>NC_039364.1:205483371-205801044 GCF_003573695.1 Papaver somniferum
GTGGCCGACATCATCGACCCGACAATAAGAAACTGGAATCATGATAGGCTAAATTTACTTCCCCAACCAATAGTTCAACGAATTGTCAGCATTCCCCATCCCACAGAACAACCAACCATACATGATCATTTGTACTTTTACCAAAAGAAGAAAATATACGATGGCATCAGGATACAACTGCCTCATCAACGACACTGCACATACCCATCAAAACTCTCTCCCACCAACTACCTTCCTCTGTACACTCCCGTGCCCCCCCCCCAAAGTACAGCTTTTCTTGTGGAAAGCAATTAATGAGGGTCTACCAACCCTCAACCTTCTCAACCACATCCAACTCACCAACACTAACCTATGCCCTCAATGCAATTCTAGTCCTGAAACGTCCAACCATATTTTTCTTCATTGTCAAACAACCATTGATTCTTGGAACCTCCTACTACCTCACCTCATAAACAACCAAAGCCCGAATCATACCATACCCACCTCACTTCCCAATCAGATGACAATATCCGTACTCCTAAAAATAAAATCTCTTCCCCCAGTCATCACAGCTTTATGCTTCCTTTTTTGGTCCTTATGGATAGCAAGGAACGACATAGTCTATCGCCAACAACATCCAGATCCAATAAATATAATGCAAATGGCCATCAAACTCCAACAGGAATATACCTGGGCTCAAAACCACCTACTGCCAGTACTACCTAAGATGTATCCATATCCAAACCCAGCGCAAACAACACAAGCAACATCAACAATCTTCGTGGGATGGATCAGACCCCACTCAGATTGGATCAAAATTAACACGGACGGAGCAGCAAGGGGATATCCAGGAATCGAGGGAGCAGGTATTATATGCCGAAACGAGGGGGCCAACACAATCTTAGCAATAGCACAACCGTTGGGCATCACCACTGCACTTGCAGCGGAAACTTGGGCCATGCTCATTGCTTATAGAACGACGACAGAAAGGGGGTGTCCAAAATTTCAATTCGAAACGAACTCAAAGAACTTAACGAGATTTCTAACCTCGGACACCGATGCCCCATGGTATATTTCTAATCAGATTGCAGAAATCAAATATAGGTTTACTCAAATTCAGCAATATACCATTAAGCACGTCTATAGAGAAGGAAATCAAGCAGCAGAAGGTATGGCAAATTGAGCGGCTGATGATTGCTCAATAGGGAAGCTCACAACAACAGTGTGGGACAATGTAATACCCCCACCTATAAGTTCTATTGTAACAACAGGTTCCATGGGCATAAACGTGTAATTTCAGTCTAATCTAATAAATTGAATGCTTCAAAAAAGAAATGAGTACAAAAAGAAAGGTTCTTTGTACATATATGTATGTAATATTCTAGGTTGATACAAATGTACCAAAAAATGTTTTACCACAAAACTTTTATCGACCATTATGCATTACATCCCATCCATCATAACTTCAGTTGTACTTTGCGATCTTTAAGAGAATAAACTCATCTATTATCGAATTTAACTGACATTTCGTGCAAGCACTCTTTCGATGTAGAGTCCTAAGGGTGTCAATGGGTCTTGATCCGGTTCCTAAATTAGTTGACCCGGAACCGGATCCTATAACAATGGGTATATTAATTATATATCTCTAGTTTTAACACCCTACAGATATATCCTTATACAACAATAAATATATCCTTACTTTTAAATAACCTTATCCATTTAAAATTAGATTACCTTAATACCCTCACCAATATAATATTTTCTTTATTTCAAAATATAACAAATTTATTCCTCCACCACTTCACCCGCACCACCACCACCATTCCACCACCACTAGAAGCACTACACGTCCACCACCACCACCACCAACATTCAAATAACATTCACCACCACCGTCAAACGACCACCACCTACCAACCGCCACCACCGTCAAACGACCACCACCTACCAACCGCCACCACCACTCCACCACCATTACACTACCACCACCACCACTCCACCACCACCACAGACGCCACCATCGCCAATCCACCGCTATCACCGCCGCCGCCGCCACCACCACCACTAATACTCCACCACCACCTCCGACGTCTTCATCAATCCACCATCCGTCGCTGCCACCACCACCACCCGCCGCCGCTGCTGCCACCACAATTTTGTGTCAACAACAGAAGTTGATCTAAAATTAAAAGTTTAAAAGTAACTTTACTAATACATATTCTAGTTTTTTTGTGTCAACAATGGAAGTTGATCCAGTGAGTGGAGTCAACAAAAATAGTTGATCCATAAAAAATGAGATCAACAACAGTAGTTGGTCCATAAAAATTTGGATCAACAACAGGTGTTGATCCCATAAAAACTGAAATCCATAGATCTTTTTACTTGGGATCAAGAACAATAATTGATCAATAAAAAATGGGATCAACAACAATACTTGATCCATAAAAATTTGGATCAACAACAGTAGTTGATCCATAAAAATTTGGATCAACAACAATAGTTGATCCCATAAAAATTCAAGTCCATAAATCTTTTTTACTTGGGATCAACAGCAGTAGTTGATCCATAAAAAATGGGATCAACAACAGTAGTTGATCCCATAAAAACTGAAGTCCAGATATCTTTTTCCTTGTGTACACCATGTGAATATATAAGCTCCACACACAAGCTCAGCTACTGGTTTTATGGCGGACCAAACTAATTTAGACCATTATCAATAAATCATATCGAATAACTAGCTTACCCAAAGGCAATATCACACTACAGTGCACTAATTAAAATACATATTTAAATATTCAAAAGATCTAAACCCTAACCATAGCCATAATTACATAATTTCTATAACTCGGCAAGCTTATCAAATCAATATATATAGCTGCTTCGTAGAGAAATTCAGAATTAAATATTACCACCACCACCACAAGAACATCCACTACCACTAGTACAATAACAGTAAAAACAAATCAACTAAATCATTGCAATAAACACTTGGACAAGAGGCAAATTACAAGCATACTAAAATGAAACTCATAGTGTATTCAAGTTTACAAAAAAAAAAAAAAAACTCTCAATTTATTGTTGATTATCTTACCTTAATCGATCAAACCAACTTCCTTGGCTTTCCTACGGAGCACTACATACAACACACTAGTCCATGGTTGGATTCCCATCGATATAAAAACCAAAAAATTAGCTTCCTGTAGTTATGAAGTATAAATTAACCCTAATTAAACATCTTAGGTCAAACCTCTTGTCTATACAAATAAAATTAATTAAAAAATTAAATAAACAAATTATTTAATACCAAGTAAAACATTTCCTTAATCGTGATGATGACGATAGATTTTCCAGTATAAATCCTCCTCCACCATAACTGATATTGCCATTAACAACACCTTATCACGGTTTTTCTAGAAATCTATTGCAAAGAGTGTAAGTACTTCATCTTAGGTTGTAAATCGATTTCGAGGTGTGATTTCGAAATAAAATTTTCATATTTCATCACGATTACGCGATTCGTTTTGATAATCTTCTTTCAATTTTTAGATTTGGTTTAACACGAACATAAAGATAGATCTGTTGTTAATAATGGAAGATGTGGTGGTGGGGGTGGCGGCGGAGGCGGTGGTGGGGGTGGTGGTTGCAGAAGTACTGGTGGTGAGTTGAAATAGAAAGAGAGATAATAAAGTAATAAAGTTTTCGGATTTGGAAGGGAAAATGAAATAAAGTCTTCGATATAAAAGAGGATTATAGAAGGAAAGGGTAAATGTGGAAAAACAATTAATGTACCTAGATGGGCTTATAGATGGAGAGGAATATATTTATTGTGTGATAAGGGTACTTGTGAAGCCCATCAAAATAAGGGATATATATTCAATTACCACTATAACAATCCTAGGTACCCACCCGGGTACCCGTTGGGTATTAAGAAAATTATCAAAAAAATCTAAAAAAATCAATATTTTGCGCTTTTTGGCTTGAATGCTAATTATTTATGTAAAAGTTTATCATGATTTCTCTATTAATGATTTCTCTATTAATGTTCTAAATAAAGATTAAATATAAGGATGAAAATGAAAAATGGAAAAAATCAAAGCCGAAAGTAGCACAATACTTACAATTTTGCTAAAATGATCAATTAAAGGGTGAATAACCGGATACCCGACGGGTATTACCCGATTGGACACGAAATCTTAACGGGTCCAAACGGCTAATACTCGTTGGGTCCTAAATTTTTAATGGGTCCAATTTTAGGACCCGGAACCGGACCCTAATCCAACGGGTCCGAGCCCGGTTCCGGGTAATGGATACCCATTGACAACCCTACGTAGACCATCATGCAATTTCTAAGAAAATCTTCCTCCATTTTATTGCGAAGGGCTGATTTAACACACGACGTTGTTGAAAAATATTGTTTTGTCAATATAAGAATAATCAACATATCGACTATAAGGTGTATTTCTGCGTTGTTTGTTTCCACTAACACTCAGCATAACTCTGAAACATTAGATAAGTTCTTAAATCCCGGATGGTTGAATACATCTTGCCCATAATGTTGTAATTCATTTCTCCAAGAGTGTACTTCTTGTGGACTGAAATATAAAAGGTAGAAATTTTAGCAAGTATACAGAGAATCTCAACATCAAATGACTTAAAAGATTCCCTAGAACACAAACATGAGCTAAGAACATATAATTATATTGTATCCTCGGAAAACCTTCTATATAACTCTTTCAACTAATATTCAATAGTAACATTAAAAAATATAAATGTGATAATGATGATCCACAGTGATGTTACCATATTGTTGGCAAGAACAACATGTACCTACCATATTAGGAATTTCCTTATGGTTAGCACAAAATATGTAATCCTATCTATGTGGGTTGTGTCGAAGCTCTGGCAAGCCGGCGTAAAAATCTTCTATATTTTTATGAGATAAAATCTCCAGCCCATCCTGACTTTCTCGGGAAAAAAGGCTTTGTTTTCGGTTTTCGGTTAACACAGAATAGACACACCGTCTTAATGAAATGTCTCCAACCATCTACTCTCAGTTTTGTAAGTAAACCTTTGGTACTTGAAACTAGAGCCATGGCATTATCAATGTCTTGTGTTTTCTTTTGAAGACCTTGATCTAAGTACCAACTTATTTAAATAACCCTCAAATTTACGTCTTAATAAATACCTTTATTCAACTTAAAAAATACCCCTACCATTTAAAAGTGAAAGTAAATAGCACAAGTTATTTCCCGAAATGGACGCAACTTTATACATATCTTAAGTTGACTGAAAAAAGAATCATTTTGTACCCCTCGGGGTATTCGTGCAAGGTCAACCAAAAGGGAGGATATTTATAATATTCCCACTTACAGTATTATTCTTGTGAATCGTGATTAATAATAGAAATTGTTGGATATTTTCAATAATATCAGTTACCAAGCTGTTTGTTTTATAAAATGGCCGGACCTTCTTACCCGATAGTTTCTGTTATAAAACGGCTGGACTTCTTACCCGGCAGTTTCCTTAATAAAACGGCTGGACTTGATTTGAATTCAAAACATTTTGGATTCTAACTGAAGCGTTCTTTACCAAAGGCCACCATTAATATTGATTGGAAGTGTCTATTGGTGATGAACATGCATCTTCAAAAGATGCAAACACTCTTTAAATAGTAGTGATTGTTTTCATTTGAAATTATCTGAAACAACATCAAATTCTCTTTCTCTCTAAGGATCTTCATAATCAATTACAATGTGTTCTTGGTTGGGTCAAGGGAGTACAATCTTTGAATCCAACAATGTTGTTAGGGCTTCATTGTATTCTGAAAGCAATATTTTGCTGACATATTATACTCGTCAATTATTTGGGAAAGGTTGAAATAATTGTTGAAAAGAATCGCAAGGCCTTGAAGCTCTAGTGATACAACATTCTTTTCTATTCTCTGAATTCATCATCTGAGTACCCATTTTCCAACAAAAACTATAGTGAAAAATTCATTACCTAATACATAAAGATTGTTGATAATTACATTCGACAATTTAAATTTTAGCCCAAATTAACTTTTCCTACCTTTGTAATTTTCGTTGTCTAATAACTTAAGAAGCACCGATATATTGAATATGGAAGAATGAAGATGGACATATGGTTAACTTGGGAGTATACATATAACTGGCTTGGTCACTTGGTGGATGGTGTGCGTCGTTTGCGTAGCAATTTAGTTTAGATGTTTTGGGTAAGTGCTTAATTTACATGTTTAGAGTGTCAAATTCATACTTGTTTTAGCTATAATTCTTGCATATTACTTGTTATTATGATTATTTTTATTTATGTGTCATACTAGGTGAATCATCCAAAAAGGAGCTACAAAATGCTTAAATGAGCAAGGAAATGAAGTATTATCGATGAAGGAGGGACAAAGACCAAATTCAACATATTAAAATCTAGGACTTATTAATACAATTTTAAATAAAACGAGAATACGAAGTGAACGGCAAAAGAATGAGGTCATTCCGAGTCCGGACGAATAAGTTACGGCCAAAACAGTCGAGACGAAGAAACGACGCTCTACAATATAACATTCGGCGTTGCTACTATCAATATTGATTATAACACTATTTCAGGAAGATAAAGTGTATTTTAGACCCCTAAAGGTCGACATTGCTTATAGGAAATCGATAATACCGACTGGAGCAAGTTTAGGGCCAGAGATTGGGAGTTATTTTGACTTCTAAAACAAGAAACAAGGTCATTGAAGGATTCTAAATCCTAAAAGAAAAGGAGACTTGAGGGTCAAGCATTAACAACTATAAAAGAAGACATCTAAGGCCATCCACATATAATCTCTACCTCTAATATCACAATTTGTACATTTAAACCTAGGGTTTACCCCTTTAGAAGGAAACCATCCACTTTTCCATCTTCTACTTCTTTGTAATCATGAGTAGCTGAACCGTTGTTGATTAAGCATGACTTCAATGTTCTAAGTGAGAAGCTTTATTAGTTACACAAGTTTATTTGGAGTCTAAATCATCATTGTATGTTTTCACTATATCTATGATTTATGATTGATTTTTAGATTGATTTGGGTGTGCAACTAGATTAGTCTATTGATCATTCTATTGCTAGTAGAGAGTTGAGCGATCCGTAATTGTCAATCATCTTCTACACAAGTAGAAAACGTGAAACCTTGCAGAGGAATTCTGTAGAGAAATCGTGTGTGAAGATAACACTAGCAAGTGGACCGAGCGTACTGAGTTTAACTACTAGGATCAAACCTAAATTCACATACCTTAAAGAATTCAATTGAGTTACACCTTGTAAGCGTACCTCAAGGCGGCTTAGTTAGATAAAATCTGGTGACTAAGCATACATGTTATCCGGTGATACAAGGAGTTTTGGGGATAACTAAGCGTATCAGTTATCCTACGGTTGGTGATGAATGATTCTGACGTAAGATAGTTAAGTATACTGATTCGATTAACGTTTGGTAACGGTGAAGGATTTCTTAATCATCCATTTCTTCTTATTATATTTTTATCGTGTTTTAGTTAATCAATTCAACCCCCCTTTTTAGTATTTATTTTTATTTTTCTGATCCAAATAACCTATCAATTACACAACTCTCTGTGGGAACGACCGCTATATTACTAGTTCATTAGTGAAAAATATATTGAGTTATTTGTTGCACTAACGACACGTATCAAATTTTGGCATCGTTGCCGGGGAGAAGTTGCTAATTGATTTGTTATTTGTTTTATCTTGTTTTTGGTTTAGGATATTTTTTACGTTTTTCTTTAGTATCTTCAGGTTTTTAGGTTTTCATGGTGGAGCTAGACACTCGTCAAAAGCAAGAGGTGAATTCGGGAGACAGGTTGTAAGTATCACTTTTATTTTTGTTTAAATTTTCTTTTTCCTGTGATTCGTCATGTTTCCCTACGGAAATAACATGTACGGTGTGCAAGATCACTCATACAGTAGTGGTAATCAATATGGTTTTCAATCTCAATATAATAACAACTACCAATCATACCGGGGGTATAATCAAAACCAATCTTTTAGCTATAATCAGTACCCTATGGAACCTTATGGTTATTCTCATACATATCAACAACCTTATGACGGGAATGTAAGTGAGCCACCAGGATGGGAGGATAGTTATACTTCTAATCTGTTATCTTCTAAAGGTAAGTAGAAGTTGGATAAGTTAATTCTTCAGTTAAAGGCCCATATATCCATGCCAGAACCACTTAATGAGCAACCAAGCATGAAGAACAATGTGTTAACAGAATCTCGTTACAATATGTCTAACAAAAGTCCTGGTTGTTTTTATGATCATTCACCTAATCAAACTGAGGAGACTTGATATGGAAATCTTGTGGTGAGTGAAAGTGTAGGTTTTTAAGAACGTATTGACCAACTAATCCAAGCAATGACACAACATCAACAAGGATTGGACCAATATCCAAAGAGTGTTGATAAATCACTCCAAGAACTTCAAGAAAATGTTCAAAACTTAAGAAGAGACCTTGATCAAATTAAAGAATAAAGGAATAAAGAAGAAGTATCGTCTCAAAGCCAAAAATATTCTGACATTCTCGT
Source organism: Papaver somniferum (assembly GCF_003573695.1). Taxonomy (NCBI): domain Eukaryota; kingdom Viridiplantae; phylum Streptophyta; class Magnoliopsida; order Ranunculales; family Papaveraceae; genus Papaver; species Papaver somniferum. Next base: position 205,491,949 of record NC_039364.1, read on the forward strand.
GGATAATAATGAAGACTTGAGCGATAATGATTATGAAGATAAGAAACCTTTCCTTGTAATAAAGACAAAGTTATTCCAACTCCGAATCATAATAACGATCATTTGCCCATTCAAAAGAAGGAGATTGGCTATAACACATCTTTTGTTATAAATAGTTGTTGATGGTGGTTTTTAGCTCAGGGTTAAAATGGTAAAAAACTTTGCATCTGATTTGACGTCACTCTGTAAGGAAACGGAGCCGTGAGTGTTAACCTCTCCACCGACATATTTATTGAGCCGTTCAATATATTCACATGAAATTTATCCAGACTGGCGCATGTAGCAACCATCCCAGATGTTCTGTAAATTTTGGCGCCATAGTGCTGATGTCCCGAGGTATTGGCGCGGGTTCAGCTGAGCCGCAAAGGTTGGCACTTGAAGTGTTGGCGTTTGGAGCATTGTGGCGCCACGGGCCAAGTTTCCTTCTTCTTCTCATGGCCCAAAAAGGAAACCTTCTTCTACTCGAACTCCAAAACGCTATATATAAAGACTCTCCCATCTTCTTCTTTTTTTGTATTTGTTGGCTTTGGTTTTGTTTCCGAAACTTCTAGCAGTAAAAGGTGTATCGATTGAGAACCCACCAGCAGGAGTGATAGAAACAGTACGAGAGCTCGGGTGTAACTCAGGTATGTAGTTCAACGTCTCTCCTTTTCCTTTGGAATTTGCTTATTATTCCGTGTTGGCATGAAACCCTAGACAACGTTTCCTTGGACTTGCAAAACTTACCACACGCTAGCAACACCATAGTGACATCAACGATGACATTAACCATCCCAGATGTTCTGTAAATTTCGGCGCCTTTCCCATATTCACTTAATATAAGTTTCTTTGAATGTTTTCTATGTTATGTTCCCCGGCTGAACCCTTAATGTTGATATGGCATGAAAATTTGTGTTCACTCGCAGCACAGTAGCACGAATTTCCAAATATCAAGGATGAGGTCTTTGCATAAAGTATTCAATCAGAAAGCATGATCCTCTCTGATAATGAACTTAAAAAAACTCTATGTCAACACATAGAATTCAATCAATCACCCTGACTAACTTGCAAAAGTTAGGGTTTTGCGCCTTGCGCAGTATATCAGACATTTCTTGTCGAAATAAACACTAGGAAAACTAGGTGATTAATCCGCCATGGATTAGTAGGTGCAAAATCCTACCCAAAAACATAAAACAAGGAGGCGTGGCCATGCCTTAGGCCAAACTGGTGCCATTTTCCATTGGCCACACACCATGCCCAACCGACGCCATTTGCCATTAAACACGCCCCATGCCCAACCGACCCTATTTTCCTCGACCAATCAGGTCACCTTGAACTCGCCACACACACATAAGTCGTGGCTGGGCCCATACTTTCCGGACCCATTTCTCATTGACCAATCAGGTCACTCTAAAGCCGCCACACTTACACTAGAAGTGTAGCCACGCCCATGCTTGGCCGACCCTCTCTTTTTCGACCAATCAGGTCGCTCTAAACTTGCCACACTCACATCAGAAGTGTGGGCGCTCTTGTTTGGCCGGCCCCTCTTCTTGACCAATCAAATCGCTCCAAACTTACCACCATACATAAAAGGCCAAACGCACCTTGCCGCGCCGCCATACTAACTGGCAAGCCAAACGCGCCTTGCCACAACAACATATTAAATCGGCATGCCAACACGCCGTTCTGTCGCAGCAACATGCCAATGTGCCACAAATGATGCCGTTACGTGCTAATCCACTTTCTGTTCGTGGCCAATGCCATAACGGACTCCAATTAGGAATTCACGATGGAAACAAAACTTTCGCTTCAGTAGCATTAGCTGAAACCCTAATTTTTGGTCATAGTCCACAACATGCCACAAACCACTTTAGCCTTGGCCATGTCGCCAAGCCCTAACTTTGGCCACATCGCCAAATCCTAGCTTTGGTCATGCAACAACGCCACAGACATGCCGCAGCCATGCCACGCGCACTAATTAGGGTTTCGACATGCCAAACCCTAATTTGGGCAAAATTGCTAGCCAAATAACGTTTCCCAGAGCGTTGGGATTGATGTGGCAACATGGCCAATGTTGCCAGAGCCATATTTGGGTCTAACACCAATATGCCAAAATAGCTACCACGGCTACGCCACTGGCATGCCGCTATGCCACGGCTACGCCAGGAGCCACTATGCTAATGGCGCCACTTTGCTATACAACAAGATCTGGCCATAATCAACCACTACCCTTCCTTATGAGATGCAATCTCATCCATCCAAGTTCGCCACCGAACTGACGGACTTGCGGCAAGTTCCAGGCAACCAACTAGTGGCCATGGCTACGCTAGGCGCCACTTACACCACCATGCCACTGGCATACACGAGATATTCCAGTCATGCTGCAATGTCATGGGCATACACCAGAAACGCCACTGTAACATTACCAGGCGCCAACAGAAGGTAGCCATAATCAACGACTACCCTTCTTCATGAGATGCAATCTCAGCCATTCAAGTTCGCCACCAAATTGACGGACTTGTGGCAAATTTTAGGCGGCCGACCAAGGCAAACCTAATAGCATCACATGCTATTTTCTTATGGCAAGTCTCTTGACTTTGACTTGCCACACATAGCAACCTGCTACACGTTTTCCACGAAAACACTCGAGACATCAAACATGTCACAAACTGGGGGATACTCATCGGGGTATTGGTGAAAAAGCGGGGGTCTAAAACCACCAAATATTTTACTGAGCAATCTGTATGGACTAACTCTGAAATACTTTGCTAGAGCATCAACTAGACAGTCAGACTCAATCTAGATAAAAGTATCTCAAGGAGTTAATATCTCTCTCTTGATTTGATTTTTACTCAAGCTAAAAACAATAGCGAGTCTTTATCAAATACAAGGAATAACTTGGACGGTACCAAAGACCAATGTCCAAGTGTTAATCAATAAAATCGACAACCACTCGGATCTCCAATCGATTAACCTTTAATGCACAACCTGTATTATTTCAATTATAAAGATAAACAATATAATGCGGAAAATGAAATAACACAGACACCAGAAATTTTGTTAACGAGGAAACCGCAAATGCAGAAAAACCCCGGGACCTAGTCCAGATTGATACACACTGTATTAAGCCGCTACAGACACTAGCCTACTCCAACCTAACTTAGGACTGAACTATAGTTGAACCCCAATCAGTCTCCCACTAATTCAAGGTACAGTTGTACTCCTACGCCTCTGATCCCAGCAGGATACTGCGCACTTGATTCCCTTAGCTGATCTCACCCACAACCAAGAGTTGCTGCAACCCAAAATCACAGACTTGATAATAAACAAATCTGTCTCACACAGAAAAGTCTATCAAAGGATAAATCTGTCTCCCACAAATAAACCCTAGGTTTTGTTCCGTCTTTAGATATGAAATCAAGGTGAACAGGAACCAATTGATAATCCGGTCTTATATTCCCGAAGAACAACCTAGATTAATCAATCACCTCTGTACAATCCTTCCTGACTATACAAGCGGTTTGACGAGGAATCACAAACAGTGAGACGAAGATGTTTGTGACTTCTTTATCTTGCCTATCGGAGAACTCTCATGATCTCAATCCAATTAAAGATTGTACTCGTACGATAGAATATGCAAGATCATATCACACAACTACGATACAAGTAGTATCGGTCTGGCTTCACAATCCCAATGAAGTCTTTAAGTCGTTAACCTGGTTTTAGAGAAGAAAACCAAAGGTTAAAGGAGAATCAACTCTAGCGAGCGCACTAATATCACACAGACGTGTGGAGATTAGTTTTGCACAATGCTAGATTCTCTTTTATATAGTCTTCAAAAAATTAGGGTTTTGCCTTAGTTACAAAACAATCAATATTCACCGTTAGATGAAAACCTGATTCAGATTCAAGCTAATATTTCTCAACCGTTAGATCGAGAACTTAACTTGTCACACACACTTGGGTAGGCATTTATTGGGTTTGTGAAAACCATGCCCAAACGTGTATGTGTATGTTGGTTCAACATAGTAACCCAAAAGGTTAACCATATGAGCATTTCATATTAACCTTGTTCTTCTTCACCATAACTAGTTCAATTGACTCAAATAAACTAGTTAAAGAGTTGTTCAATTGCTATGAGATCTTATGTAACTACACAAGACACAATTGAAGCAAAGATGATTCGATTCGATTGAATCGGCTCATGAACTTTATAGCCACGGTTTGCAAAAAGCATTCCTTAGTAATTTAAGTTTCATGTTCAGAGCACATCTTTAGATCATAACCACTTAAGCTCACAAAGAAGTTCGCGGACTTAAGACAACCGATGGAGTTTTCCAAACTCAGCAGAAAATCTCGGCAAAGAGACTTTCGCCAGTTCGCGGACTTACACGCAAACGAGTTTTTGGAAAATCCCAGCAGAAATTCTCGGTACAAGAACTTCCGTCAGTTCGCGGACTGGGTTCGTGGACTTGGCAAAGCCAATTCCTCCGGTTTCTCTCAATCAACAAAGTTCGAAAACTTCGGATTAAGGAATACATGGTTATGTAATCTAAACTCTCATTTCAATCATTGAGACATTCTCATAGGACGTTATATAGTCGTTATTCACAGACCGTTTCACGTCAGAGCAATTCTCAAAGTAATTGAAACTTTTCATGACTTTCGTCACTAGGTGAAGATAAACTTGATCAAAGCGAAACGCTTTACCAACACATGATTTCGAGATACAGATAGGCGAGATATACTCGGCTCGAAATATCAAATGTGTATGATCCAGTCTATATAGCATACGACTTTTGTCTCATAAGAAGTAGGAGATAAAAGAGATAGACTTTTGAGTGATAGATAAGTTCAAGTCTCCACATACCTTTTTGTTGATTAAGTTCCACGGTTCCTTGAGTATATCTTCGTCGTTGTATGATGAATCTCCATGAAGTCCTTGAGCTCAACCACACTTTTCTATCCTAGTCTGAGACTTAGCTATGTAGGCTAGAAATAAAGACTCATAGTTTTGATCACTAACATTGACAAACATGCTTGAGATAGCAACGCATGCGAGGTCGACCGAGCTATGCTCTAACAATCTCCCCCTTTGTCAATTTTAGTGACAAAACTATTAATACATATGGAATACAAAAAAGATAAACTTTAGTGGCTCCTATTCCATAGTCTAATCTTCAACGTTCCCTGAAATCTTCGTCCTTCCAAGTACTCCAATGATCCCAAAGGTTGTAAGTTTAGCATCACCGTTGTTCAAGATACGTAGCTATAACAATGAGAGAAATCGAGATTCTCGATCATTATTATACAGTGTCATAGTATTATTATGTAACATCAAAGTCCAATTGTATCACGAATTTAAAAATAATACTATGGTGATATGTATCACTCCCCCTTAGTCAATACTCCATCTCGATCATGGAAACCACTCCCCCTTACACAATGATCCAAAAACCATATGTATTTGTAGTGTGAACCACAATATTTCTCCCCCTTTTTGTCAATAAAATTGGCAAAGGTACAAGAACGGGATCATAATGAAATTTCCACAAGAGACATTTCATAGACTAAAAGAAAAATACATACCAACTTAATTTAGATGCAATCATAAAGTCGAAGCTAAATGCATTCATCAACGAGTTTTAAGATATAAGATAACCCCTATAAAATTCCACAGCCGCACACCCCGCAAGATATTGCCATTAAGCACAAGTTCAAAAGAACTCTCCCCCATTTGATGTCATTCCCAGAAGAACAACAAGAGCGACCTTAATTTCGAAAGAAAAGAAGGATTTTTAAATTGGACACCAAAAACATAGAAATGATTTTCTATATCCAAAACTCAACCAAATTAATCACAAGAAAACCGATGATTAATTTAATTGGAATACGCAACTAAATCAAACCACAAAAGTGATCAATTTAATTGAAGGTGCTCAACATAAGTAAACTTACGGAGCTACGACTAAGGTAATCATACGGAGACGACTAACTTAATCGTTCACATACTCAACATAAGGAAAAACCTTACGGAATATACGACTACATTAACCAATAGAACATGATTTGTATAGCCATTCATATACTCAACACAAGAACTTGTGGAATATATGAAAACTCAACTAGACTAATTACAAGAGAACTTATAATTAATCTAATTGGAATACAAACAACCAAACTGATCACAAAAGTAATCAATTTAATTGTCAAAGGATTTGCTCGACAAAAGAAGACTTTCGGAGCAAATAACTAAATAACCAACCAAGATGATTAATTTAGTTCATAATACTCAACATATAGCATCTTATGGAACAACCAACAAAGCCAATAAGAATAATCGACTTAGTTGTATCGTGCTCAACATAAGACACACAATGGAGCCTTCACGGTAAAACATAACAAAATGGATCAATGAAGATCAATATCCTGGATAACATACAAGGATCTATTCGATTTTCCATCATAACGACATAATAGACTTTATCCTTGTCAAACAAAAGATTTTATTCTATTTTTCATCAAATACATGACTGCATACTTTTGTAATTGTCAAAAGTCCATTCGTCCTTTCATTAATACGAATACCAATTCATGAACGACTTTACTTTTGACAGCATATGGGACCTTCAAGTTCACGGACGCAAAAAATACATATCCCATAATCAAATTGCAATATCACAAAATCATAACGATCAATACTGCAATAACATCATCCTCCAAATATTTTTAGAATTTAATACCAATAAACCTAAAAATAACATAAGAAGATGAAAACAAAAATAGCTATGTATAGTCACAACAATTGATATTCCAAACTCTAGTAATCCTTCTCAAAAACAAGAATAAATTCTCATAAGAAGTTTCCTAGGCATCAAAACAAACTCGTAATGCACATATAAGATGATTTGTCCTTAGAGGGTAGAATCAATCTTTTTCTCCCGAATTTATACCAAGAATAGATACCAAAGGCGTATAAAAATATTTTCTTAACAAAGAATAACATACAAAGTCATTAACGACCATGCACCATAGTTCACATAAAAAGATTGTGAACATTCAAGAATCCCATAGTAATGCGTACCACTGCCGATTCTTGAACTTCCGTCTTTGTGATTCACCAACAACATTCTTGTAAAAAATACAAATGATCTTATAAGAGTAGTACTCCATGAATCCAAGTGCCCAAGTCCAAGAGAAGTGGAACAAGTGCGACGAAACGGAGCAAAACACTCAAAAACAAGAGACAGGACAAATACCAATCTTAACTCATCCAAATTCAAGTTTTCTCATCTTCATCTTGAATATAATTCAAAGAGAAAGATAATGAAAAAATAATGAGGTCAATCCGAGTTCGGACGAAGAAGTTACGGCCAAAACAAGTTTACCGAATATCGACGTCAAGTATGCATACGGGTTTGCAAACGAATTTTCGTATCTTGGAGCAGTATGCAGACGCGGTTTGCGAACTTAAACCCATGGATTTTGGTTTTAAATTATGTTATGCATACTTGGTATGTGTACCATGAAGTCCAAACATCCCGAACTAATGTTGTCAAACCTAAACATTTAAGAACCTTAAACACAGATCAAGTTAGGTAGAAATGAACGATAAGCAAGGTACATGGATCATTATAAGTACTCAAACAAGTAATAAAAACATAAAACTTTCTCAAGTTTATAGACATACCTTTTTAGAAAAGTCCAATTAAATTCTACAGCCTTACCGAATATAATCTGTGCGCCCCAGTTGTTGTGTTTCCCTCACCGTATACATAGCAGGGCATTTCTTGGTGAGGATGCCCTTTCAACACAAACAAGTTGTGTTGAGGTGAACAATGTCTTGCTCACCATGGCACCAAGAAAGAGTTTCTTTCCAACAACTCTTAAATCTTTTAGTGTTGAGAAACATCCAAGGAACTATTTTTATAAGTCTATCAAAGAACTTTAAGAGAACCCAAAAAGATTTGTGTTTCTGATTTCTTGTTTTCCAACTTATAAAAAACAGTTTCTGCAGATAGTTTTTAGTACTGCGAAGGGAAACTCTTTTGATAAAAAGAGACGTCCTAGATTCTTCATAAAAGAAGACAATACTACTATCTTGATAGGAAGTATCAGGAATTGAGCAACGAATCAATTCATGCTTTGAGATGATACACTCAGATAACTGAGATTTAAACTCCTCTTGTAATTCGTTTATTTATCACAACTAATTGGATTACGCAGAGGAGAAGCATTGCTCTCACTGATTAGTAAATCAATATCAACCTCAACATGAATATTATTCATCATAACTTGATTTAGCCTGTCAAGAGATTCTTGCTCTTTCTGGAGGTATAACTCAACATCAAGAGATAAGCTCTCAAGCTTCTTTTCAATCCCTGAAAACACTTCAAGGGATTTTAAACCTGGGGGAGGTTTGGATAGAAGTTCTTCTACAGATTTAATTAATTCAGTCATGGAAGAGAATTCTGAAATCCCTGGATCTAGTGGTGCATTTATTGAGATAACACTACTGTCCATAGAGTCAGATCGCTACAAACACAGACTTGTAAGGTCTTGAACGTGTTTGCCTGCTCTGATACCAATTGAAAAAGCGGGGGTCTAACACCACCACCCAATATTTTGCTCAGCAATCTGTATGGACTAACTCTGAAATACTTTACTAGAGAATCAACTAGACAGTCAGACTCAATCTAGATAAAAGTATCTCAAGGAGTTAATATCTCTCTCTTGATTTGATTTTTACTCAAGCTAAAAACAATAGCGAGTCTTTATCAAATACAAGGAATAACTTGGACGGTACCAAAGACCAATTTCCAAGTGTTAATCAATGAATTCGACAACCACAAGGTCGGATCTCCAATCGATTAACCTTTAACACACAACCTGTATTATTTCAATTATAAAGATAAAAAATATAATACGGAAAATGAAATAACACAGACACCAGAAATTTTGTTAACGAGGAAACCGCAAATGCAGAAAAACCCCGGGACCTAGTCCAGATTTAATACACACTGTATTAAGCCGCTACAGACACTAGCCTACTCCAATCTAACTTCGGACTGGACTATAGTTGAACCCCAATCAGTCTCTCACTAATTCAAGGTACATTTGTACTCCTACGCCTCTGATCCCAGCAGGATACTGCGCACTTGATTCCCTTAGCTGATCTTACCCACAACCAAGAGTTTCTGCAACCCAAAATCACAGACTTGATAATAAACAAATCTGTCTCACACAGAAAAGTCTATCAAAGGATAAATCTGTCTCCCACAAATAAACCCTAGGTTTTGTTCCGTCTTAAGATATGAAATCAAGGTGAACAGGAACCAATTGATAATCCGGTCTTATATTCCCGAAGAACAGCCTAGATTTATCAATCACCTCTGTACAATCCTTCCTGACTACACAAGCGGTTTGACGAGGAATCATAAACAGTGAGACGAAGATGTTTGTGACTTCTTTATCTTTCCTATCGGAGAACTCTCATGATCTCAATCCAATTAAAGATTGTACTCGTACGATAGAATATGCAAGATCATATCACACAACTACGATACAAGTAGTATCGGTCTGGCTTCACAATCCCAATGAAGTCTTTAAGTCGTTAACCTGGTTTTAGAGAAGAAAACCAAAGGTTAAAGGAGAATCAACTCTAGCGAGCGCACTAATATCACACAGACGTGTGGAGATTAGTTTTGCACAATGCTAGATTCTCTTTTATATAGTCTTCAAAAAATTAGGGTTTTTCCTTAGTTACAAAGCAATCAATATTCACCGTTAGATGAAAACCTGATTTAGATTCAAGTTAATATTTCTCAACCGTTAGATCGAAAACTTAACTTGTCACACACACTTGGGTAGGCGTTTATTGGGTTTGTGAAAACCATGCCCAAACGTGTATGTGTATGTTGGTTCAACATAGTAACCCAAAAGGTTAACCATATGAGCATTTCATATTAACCTTGTTTTTCTTCACCATAACTAGTTCAATTGACTCAAATAAACTAGTTAAAGAGTTGTTCAATTGCTATGAGATCTTATGTAACTACACAAGACACAATTGAAGCAAAGATGATTCGATTCGATTGAATCGGCTCATGAACTTCATAGCCACGGTTTGCATAAAGCATTCCTTAGTAATTTAAGTTTCATGTTCAGAGCACATCTTTAGATCATAACCACTTAAGCTCACAAAGAAGTTCGCGGACATAAGACAACCGGTGGAGTTTTCCAAACTCAGCAGAAAATCTCCGCAAAGAGACTTTTGCCAGTTCGCGGACTTACACGCAAACGAGTTTTTGGAAAATCCCAGCAGAAATTCTCGGTACAAGAACTTCCGTCAGTTCGCGGACTTGTCAAAGCCAATTCCTTTGGTTTCTCTCAATCAACAAAGTTCGAAAACTTCGGATTAAGGAATACATGGTTATGTAATCTAAACTCTCATTCCAATCATTGAGACATTCTCAAAGGACGTTATATAGCCGTTATTCACAGACCGTTTCGCGTCAGAGAAATTCTCAAAGTAATTGAAACTTTTCATGACTTTCGTCACTAGGTGAAGATAAACTTGATCAAAGAGAAACGCTTTACCAACACATGATTTCGAGATATAGATAAGCGAGATATACTCGGCTCGAAATATCAAATGTGTATGATCCAGTCTATATAGCATACGAATTTTGTCTCATAAGAAGTAAGAGATAGAAGAGATATACTTTTGAGTGATAGATAAGTTCAAGTCTCCACATACCTTTTTGTTGATGAAGTTCCACGGTTCCTTGAGTAGATCTTCGTTGTTGTATGATGAATCGCCATGAAGTCCTTGAGCTCAACTACACTTTTGTATCCTAGTCCGAGACTTAGCTATGTACGTTAGAAATCAAGACTCATAGTTTTGATCACTAATATTGACAAACATGCTTGAGATAGCAACGCATGCGAGGTCGACCAAGCTATGCTCTAACAATTGGTCTGGCGGTTTACAGCGTGCGGCGTCCAATACGCCCGTTATAAGAAAGTGTCATGAAGTGGGACAATTAGTGGTGATAACGGTGTAAACTAATTCACTTCCTTCATCATGGAAGCATAATGCCTGACGATTACACGTTACTCTATTCTTTCACCACTCAATCATTTTCATTTCCTACGAGACTGTGATACGTTTCAATATGACTTGTATAAATAAGTTTCACCTGTTTACCACAAAACGACAAGTTTTGGTCGGCAACAACACAGTATCTAGAAATCACCTGGTAGCTTTCCATTATGCTAGCCAGTTCTATTTTCAGATACAAGTCATAAACAACCACACCTTCAGAATCAACTATTCTGGTCTCAACACTCTCTTCGCTTCCCTCCCTTCTCCTTCACATTATGACCGAAGCAAGCCTGGAACGACCATTTCTTGGTTTAGGCCAGGATTGTACAGATTGATCTCTCGAATTAAAAGTACTCACGTGCAATGCATTGTTTAAGGTTTAAATTCGTTTCTCATCAACACACCCGAAATTACCAAAATCAGCAGAAACAGTTTTCACCCATAAACAATAGTGTAACGAATTCAAATGAAGATCTTAAAATTTGCACCGAAGAAAATTTACTTGCAGAGTGGCACGATTCAGATGACGAAAGTGTTGAAAATATGGTGATTGAGAATGAAACCAAATTGATTGACTTCGTGGAAGACCCAATTGAGCTTTCCAAGGATTATAATGATGTTGAGATTTTGGTAAAAGTAAAAACTGACGAAGAATGGCTACAAAGTTTGATAGAGGACCACGATACAAATGAGTTAAATAATTCATTGGAATTCTTTAAGAATGATGAGGATTCCATAGTACAAGACATAGTGGAAGTTTTGTCTAATCCTTTGTATATTTCTAAATCTTATGATACTTCTCCCCCAATCGAAATAGTTCCCCAAAGAGTTGTTAACCCGATTTTGAAGGAGCTATCTCACTTAGGATTGGGTATTTGTGATATTAAAATTGTTAAGAATTATTTTATTTCTAATTACCCACCACTTGATGTAATTGATTCTAGCATCGTGCAAGTTCGCCGAGAGGAACCCGAAGAAGTTTCACTCTTTTATGTTCTCTATCCACTCTGAAAAGACGAGGGTACCCAAATACACCATAATATTTTTGTTTCAACCTATAAGTCCTCTACCGAATGTGATCGTCTATGGATAGAGTCGAGATAATACGATAATTCGGTTCACACTTCGTGTGATTGTCTATGGATAAGAGACCGATACAATACAACAACAAGATAAATTGTGTGATTGACTATGGATACAAGATCGAGACAATACTACAACAAAGTGTGTTACTTGATAATAGGTTCGGTAATAACCAAACTCTATAGGATCACTATCAAGTAATATGGAGTTAACATATATGTGTATTTTACTTTATTATAATAAACAATTATAATGCAGAAATCAAAGTAAAAGACACAACAAGATTTTTTTTACGAGGAAACCGCAAATGCAGAAAAACTCCGAGACCTAGTGAATACTATCAAAATTAAGCCGCTATACAAAATCCAATACCAACTTCGTATAGAATAGACCAAGCAGACTGCCTCTAGCTACTTAGTTTCATCAATATCCCTGCGCGGCTTCTAGAGTCACGCACGTGAATAGCAAGTCCTTTGGATCATATTCCAAACAACAAAGGAAGAATCTGTTTGGTAACCACTCTAATCAATCTTGCTAAAAGATTTAGATGAGTTGTTCACAAAGGTTCTTCCGTTTAATCTAATAAACTCCTTTGTATGGTTATATCAATCTAACTTTAACTACCGAAATAATTCAAGTATAGATTTGCACTCTATTAGAGCATAACTCGGTTGAACCCACCAAGCGTTGGTATGTCAAGTTTGGTTGTCATATTTTAGTGAACCAAAACTCATTTAAGAGTCGCTTGATTAAATGTATTAGAGTCAACTTCATATAGGTTACCTTGAAAGTATTAGGATATGAGACATTACAAGTATTGCGAAGACTTGAAGAAGTGGAGAAGTATGGAGCTACAACCACAACATCATCCTTCCACTTGAGGTTAGTGATATTTGACTTGAACTGTTTCATTCCCTAACGTATCTTTCAAGTCGTGCTTATTGAAAAAAAAACTGCGAAGCATGAACACTCTAGATAGACATAGTATTAAGGAATTCAATATGAGGTTTATTGCTTAACCATTAAACTTTGTAGATAAGACATCAACATAATCGTATGAATGCTATTGTGATTATATATGGGTATGAGGTGAGGATTTCATCCTACGAAACAATATTGTTACATGTGTTTTAAGGAAGTAAGTTCATGAACTTTGTTTGTGAACCGAAAAGGAAATCGCCAGGCGTTATTGGGGTTGTTTTTCATTGCATATCTTATGAACGACCAATATGTGTGATTAGTATAACCGCTCATCACTTGTTTGTGTTCTTGGTAAAACTATTCACATGAGGCCTGACTTTTGTATTCGTATGACTTTTATTAATGAAACCGATCTTAAGTAATCACCTGTTGGTATGATCGAGTTTGTGTAGTTTATAAGGCCTAACACTGGGTAAAGGGGAACCGATCCTAGTAAGAGGTGCAACACGTCACAAAGTGGAATCTATCCTTGTATGGGGTGCAACAAGGTATATAGCAGAAAGGGGAACCGATCCTATGGACATGTGCAACACGTTTTTAGGTGATCGTTGTCGTATGCGTCAAAAATAAATTACTTTCTCAATACTCACAATATAAAATATAGCAAGGGTAAGAAAGGATCGTTCCCACAGAGAGGACTAGGTTGTCAATATGTTTCGGTTTCCTATATAAAACAATGGGGGAATTTTCTGATTTTTATAAACTACAAACTAAAATAAAAACAACGCAAAGAAATAAATCACGCAAAGCAAGGATGTGAAAATATTGGATAAAGGTTTCATCTTCAATTGTCAACAAATATTGAATGTATGATTAGAATTCGTATTTAATCTTGCTATCATCAAAAGCCCTAGAATACCTTATTGCAAGAATACTCCGTAAATTTCCTAAGTCATCAACACACACGTTAGAGCTGCGTATGTGAATTCTACCTAAAGAATAACCTAACGCCTTGCGTTAATTAAGTTCAATTCCTAGGAGCATTAAGTTTCAGAAATAGGCTAATCAATGTGATTGTCACACATTGCGCATGACAATTCGGACTACATATGATTACAAGAGTGTATCACTACAAACCATAATCATATCATGCTACTCGTATTCAAGGTTATCGCTTGATGATAAACCCTAAAATAGCTATAGATATGGATGTATGTTCAATCAATTCTAAACTCAACCAAACAAACATTCAATCATATTGCAATACATCAATCATGCAATTATTATAAACCGTAGAAAGTGAACGATGATTTTGAGAGAAAACTAATTCATAAATCAAATAGCATGCTTGCAAAATCCGACTACAACCTCAAACCAATAATAAAATTCTAGCTCATGTTCATGGAGTTCATAACTAGAAGAAAAAGTAGCTTTCATGTTGTACAACCCCAGAACAAAAGTAGAAGCCAAGATATCATTTTTAGAATGGGATGTCTCGGCTCTTATATAATCTTTTTCCTTCCTGTTACCGACTTCTGAAGTTAACCCAAACTGTAGCTGTGGCTTAGAAACATCCCACAATTCAGAGCCCATAATTCAGAGCCCATCAGGTCCATGACTTGATATGGTTGTCAGTTTTGTGAAACTGACAAGCCAACTTAACCTGAGCTATCACCCATACTTCCGCCAGTTCCATCTCCAGCCGCACCTGCCTCTTCAAAGCCATCAGTTGCTCAAACCCATTATAACAACCAGCTCACAGCTGCGCCTGTAACTCCATTCTATGCACATTGTCAGTAACACCATTCTTAACACTGCACTACTGCCTTCCATTAAGTTTCTTTGCTGTCTGCAATAGCTACAAGTCCTACCAACATAGCACCATTCCTTCCCTGTATCACCCATCAATTCTGCAACAGCCACTGCATTTGAGCTCAAGCTGATTTCAGATGCGCAAGGCCCTCTCCATTCATTCCTGCACACAACCAGTTCCACTAACTGACTGTCAAAACCATTATGCAACTGCAATCAACTCCATCTGTACAGAGCTGCATCTATACATTTCATTCTCCACCAGTTCACAATAGCCATTACTTCTTCTTGTCAGTCTTCTATCTATTTTCCTCTATGCCATTTCAGCATAACCAACAATACTGCACTCAATCTGTAGCTGCAACACCACTAATATCATTCCTATTTAATCACCACTGCTTTAGTCTTGACAGCAACAACTCCTGTGACTCCAACTTCAGTTCGCTTCATAGTTGCACCCTTAACTCAGGCTCTTGCCATCGGCACTAACAGCATCAACTCATTTTCATTGCCGGTCTCTGCAGCGAAGGCTCATACAAACACCATTCATTCCCTGTAAAACTCATTGCTGCATCAACAGCAACATCTGCAGCTTCCATTACCATGAACTGATGGAAGCAACATCATCTCTGAGGCCTCCTTATCCTCCAACACAGCATCTGCAACATCAGCTTACAATTCATTCCACCTGAACCAGCAACAATCTCCATCATCTCATTCTGCCAAGACCACGCCATTCCTTGAGTTCACTGCAATCATCTCAGTCTCCATAACTGCCATCACCAGCTTCTATCACCTCGACAACTTCAATCTCAGTACACCTCTGAAATCTTTTATACCATCCACCATCTTTAGTTCAATTCATGCCAAGCCATTCATTCCACCATCACTGCTCCCTTGTAATCAGCTCTGTAGGCCATTCCACCACTGCATTGCCACCAGCAGCAGCATTAGTTCTTCCTTGTCCTGCATCTGTAGCTATTGCAATAACCACCAAAACAACTTGAACTGCACAAACTCAGTAGCTCAATCACAGCTTGCAGCCAACAACAATTAGCAAACAATCCCATCTTCCTGACAGCACTAGACTCAATTTCAGAACACCACAAAACCCATTTGTATTCATCTCCAACTGCATCTGAAGAATCATTTCTTGCCTAACTGCAATCTTCTCGTTCAACTGACCCATTACCAACTTCATCAGCACCAGGTGAAACTCAATTCAAACAGACCCATAACATTTCTTCAGATTCATGAAACCCTAACTTCCATGACCATCCCTCATTCGAATTGATTTCCTTAATTTCTTTCTATTAGAGACAAATTCAACAGTAACCCATCTCTTTTATCCATTACCAACCCTAAATCTCCATTTATCTTCACCAAATCCTCCATCCGACTTCTCCCCAAATCGACAGAAAGAAACCATCTTCTTTTGCAGCCGAAACCCAGCCTTCCATGATCTTCTCAATGCCTAAATCTACTTTGTTCCTCATCACGAATTCATCTGATTCTCTCAATTTCAGCATCAGCAGCTCAGCGCCGTTTTCTTCATTCTCTCAATTTCAGATGCAAAAGAAATGAATGATGAGAAACTCTTCTCCAGGTTTTAGGCTGTAATGATTAAAATCGATATTGGCACCCTGCATTCCTGGATAAGGGCTAACCACTTCGTATATGGCTTGTCGGTTTCAGAGAACTGACATGTCTACTCTCTTTTGTGACCAACCGTCAGTCTCATAATTTCCTGCATAACTCCTTTTGCACGACCTAGCCTGCTTCGAATATCGCATGTGAATTGGCCTTATTGCGCTTTTCGTTCCAAATGAACGTTTTCTCCTTCTTTTGCTCATAATGACTCCATTGCACCTAATAAACTCAAAAGCAATCATAAGATACATAATTTACAAGAAAACTCACAAAGAAAGCATAAACAATAGATAAATAACAAGGTGTTTACAACACCTATCAAATTCCCCCGCACTTAGACTTTGCTAGTCCTCGAGCAAATCAAAGAAAACTAATTCTAAAAACATACATACAACTCCGTGTCGTCGAGGCTACGGTCACACTTAGCATGTATAACAAGCCTTTGAACCCCTAGGTGTCCCTAGTGGACGAGTTATAGTCTCGTGAAGGTTTACAAGAGGTGTACCTACAAAACCTATACTTCGAAACTCCAGCCACCTGTGAAAATTTAAGAATAACACTAAATATTTTGTAATTGGCATACTATCAATGATTACAGGAGGAAGTACCCACTTTCAAATCCAATTCATAAATTAGTAATATAGCTTTATCAGAAAGTTGAACACAACCAAAATACTCGGAATCGAATCAACCACAATCACATGAAAAGATTAAGAAGATGGATATAGAAAGTAGATGGTGGCGGACTGTTGACTAAGGTGAACAGTGTTTCCCATATCTGTCTGAAGGTCACTGCCAAAACATGCCTAAAAATCCTATTGGATTGAGCTACTGGTCTGAGTTCTAATATCAACACAGCTGGCATATACAAGGAACCAACGGTCGATAAACTTAATTCTAGATCAATTCACTGGCATATACAAGGGAACCAATGATCGATTTTTTTCAACACAATAATAATAATATTTTATTCTTTTTTCTTTTTTTTTTCTTTTTTTTTTTAATCGACAACATGATTGGATCTTTTGGATCCAAACGCATGATTCTTGTCAGCAGATTACATGATAATTCTCATGGATCCTGCATTCCACGCTTGTTTAGGCGACGGAGACAGGGAGAACACACACATATTGCTATCCAAGTGTCAATTTTTTTTATATGTACACCATTTGGTCTAGTCTCTTTTTTTGTAGTAACTCAATCACTATATTTCATCCTAGCAGTGATAACAATTCGATGCTTGTGTCCCACCAAATCACTTAGAGAAACAATAGATATATAAATATGGAAAAATAAAAATAGAACGTGATATGATGACGACTCTGAGATATGGTGACAACTAACATGTTATTTATTCTTATATTTTGTTCGTTTTCATATGAATAGACTCTACTAATGGGTTCCTCAACTCCTACAACCACGATGTTTCCATTAGTGTAAGGCACAAGTTTCTAGACTTAGGAGTTTATCATCTTTTTTTTTTTCCTTTTTTTTTTTAGTTTTTCTACTTTTTTCTTCTTCTTATAAATACAAGGGAAAACTAACAAGGCTAAAATCTCTATATGAGAACACTCCCCCACACTTAAACTTTACATTGTCCTCAATGTAAAATTTAGTCAATCAAAGTAAAGTTCAAGATGGGAAATTCATAACATGATATATATACACAATAAGAAAATAAAATGCATAATAAAAACTGATACTCCAACTCATAGCTATTTCTGGAAAATAGAGGATAAACACTAAACAAGCTATTTAGTTGGCATCTAATCCCAACTCAGCCAATATATACTTCATCGTCAAGAAAAAATTCCATCTACTTAGAAAGGCTAGTGTTTATTCTAAATTGTTCAAAAATCTCTAAAAGTTGGAGTTTTGATATGCAAATATCCAAAATAAGAAAATAAAAATAAAAGACTTGAGAAATAAAAAGATAGAGATAGATACACAAAACCAGTGGGTTGCCTCCCATTTAGCGCTTGGTTTAAAGTCGTCAGCCCGACTTGCTAGACGAATTCTCCATACACCAATAATCGGAAAAGTTGGGGATCCACCCATAGCACCTGGTTCGCAAACACTAGCTTCGCACACATATTAGTAATATAAAACAGAAATGAATCTATTAACCGATAATAGTTTCCCCCGCACTTATTCTTGTCCACACTTGGAAGTGGGTAAAGAATATAGAATTCAGGAACTTCCACGGTTTCTTGTTCCAAAACCTGCATAGTATGAGAATCAAGTATCTCTAATGGCGGAAATCGAGAAACAAATTCATTCAACAATATTCTCGAAGCACATACATTCAAACCAATAAGAGGTAACGAAGAAGAAACAATATGCAAAGGGTTAGACAAACCTATCACAATCTCTTGTATCACGGAATCCTCTTCATCCTTGAAAAACTCAAGTGAATTATTCACCTCTTGTATATCATGGTCCTCTATCAAACCTTGCAACCATTCTTCATCCGTTTTTGCCTTAACCAAAATCTCGGCATCAACATCTTCATTACAATCATTTGCAAACATACTATGAGCATATGCGGTTGATGAAACTGGTTCCATGCTTGGTTGTCTACAAACTGACTCCATGTTATCCCTAAATTGTTGCATTTCATCTACCAAACTAGAAGAAATATTAATAGGAGCACAAGTATCATCCCCTCTTTGTGGTTGCTCACTTACATACCCACCGTAAGAAGGTTGGCATGTATGAGAATAACTAAAACGGTACGTGGAGTATTGACCATAACCAAAGTATTGGTTTTGATTGTACTCCCTATAAGGGTGATAGTTGTCATGTTGTTGAGGTTGAAAGCCGTATTGATTGCTCCAATATGCTCCGTCCATAGAAATTGGTACCCGAAACGATATTCTCAAAACTCGGTGAAGAACCAGAAAATAAGAAAAATAAAAATAAAAATAAGAAACCAAAAACAAATAACAACCCCTGCCTCCCCGGCAGCGGCGCCAAAATTTGATCGATGTCGTATGCGTCAAAAATAAATTACGTTCTCACTACTCAGAATATAAAATATAGCAAGGGTAAGAAAGGATCGTTCCCACGGAGAGGACTAGGTTGTCAATATGTTTCGGTTTCCTATATAAAACAATGGGGGGGATTTTCTGATTTTTATAAACTACAAACTAAAATAAAAACAAAGCAAAGAAATAAATCACGCAAAATAAGGATGTGAAAATATTGGATAAAGGTTTCATCTTCAATTGTCAACAAATATTGAATGTATGATTAGAATTCGTATTTAATCTTGCTATCATCAAAAGCCTTAGAATACCTTATTCCAAGAATACTCCGTAAATTTTCTAAGTCATCAACACACACATTAGAGCTGCGTATGTGAATTCTACCTAAAGAATAACCTAACGCCTTTGCGCTAATTAAGTTCAGAAATAGGCTAATCAATGCAATTGTCACACATTGCACATGACAATTCGGATTACATATGATTACAAGAGTGTATCACTACAAACCATAATCATATCATGTTACTCGTATTCAAGGTTATCGCTTGATGATAAACCCTAAAATAGCTATAGATATGGATGTATGTTCAATCAATTCTAAACTCAACCAAACAAACATTCAATCATATTGCAATACATCAATCATGCAATTATTATAAACCGTAGAAAGTGAACGATGATTTTGAGAGAAAACTAATTCATAAATCAAATAGCATGCTTGCAAAATCCGACTACAACCTCAAACCAATAATAAAATTCTAGCTCATGTTAATGGAGTTCATAACTAGAAAAAAAAGAAAAGCTCTCATGTTGTACAACCCTAGAACAAAAGTAGAAGCCAAGATATCATTTTTAGAATGGGATGTCTCGGCTCTTTTATAATTTTTTTCCTTCCTGTTACCGACTTCTGAAGTTAACCCAAACTGTAGCTGTGGCTTAGAAACATCCCACAATTCAGAGCCCATAATTCAGAGCCCATCAGGTCCATGACTTGATATGGTTGTCAGTTTTGTGAAACTGACAAGCCAACTTAACCTGAGCTATCACCCATACTTCCGCCAGTTCCATCTCCAGCCGCACCTGCCTCTTCAAAGCCATCAGTTGCTCAAACCCATTATAACAACCAGCTCACAGCTGCGCCTGTAACTCCATTCTATGCACATTGTCAGTAACACCATTCTTAACACTGCACTACTGCCTTCCATTAAGTTTCTTTGCTGTCTGCAATAGCTACAAGTCCTACCAACATAGCACCATTCCTTCCCTTTATCACCCATAAATTCTGCAACAGCCACTGCATTTGAGCTCAAGCTGATTTCAGATGCGCAAGGCCCTCTCCATTCATTCCTGCACACAACCAGTTCCACTAACTGACTGTCAAAACCATTATGCAACTGCAATCAACTCCATCTGTACAGAGCTGCATCTATACATTTCATTCTCCACCAGTTCACAATAGCCATTACTTCTTCTTGTCAGTCTTCTATCTATTTTCCTCTATGCCATTTCAGCATAACCAACAATACTGCACTCAATCTGTAGCTGCAACACCACTAATCATTCCCATTTAATCACCACTGCTTTAGTCTTGACAGCAACAACTCCTGTGACTCCAAATTCAGTTCGCTTCATAGTTGCACCCTTAACTCAGGCTCTTGCCATCGGCACTAATAGCATCAACTCATTTTCATTGCCGGTCTCTGCAGCGAAGGCTCATACAAACACCATTCATTCCCTGTAAAACTCATTGCTGCATCAACAGCAACATCTGCAGCTTCCATTACCATGAACTGATGGAAGCAACATCATCTCTGAGGCCTCCTTATCCTCCAACACAGCATCTGCAACATCAGCTTACAATTCATTCCACCTGAACCAGCAACAATCTCCATCATCTCATTCTGCCAAGACCACGCCATTCCTTGAGTTCACTGCAATCATCTCAGTCTCCATAACTGCCATCACCAGCTTCTATCACCTCGACAACTTCAATCTCAGTACACCTCTGAAATCTTTTATACCATCCACCATCTTTAGTTCAATTCATGCCAAGCCATTCATTCCACCATCACTGCTCCCTTGTAATCAGCTCTGTAGGCCATTCCACCACTGCATTGCCACCAGCAGCAGCATTAGTTCTTCCTTGTCCTGCATCTGTAGCTATTGCAATAACCACCAAAACAACTTGAACTGCACAAACTCAGTAGCTCAATCACAGCTTGCAGCCAACAACAATTAGCAAACAATCCCATCTTCCTGACAGCACTAGACTCAATTTCAGAACACCACAAAACCCATTTGTATTCATCTCCAACTGCATCTGAAGAATCATTTCTTGCCTAACTGCAATCTTCTCGTTCAACTGACCCATTACCAACTTCATCAGCACCAGGTGAAACTCAATTCAAACAGACCCATAACATTTCTTCAGATTCATGAAACCCTAACTTCCATGACCATCCCTCATTCGAATTGATTTCCTTAATTTCTTTCTATTAGAGACAAATTCAACAGTAACCCATCTCTTTTATCCATTACCAACCCTAAATCTCCATTTATCTTCACCAAATCCTCCATCCGACTTCTCCCCAAATCGACAGAAAGAAACCATCTTCTTTTGCAGCCGAAACCCAGCCTTCCATGATCTTCTCAATGCCTAAATCTACTTTGTTCCTCATCACGAATTCATCTGATTCTCTCAATTTCAGCATCAGCAGCTCAGCGCCGTTTTCTTCATTCTCTCAATTTCAGATGCAAAAGAAATGAATGATGAGAAACTCTTCTCCAGGTTTTAGGCTGTAATGATTAAAATCGATATTGGCACCCTGCATTCCTGGATAAGGGCTAACCACTTCGTATATGGCTTGTCGGTTTCAGAGAACTGACATGCCTACTCTCTTTTGTGACCAACCGTCAGTCTCATAATTTCCTGCATAACTCCTTTTGCACGACCTAGCCTGCTTCGAATATCACATGTGAATTGGCCTTATTGCGCTTTTCGTTCCAAATGAACGTTTTCTCCTTCTTTTGCTCATAATGACTCTATTGCACCTAATAAACTCAAAAGCAATCATAAGATACATAATTTACAAGAAAACTCACAAAGAAAGCATAAACAATAGATAAATAACAAGGTGTTTACAACACCTATCAAATTCCCCCACACTTAGACTTTGCTAGTCCTCGAGCAAATCAAAGAAAACTAATTCTAAAAACATACATACAACTCCGTGTCGTCGAGGCTACGGTCAAACTTAGCATGTATAACAAGCCTTTGAACCCCTAGGTGTCCCTAGTGGACGAGTTATAGTCTCGTGAAGGTTTACAAGAGGTGTACCTACAAAACCTATACTTCTAAACTCCAGCCACCTGTGAAAATTTAAGAATAACACTAAATATTTTGTAATTGGCATACTATCAATGATTACAGGAGGAAGTACCCACTTTCAAATCCAATTCATAAATTAGTAATATTGCTTTATCAGAAAGTTGAACACAACCACAATACTCGGAATCGAATCAACCACAATCACATGAAAAAATTAAGAAGATGGATATAGAAAGAAGATGGTGGCGGACTGTTGACTAAGGTGAACGGTGTTTCCCATATCTGTCTGAAGGTCACTGCCAAAACAAGCCTAAAAATCCTATTGGATTGAGCTACTGGTCTGAGTTCTAATATCAACACAACTGGCATATACAAGGAACCAACGGTCGACAAACTTAATTCTAGATCAATTCACTGGCATATACAAGGGAACCAATGATCGATTTTATTCAACACAATAATAATAATATTTTTTTTCTTTTGTTTTTTTTAATCGACAACATGATTGGATCTTTTGGATCCAAACGCATGATTCTTGTCAGCAGATTACATGGTAATTCCCATGGATCCTGCATTCCACGCTTGTTTAGACGACGGAGACAGGGAGAACACACACATATTGCTATCCAAGTGTCAATTTTTTTTATATGTACACCATTTGGTCTAGTCTCTTTTTTTGTAGTAACTCAATCACTATATTTCATCCTAGCAGTGATAACAATTCGATGCTTGTGCCCCACCAAATCACTTAGAGAAACAATAGATATAGAAATATGGAAAAATAAAAATAGAACGTGATATGATGACGACTCTGAGATATGGTGACAACTAACATGTTATTTATTCTTATATTTTGTTCGTTTTCATATGAATAAACTCTACTAATGGGTTCCTCAACTCCTACAACAACGATGTTTCCATTAGTGTAAGGCACAAGTTTCTAGACTTAGGAGTTTATCATCTTTTTTTCTTTCCTTTTTTCCTTTTTTTAGTTTTTCTACTTTTTTTTTCCTCTTATAATTACAAGGGAAAACTAACAAGGCTAAAAACTCTATATGAGAACATTCCCCCACACTTAAACTTTACATTGTCCTCAATGTAAAATTTAGTCAATCAAAGTAAAGTTCAAGGTGGGAAATTCATTACATGATATATATATACACAATAAGAAAATAAAATGCATAATAAAAACTAATACTCCAACTCATAGCTATTTCTGGACAATAGAGGATAAACACTAAACAAGCTATTTAGTTGGCATCTAATCCCAACTCAGCCAATATATACTTCATCGTCAAGATAAAATTCCATCTACTTAGAAAGGCTAGTGTTTATTCAAAATTGTTCAAAAATCTCTAAAAGTTGGAGTTTTGATATGCAAATATCCAAAATAAGAAAATAAAAATAAAAGACTTGAGAAATAAAAAGATAGAGATAGATACACAAAACCAGTGGGTTGCCTCCCATTTAGCGCTTGGTTTAAAGTCGTCAGCCCGACTTGCTAGACGAATTCTCCATACACCAATAATCGGAAAAGTTGGGGATCCACCCATAGCACCTGGTTCGCAAACACTAGCTTCGCACACATATTAGTAATATAAAACAGAAATGAATCTATTAACCGATAATAGTTTCCCCCGCACTTATTCTTGTCCACACTTGGAAGTGGGTAAAGAATATAGAATTCAGGAACTTCCACGGTTTCTTGTTCCAAAACCTGCATAGTATGAGAATCAAGTATCTCTAATGGCGGAAATCGAGAAACAAATTCATTCAACAATATTCTCGAAGCACATACATTCAAACCAATAAGAGGTAACGAAGAAGAAACAATATGCAAAGGGTTAGACAAACCTATCACAATCTCTTGTATCACGGAATCCTCTTCATCCTTGAAAAACTCAAGTGAATTATTCACCTCTTGTATATCATGGTCCTCTATCAAACCTTGCAACCATTTTCATCCGTTTTGCCTTAACCAAAATCTCGGCATCAACATCTTCATTACAATCATTTGCAAACATACTATGAGCATATGCGGTTGATGAAACTGGTTCCATGCTTGGTTGTCTACAAACTGACTCCATGTTATCCATAAATTGTTGCATTTCATCTACCAAACTAGAAGAAATATTAATAGGAGCACAAGTATCATCCCCTCTTTGTGGTTGCTCACTTACATACCCACCGTAAGAAGGTTGGCATGTATGAGAATAACTAAAACGGTACGTGGAGTATTGACCATAACCAAAGTATTGGTTTTGATTGTACTCCCATAAGGGTGATAGTTGTCATGTTGTTGAGGTTGAAAGCCGTATTGATTGCTCCAATATGCTCCGTCCATAGAAATTGGTACCCGAAACGATTCTCAAAACTCGGTGAAGAACCAGAAAATAAGAAAAATAAAAATAAAAATAAGAAACCAAAAACAAATAACAACCCCTGCCTCCCCGGCAGCGGCGCCAAAATTTGATCGATGTCGTATGCGTCAAAAATAAATTACGTTCTCACTACTCAGAATATAAAATATAGCAAGGGTAAGAAAGGATCGTTCCCACGGAGAGGACTAGGTTGTCAATATGTTTCGGTTTCCTATATAAAACAATGGGGGGGATTTTCTGATTTTTATAAAGTACAAACTAAAATAAAAACAAAGCAAATAAATAAATCACGCAAAATAAGGATGTGAAAATATTGGATAAAGGTTTCATCTTCAATTGTCAACAAATATTGAATGTATGATTAGAATTCGTATTTAATCTTGCTATCATCAAAATCCTTAGAATACCTTATACCAAGAATACTCCGTAAATTTTCTAAGTCATCAACACACACATTAGAGCTGCGTATGTGAATTCTACCTGAAGAATAACCTAACGCCTTGCGCTAATCAAGTTCAGAAATAGGCTAATCAATGCAATTGCCACACATTGCACATGACAATTCGGACTACATATGATTACAAGAGTGTATCACTACAAACCATAATCATATCATGTTACTCGTATTCAAGGTTATTGCTTGATGATAAACCCTAAAATAGCTATAGATATGGATGTATGTTCAATCAATTCTAAACTCAACCAAACAAACATTCAATCATATTGCAATACATCAATCATGCAATTATTATAAACCGTAGAAAGTGAACGATGATTTTGAGAGAAAACTAATTCATAAATCAAATAGCATGCTTGCAAAATCCGACTACAACCTCAAACCAATAATAAAATTCTAGCTCATGTTAATGGAGTTCATAACTAGAAAAAAAAGAAAAGCTCATGTTGTACAACCCTAGAACAAAAGTAGAAGCCAAGATATCATTTTTAGAATGGGATGTCTCGGCTCTTTTATAATCTTTTTCCTTCCTGTTACCGACTTCTGAAGTTAACCCAAACTGTAGCTGTGGCTTAGAAACATCCCACAATTCAGAGCCCATAATTCAGAGCCCATCAGGTCCATGACTTGATATGGTTGTCAGTTTTGTGAAACTGACAAGCCAACTTAACCTGAGCTATCACCCATACTTCCGCCAGTTCCATCTCCAGCCGCACCTGCCTCTTCAAAGCCATCAGTTGCTCAAACCCATTATAACAACCAGCTCACAGCTGCGCCTGTAACTCCATTCTATGCACATTGTCAGTAACACCATTCTTAACACTGCACTACTGCCTTCCATTAAGTTTCTTTGCTGTCTGCAATAGCTACAAGTCCTACCAACATAGCACCATTCCTTCCCTTTATCACCCATAAATTCTGCAACAGCCACTGCATTTGAGCTCAAGCTGATTTCAGATGCGCAAGGCCCTCTCCATTCATTCCTGCACACAACCAGTTCCACTAACTGACTGTCAAAACCATTATGCAACTGCAATCAACTCCATCTGTACAGAGCTGCATCTATACATTTCATTCTCCACCAGTTCACAATAGCCATTACTTCTTCTTGTCAGTCTTCTATCTATTTTCCTCTATGCCATTTCAGCATAACCAACAATACTGCACTCAATCTGTAGCTGCAACACCACTAATCATTCCCATTTAATCACCACTGCTTTAGTCTTGACAGCAACAACTCCTGTGACTCCAATTCAGTTCGCTTCATAGTTGCACCCTTAACTCAGGCTCTTGCCATCGGCACTAACAGCATCAACTCATTTTCATTGCCGGTCTCTGCAGCGAAGGCTCATACAAACACCATTCATTCCCTGTAAAACTCATTGCTGCATCAACAGCAACATCTGCAGCTTCCATTACCATGAACTGATGGAAGCAACATCATCTCTGAGGCCTCCTTATCCTCCAACACAGCATCTGCAACATCAGCTTACAATTCATTCCACCTGAACCAGCAACAATCTCCATCATCTCATTCTGCCAAGACCACGCCATTCCTTGAGTTCACTGCAATCATCTCAGTCTCCATAACTGCCATCACCAGCTTCTATCACCTCGACAACTTCAATCTCAGTACACCTCTGAAATCTTTTATACCATCCACCATCTTTAGTTCAATTCATGCCAAGCCATTCATTCCACCATCACTGCTCCCTTGTAATCAGCTCTGTAGGCCATTCCACCACTGCATTGCCACCAGCAGCAGCATTAGTTCTTCCTTGTCCTGCATCTGTAGCTATTGCAATAACCACCAAAACAACTTGAACTGCACAAACTCAGTAGCTCAATCACAGCTTGCAGCCAACAACAATTAGCAAACAATCCCATCTTCCTGACAGCACTAGACTCAATTTCAGAACACCACAAAACCCATTTGTATTCATCTCCAACTGCATCTGAAGAATCATTTCTTGCCTAACTGCAATCTTCTCGTTCAACTGACCCATTACCAACTTCATCAGCACCAGGTGAAACTCAATTCAAACAGACCCATAACATTTCTTCAGATTCATGAAACCCTAACTTCCATGACCATCCCTCATTCGAATTGATTTCCTTAATTTTTTTCTATTAGAGACAAATTCAACAGTAACCCATCTCTTTTATCCATTACCAACCCTAAATCTCCATTTATCTTCACCAAATCCTCCATCCGACTTCTCCCCGAATCGACAGAAAGAAACCATCTTCTTTTGCAGCCGAAACCCAGCCTTCCATGATCTTCTCAATGCCTAAATCTACTTTGTTCCTCATCACGAATTCATCTGATTCTCTCAATTTCAGCATCAGCAGCTCAGCGCCGTTTTCTTCATTCTCTCAATTTCAGATGCAAAAGAAATGAATGATGAGAAACTCTTCTCCAGGTTTTAGGCTGTAATGATTAAAATCGATATTGGCACCCTGCATTCCTGGATAAGGGCTAACCACTTCGTATATGGCTTGTCGGTTTCAGAGAACTGACATGTCTACTCTCTTTTGTGACCAACCGTCAGTCTCATAATTTCCTGCATAACTCCTTTTGCACGACCTAGCCTGCTTCGAATATCGCATGTGAATTGGCCTTATTGCGCTTTTCGTTCCAAATGAACGTTTTCTCCTTCTTTTGCTCATAATGACTTCATTGCACCTAATAAACTCAAAAGCAATCATAAGATACATAATTTACAAGAAAACTCACAAAGAAAGCATAAACAATAGATAAATAACAAGGTGTTTACAACACCTATCAAATTCCCCCGCACTTAGACTTTGCTAGTCCTCGAGCAAATCAAAGAAAACTAATTCTAAAAACATACATACAACTCCGTGTCGTCGAGGCTACGGTCACACTTAGCATGTATAACAAGCCTTTGAACCCCTAGGTGTCCCTAGTGGACGAGTTATAGTCTCGTGAAGGTTTACAAGAGGTGTACCTACAAAACCTATACTTCGAAACTCCAGCCACCTGTGAAAATTTAAGAATAACACTAAATATTTTGTAATTGGCATACTATCAATGATTACAGGAGTAAGTACCCACTTTCAAATCCAATTCATAAATTAGTAATATAGCTTTATCAGAAAGTTGAACACAACCAAAATACTCGGAATCGAATCAACCACAATCACATGAAAAGATTAAGAAGATGGATATAGAAAGTAGATGGTGGCGGACTGTTGACTAAGGTGAACAGTGTTTCCCATATCTGTCTGAAGGTCACTGCCAAAACAAGCCTAAAAATCCTATTGGATTGAGCTACTGGTCTGAGTTCTAATATCAACACAGCTGGCATATACAAGGAACCAACGGTCGATAAACTTAATTCTAGATCAATTCACTGGCATATACAAGGGAACCAATGATCGATTTTTTTCAACACAATAATAATAATATTTTTTATTCTTTTTTCTTTTTTCTTTTTTTTTTCTTTTGTTTTTTTAATCGACAACATGATTGGATCTTTTGGATCCAAACACATGATTCTTGTCAGCAGATTACATGATAATTCCCATGGATCCTGCATTCCATGCTTGTTTAGGCGACGGAGACAGGGAGAACACACACATATTGCTATCCAAGTGTCAATTTTTTTTATATGTACACCATTTGGTCTAGTCTCTTTTTTTGTAGTAACTCAATCACTATATTTCATCCTAGCAGTGATAACAATTCGATGCTTGTGTCCCACCAAATCACTTAGAGAAACAATAGATATATAAATATGGAAAAATAAAAATAGAACGTGATATGATGACGACTCTGAGATATGGTGACAACTAACATGTTATTTATTCTTATATTTTGTTCGTTTTCATATGAATAGACTCTACTAATGGGTTCCTCAACTCCTACAACCACGATGTTTCCATTAGTGTAAGGCACAAGTTTCTAGACTTAGGAGTTTATCATCTTTTTTTTTTTCCTTTTTTTTTTTAGTTTTTCTACTTTTTTCTTCTTCTTATAAATACAAGGGAAAACTAACAAGGCTAAAATCTCTATATGAGAACACTCCCCCACACTTAAACTTTACATTGTCCTCAATGTAAAATTTAGTCAATCAAAGTAAAGTTCAAGATGGGAAATTCATAACATGATATATATACACAATAAGAAAATAAAATGCATAATAAAAACTGATACTCCAACTCATAGCTATTTCTGGAAAATAGAGGATAAACACTAAACAAGCTATTTAGTTGGCATCTAATCCCAACTCAGCCAATATATACTTCATCGTCAAGAAAAAATTCCATCTACTTAGAAAGGCTAGTGTTTATTCTAAATTGTTCAAAAATCTCTAAAAGTTGGAGTTTTGATATGCAAATATCCAAAATAAGAAAATAAAAATAAAAGACTTGAGAAATAAAAAGATAGAGATAGATACACAAAACCAGTGGGTTGCCTCCCATTTAGCGCTTGGTTTAAAGTCGTCAGCCCGACTTGCTAGACGAATTCTCCATACACCAATAATCGGAAAAGTTGGGGATCCACCCATAGCACCTGGTTCGCAAAAACTAGCTTCGCACACATATTAGTAATATAAAACAGAAATGAATCTATTAACCGATAAAAGTTTCCCCCACACTTATTCTTGTCCACACTTGGAAGTGGGTAAAGAATATAGAATTCAGGAACTTCCACGGTTTCTTGTTCCAAAACCTGCATAGTATGAGAATCAAGTATCTCTAATGGCGGAAATCGAGAAACAAATTCATTCAACAATATTCTCGAAGCACATACATTCAAACCAATAAGAGGTAACGAAGAAGAAACAATATGCAAAGGGTTAGACAAACCTATCACAATCTCTTGTAACACGGAATCCTCTTCATCCTTGAAAAACTCAAGTGAATTATTCACCTCTTGTATATCATGGACCTCTATCAAACCTTGCAACCATTTTTCATCCGTTTCTGCCTTAACCAAAATCTCGGCATCAACATCTTCATTACAATCATTTGCAAACATACTATGAGCATATGCGGTTGATGAAACTGGTTCCATGCTTGATTGTCTACAAACTGACTCCATGTTGTCCATAAATTGTTGCATTTCATCTACCAAACTAGAAGAAATATTAATAGAGCACAAGTATCATCCCCTCTTTGTGGTTGCTCACTTACATACCCACCGTAAGAAGGTTGGCATGTATGAGAATAACTAAAACGGTACGTGGAGTATTGACCATAACCAAAGTATTGGTTTTGATTGTACTCCCCATAAGGGTGATAGTTGTCATGTTGTTGAGGTTGAAAGCCGTATTAATTGCTCCAATATGCTCCGTCCATAGAAATTGGTACCTGAAACGAGATTCTCAAAACTCGGTGAAGAACCAGAAAATAAGAAAAATAAAAATAAAAATAAAAATAAGAAACCAAAAACAAATAACAACCCCTGCCTCCCCGGCAGCGGCGCCAAAATTTGATCGATGTCGTATGCGTCAAAAATAAATTACGTTCTCACTACTCAGAATATAAAATATAGCAAGGGTAAGAAAGGATCGTTCCACGGAGAGGACTAGGTTGCCAATATGTTTCGATTTCCTATATAAAACAATGGGGGGGATTTTCTAATTTTTATAAACTACAAACTAAAATAAAAACAAAGCAAAGAAATAAATCACGCAAAATAAGGATGTGAAAATATTGGATAAAGGTTTCATCTTCAATTGTCAACAAATATTGAATGTATGATTAGAATTCGTATTTAATCTTGCTATCATCAAAAGCCTTAGAATACCTTATTCCAAGAATACTCCGTAAATTTTCTATGTCATCAACACACACATTAGAGCTGCGTATGTGAATTCTACCTAAAGAATAACCTAACGCCTTGCGCTAATTAAGTTCAGAAATAGGCTAATCAATGCAATTGTCACACATTGCACATGACAATTCGGACTACATATGATTACAAGAGTGTATCACTACAAACCATAATCATATCATGTTACTCGTATTCAAGGTTATCGCTTGATGACAAACCCTAAAATAGCTATAGATATGGATGTATGTTCAATCAATTCTAAACTCAACCAAACAAACATTCAATCATATTGCAATACATCAATCATGCAATTATTATAAACCGTAGAAAGTGAACGATGATTTTGAGAGAATTAATTCATAAATCAAATAGCATGCTTGCAAAATCCGACTACAACCTCAAACCAATAATAAAATTCTAGCTCATGTTCATGGAGTTCATAACTAGAAAAAAAAGAAAAGCTTTCATGTTGTACAACCCTAGAACAAAAGTAAAAGCCAAGATATCATTTTTAGAATGGGATGTCTCGGCTCTTTTATAATCTTTTTCCTTCCTGTTACCGACTTCTGAAGTTAACCCAAACTGTAGCTGTGGCTTAGAAATATCCCACAATTCAGAGCCCATAATTCAGAGGCCATCAGGTCCATGACTTGATATGGTTGTCAGTTTTGTGAAACTGACAAGCCAACTTAACCTGAGCTATCACCCATACTTCCGCCAGTTCCATCTCCAGCCGCACCTGCCTCTTCAAAGCCATCAGTTGCTCAAACCCATTATAACAACCAGCTCACAGCTGCGCCTGTAACTCCATTCTATGCACATTGTCAGTAACACCATTCTTAACACTGCACTACTGCCTTCCATTAAGTTTCTTTGCTGTCTGCAATAGCTACAAGTCTTACCAACATAGCACCATTCCTTCCCTGTATCACCCATCAATTCTGCAACAGCCACTGCATTTGAGCTCAAGCTGATTTCAGATGCGCAAGGCCCTCTCCATTCATTCCTGCACACAACCAGTTCCACTAACTGACTGTCAAAACCATTATGCAACTGCAATCAACTCCATCTGTACAGAGCTGCATCTATACATTTCATTCTCCACCAGTTCACAATAGCCATTACTTCTTCTTGTCAGTCTTCTATCTATTTTCCTCTATGCCATTTCAGCATAACCAACAATACTGCATCATAAATCAAATAGCATGCTTGCAAAATCCGACTACAACCTCAAACCAATAATAAAATTCTAGCTCATGTTCATGGAGTTCATAACTAGAAAAAAAAGAAAAGCTTTCATGTTGTACAACCCTAGAACAAAAGTAAAAGCCAAGATATCATTTTTAGAATGGGATGTCTCGGCTCTTTTATAATCTTTTTCCTTCCTGTTACCGACTTCTGAAGTTAACCCAAACTGTAGCTGTGGCTTAGAAATATCCCACAATTCAGAGCCCATAATTCAGAGCCCATCAGGTCCATGACTTGATATGGTTGTCAGTTTTGTGAAACTGACAAGCCAACTTAACCTGAGCTATCACCCATACTTCCGCCAGTTCCATCTCCAGCCGCACCTGCCTCTTCAAAGCCATCAGTTGCTCAAACCCATTATAACAACCAGCTCACAGCTGCGCCTGTAACTCCATTCTATGCACATTGTCAGTAACACCATTCTTAACACTGCACTACTGCCTTCCATTAAGTTTCTTTGCTGTCTGCAATAGCTACAAGTCCTACCAACATAGCACCATTCCTTCCCTTTATCACCCATAAATTCTGCAACAGCCACTGCATTTGAGCTCAAGCTGATTTCAGATGCGCAAGGCCCTCTCCATTCATTCCTGCACACAACCAGTTCCACTAACTGACTGTCAAAACCATTATGCAACTGCAATCAACTCCATCTGTACAGAGCTGCATCTATACATTTCATTCTCCACCAGTTCACAATAGCCATTACTTCTTCTTGTCAGTCTTCTATCTATTTTCCTCTATGCCATTTCAGCATAACCAACAATACTGCACTCAATCTGTAGCTGCAACACCACTAATCATTCCCATTTAATCACCACTGCTTTAGTCTTGACAGCAACAACTCCTGTGACTCCAAATTCAGTTCGCTTCATAGTTGCACCCTTAACTCAGGCTCTTGCCATCGGCACTAACAGCATCAACTCATTTTCATTGCCGGTCTCTGCAGCGAAGGCTCATACAAACACCATTCATTCCCTGTAAAACTCATTGCTGCATCAACAGCAACATCTGCAGCTTCCATTACCATGAACTGATGGAAGCAACATCATCTCTGAGGCCTCCTTATCCTCCAACACAGCATCTGCAACATCAGCTTACAATTCATTCCACCTGAACCAGCAACAATCTCCATCATCTCATTCTGCCAAGACCACGCCATTCCTTGAGTTCACTGCAATCATCTCAGTCTCCATAACTGCCATCACCAGCTTCTATCACCTCGACAACTTCAATCTCAGTACACCTCTGAAATCTTTTATACCATCCACCATCTTTAGTTCAATTCATGCCAAGCCATTCATTCCACCATCACTGCTCCCTTGTAATCAGCTCTGTAGGCCATTCCACCACTGCATTGCCACCAGCAGCAGCATTAGTTCTTCCTTGTCCTGCATCTGTAGCTATTGCAATAACCACCAAAACAACTTGAACTGCACAAACTCAGTAGCTCAATCACAGCTTGCAGCCAACAACAATTAGCAAACAATCCCATCTTCCTGACAGCACTAGACTCAATTTCAGAACACCACAAAACCCATTTGTATTCATCTCCAACTGCATCTGAAGAATCATTTCTTGCCTAACTGCAATCTTCTCGTTCAACTGACCCATTACCAACTTCATCAGCACCAGGTGAAACTCAATTCAAACAGACCCATAACATTTCTTCAGATTCATGAAACCCTAACTTCCATGACCATCCCTCATTCGATTTGATTTCCTTAATTTCTTTCTATTAGAGACAAATTCAACAGTAACCCATCTCTTCTATCCATTACCAACCCTAAATCTCCATTTATCTTCACCAAATCCTCCATCCGACTTCTCCCCAAATCGACAGAAAGAAACCATCTTCTTTTGCAGCCGAAACCCAGCCTTCCATGATCTTCTCAATGCCTAAATCTACTCTGTTCCTCATCACGAATTCATCTGATTCTCTCAATTTCAGCATCAGCAGCTCAGCGCCGTTTTCTTCATTCTCTCAATTTCAGATGCAAAAGAAATGAATGATGAGAAACTCTTCTTCAGGTTTTAGGTTGTAATGATTAAAATTGATATTGGCACCCTGCATTTCTGGATAAGGGCTAACCACTTCGTATATGGCTTGTCGGTTCCAGAGAAGTGACATGTCTACTCTCTTTTGTGACCAACTGTCAGTCCCCTAATTTCCTGCATAACTCCTTTTGCACGACCTAGCCTGTTCCGAATATCGCATGTGAATTGGCATTATTGCGCTTTTCGTTCCAAATGAACGTTTTCTCCTTCTTTTGCTCATAATGACTCCATTGCACCTAATAAACTCAAAAGCAATCATAAGATACATAATTTACAAGAAAACTCACAAAGAAAGCATAAACAATAGATAAATAACAAGGTGTTTACAACACCTATCAAATTCCCCCACACTTAGACTTTGCTAGTCCTCGAGCAAATCAAAGAAAACTAATTCTAAAAACATACATACAACTCCGTGTCGTCGAGGCTACGGTCACACTTAGCATGTATAACTCCGTGTCGTCAGATGAACCAATTCTAAACTTGTTCGGAAGTGTGGTAAATCGGTTTCAAGTGAGTAAGTATGAAAGAGGACTTACAAAGAAAGGATGTCGACACACTTTGAACACGTGCAGTAATGCGTATATTTTTTTATTGTTCAAAGATATTCCTTAACGGCTAAGAAGGAAGTAAATCCCAGGATCGAAATTAAATAAGTTAAGAATATTTTAATTAAGGTTTTTAATTATATATGGAAAATAAGAATTAGTAATGTGCATTTGCTAGTTAAAGATTCTCCAAGGAGATTTTTGATCATTATTTTGGACAGAGCATTCTCAGGAATTATGAAAACCGAATATGGAAATTATTATAGAATATCTTGGGAATATTTTCGGTTTTGGAAATTCCTTGGTGTTCAAACTTCCTTGTCTATAAATACTTGAAGTTTGCATTTCGGGCAAACTAATCCTTCGTGACAGTAAACTTCCTCTGTTGTATTGTTACTGTTAGATCATTGCTCGTTCGAACTCGCATGCGTTGCTATCTCAAGCATGTTTGTCAATATTAGTGATCAAAACTATAAGTCTTAATTTCTAGCCTATTACAGCTAAGGTATCGTACTAGGATAGAAAGTGTAGTTGAGCTCAAGAACTCCATGGAAATCATCATACAAGACGAAGGACTACTCAAGGAACTGGTGGAACTTCATCGACTAAAAGGTATGTGGAGACTTGAACTTATCTATCACTCAAAAGTATATTTACTCTATCTCCTATTCTTGAAACAAAAGTCGTTTTGATATATAGACTTTGATTATAAACATTTGCTATTTCGAGCCGAGTTTATTTCGCCTATCTATTTCTCGAAATATGTATTTGTAAGCTTTCGCTTTAGCCAAATTCATCTTTACCTAGTGACGAATGTCATGTTATGTTTCAATCACTTTGAAAATTGCTCTGACGAAAAATGGTCCGTGAATAACGACTATATAACGTCCTCTGAGAATGTTTCAATGATTGAAATGAGAGTTTAGATTATATAACCATTGATGGATATAAGCATTGTTGTGGAAACACATATATGTATAAGTCCTTATTCCTTGAACCGAAGTTTGCGAATTTTGTTGATCAAGAGAACCGGAATGGTGGCGTGAGCCAAGTCCGCGAACTGGCGGAAGTTCTTGACCCGAGAATTTCTGCTGGAGTTTGTGAACTCCTTCCGTGAACTTAATTCCGCGAACCCAGTCCGCGAACTTGAGTTTGTTATATCTAAAAACGGTTGTTCTTGAACTCATGTTTATATAAACTAAGGAATGCTTTTGCAAACCGTGGCTATAAAGTTCATGAACCGATTCGAGTGAATCAAACCGTTTTTGCTTCGATTGTGTCTTGTGTAGTTACATAAGATCTAAGCAGTTGAACAACTCTTTAACTAGTTCATTTGAGTCATTTGAACTAGTTATGGTGAAGAAGAATATGGTTGATATGAAATTGCTCATATGGCTAACCATTGGTTAACTATTGTTGAACCAACAAATGTTCATGTTTGGGAACGGTTACATAAACCCAAAATAGTACATTTCATTTGTGTGTAACAAGCTAAGTTTTCGATCTAATGGTTGAGAAATATTAGCTTGAATCTAATCAGGTTTTCATCTAACGGTGAATATTGAATGCTTTGCAAACCCTGATTTGAAAGACTATATAAGGGAGAACTCTAGCAACTGGGAAACCTAATCCCCACACCTTACGTGTGATACTAGTTGCGTAATCTAGAGTCGATTCTCCTTTAACCTTGGGTTTTTCTTCTCTAAACCAGGTTAACGACTTAAAGACTTCATTGGGATTGTGAAACCAGACCGAAACTACTTTCTCGTAGTTGTGTGATCTGATCTTGCTGTTTTTATCGTACGAGTACAATCGCAAGGATTGTCTTGAGATTGATATCTCTGATAGTCAAGATAAAAAGTAATCACAAACATCTTTGTCTCATCGTTTGTGATTCCGCAATATCTTTTTTCGCTGCGTCGATTAAGATTATTGTGAGGTGATTGATAATACTAGGCTGTTCTTCGGAATATAAGTCCGGTTTATCAATTGGTTCATACCTTGATTTATAAAAAGACGGAACAAAACTCGTAGGTATATTCGTGGGAGACGGATTCATCTATTACCGTATAATTTTCTGTGTGATACCGATTTGTTTATTAAAGTCTTAGACCTTGGGTCGTAGCAACTCTTAGTCGTGGGTCAGATCAGCTAAGGGAATCAAGTACGTAGCATCCTGCTGGGATCAGAGACGTAGGAGAATAACTGTACCTTGGATCAGTGTGAGATTGATTGGGGTTCAACTACAGTCCAGACCGAAGTTATTTGAAGTAGTCTAGTGTCGGTAGCGGCTTAATACAGTGTGTGTTCAATCTGGACTAGGTCCCGGGGTTTTACTGCATTTGCGGTTTCCTCGTTAACAAAATTCTGGTGTCTGTGTTATTTCTTTTCCGCATTATATTTTGTTATAATAATTGAAATATCACAGGTTGTGCGTTGTTCAATCAATTAGAATATCTGACCTTTTGGTTGTTGATTTAGATTGATTGACACTTGGATATTGGTCTTTGGTACCATCCAAGTTATCTCTCTAGTATTTGATAAAGACTCGCAGATTTCTATTTTCTTGAGTATATATCAAATCGAAAGATTGAGATATAAACTCTTTGATATACTTTTTATCTAGATTGAGTCTGACTGTCTAGTTGATTCTCTAGAAAGTATGTTGGAGTTTGTCCATACAGATTGCTAATCGAAATATTGGGCGTGGTTGTTGTACCCCCGCTTTTTCAATTGGTATCAGAGCATGCAAACACGTTTAAGACCTTACAAGTCTGTGTTTGTAGCGATCTGAGGATGAACGATATCATCTCTGATAACGCAACACCAGTTCAGAGTCACTCATGTGAGTTTCAAAGTCCTAAAACTTCTGAGAAAAACTCTGTCTCCAGTCCCTTGACTAAATCTGCATTCAACTTGGAAAAATCCCTTAATGAACTGTTGGATGATCTTTCGGATGACAGTGATTCAGAAGAAGGAAAAAGTATTGATGAGGAAGTTGCTCAATATATCAAGTTGTTTGACCGTGCTTTGAAAGAAAAGAAGTCAACAACTTGTTTGAGTAAATACATGGCTCCTCTTTGTCAAGAAAACAGAAAATTGAGAAAACTATTTAAAGGATATGATGGTTGGTATAAACTCTTACAATCTATCGTTAAAGATCATGAAGAAGATGTTCGCACAAAAAGGTCTGAATGTGATAATCTTCTCTGAAATCTCTTTGTGTTGAAAGAAAGACTTGCAGAAGCTTAAGCAAGATATGACTCTCAACAAAAATGTTTTAATGACAAAGAACTCAGTCTTCTTGCCAAAGAAAAATCCTTGGAAACTGACTTGCCGCTGCTCTTGATAAAGTAAATTCACTAGAAGAGAGTCTGAGAAGGTTCAATTCTAGCTCTACAAAATTGTCTTCTATGATTGGAGCATGTAAAGAACATCGTGATACACGTGGTCTTGGATATAAAGGAATAGACGCTCCAAAAACTAGTAAGATCTATTAGAGCATAGCTCGGTCGACCTCGCATGCGTTGCTATCTCAAGCATGTTTGTCAATGTTAGTGATAATAACTATAAGTCTTGATTTCTATCCTACATAGCTAAGTCTCGGACTAGGATAGAAAATTGTAGTTGAGCTCAAGAACTTCATGGCGATTCATCATACAACGACGAAGATCCACTCAAGGAACCGTGGAACTTCATCAACAAAAAGGTATGTGGAGACTTGAACTTATCTATCACTCAAAAGTCCATCTCTTCTATCTCCTACTTCTTATGAGACAAAAGTCTAATGCTATATATACTGGATCATACACATTTGATATTTCGATCCGAGTATATCTCGCCTATCTATATCTCGAAATCATGTGTTGGTAAAGCGTTTCGCTTTGATCAAGTTTATCTTCACCTAGTGACGAAAGTCATAAAAAGTTTCCATTACTTTGAGAATTTCTGTGACGCGAAACGGTCTGTGAATAACGGCTATATAACGTCCTCTGAGAATGTCTCAATGATTGGAATGAGAGTTTAGATTACATAACCATGTATTCCTTAATCCGAAGTTTTCGAACTTTGTTGATTGAGAGAAACCGGAGGAATTGGCTTTGCCAAGTCCGCGAACCCAGTCCGCGAACTCAGTCCGCGAACTGACGGAAGCTCTCTTACCGAGAATTTGTGCTCGGATTTTCCAAAAACTCGTTTGTGTGTAAGTCCGCGAACTCAGTACGCGAACCTAGTCCGCGAACTGGAAAAGTCTCTTTCCCGAGATTTTCTGCTGAGTTTGGAAAACTCCACCGGTTGTCTTAAGTCCGTGAACTTGTTTGTGAGCTTAAGAGGTTATGATCTAAAGATGTGCTCTGAACATGAAACTTAAATTACTAAGGAATGATTTATGAAAACCGTGGCTATAAAGTTCATGAGACGATTCAATCGAATCGAATCATCTTTGTTTCAATTGTGTCTTGTGTAGTTACATAAGATCTCATAGCAATTGAACAACTATTTAACTAGTTCATTTGAGTCAATTGAACTAGTTATGGTGAAGAAGAACAAGGTTAATATGAAATGCTCATATGGTTAACCTTTTGGGTTACTATGTTGAACCAACATACACGTACACGTTTGGGAATGGTTTTCACAAACCCAGTAAACGTCTACCCAAGTGTGTGTGACAAGCTAAGTTTTCGATCTAACGGATGAGAAATATTAGCTTGAATCTAAATCAGGTTTTCATCTAACGGCGAATATGGATTGTTTTATAACTAAGGCAAAACCCTGATTTGAAGGCTATATAAAGGAGACATCTAGCATTGTGCAAAACTAATCCCCACACGTCTGTGTGATAGTAGTGCGCTCGCTAGAGTCGATTCTCCTTTAACCTTTGGTTTTCTTCTCTAAAACCAGGTTAACGACTTAAAGACTTCATTGGGATTGTGAAGCCAGACCGATACTACTTTTATCGTAGTTGTGTGATCTGATCTTGCATCTTCTATCGTAAGAGTACAATCTTTGATTGTCTTGAGATCGTGAGAGTTCTCCGATAGGCAAGATAAAGAAGTCACAAACATCTTCGTCTCATTGTTTGTGATTCCTCGGCAAACCGCCTGTGTAGTCAGGAAGGATTGTAGAGAGGTGATTGATTAATCTAGGCTGTTCTTCGGGAATATAAGACCGGATTATCAATTGGTTCATGTTCACCTTGATTTCATATCTTAAGATGGAACAAAACCTAGGGTTTATGTGGGAGACAGATTTATCCTTTGATAGTCTTTTCTGTGTGGGACAGATTTGTTTATTATCAAGTCTGCGATTTTGGGTTGCAGCAACTCTTGGTTGTGGGTGAGATCAGCTAAGGGAATCAAGTGCGCAGTATCCTGATTGGATCAGAGGCGTAGGAGTACAAATGTACCTTGGATCGGTGGGAGACTGATTGGGGTTCAACTCTAGTCCAGTCCGAAGTTAGCTTGGAGTAGGCTAGTGTGTGTAGCGGCTTAGTACAATGTGTATTCAATCTGGACTAGGTCCCAGGGGTTTTCTGCATTTGCGGTTTCGTCGTTAACAAAACTTCTGGTGTCTGTGTTATTTCTTTACCGCATTATATTTTATGTAATTGAAATAATACAGGTTGTGCGTTCGTGATCATCAATTGAAAATCCAACCTTTGGTTGTTGATTGATATTGATTGATCCTTGGATATTGGTCTTTGGTACCGTCCAAGTTATTCCTTGTATTTGATAAAGACTTTTTAGCTTGAGTAAAAATCAAATCAAGAGAGAGATATTAAATCCTTGAGATACTTTAATCTAGATTGAGTCTGACTGTCTAGTTGATTCTCTAGCAAAAGTATTTCGGAGTGTGTCCATACAGATTGCTAATCGAATTATTGGGTGGTGTTGTTAGACCCCCGCTTTTTCAATTGGTATTAGAGTAGGCATACACGTTTAAGACCTAACAAGTCTGTGTTTGTAGCGATTTGACTCTATGGACATAGGTGTTATCTCTATTAACGTACCACCAGTCTTCGATGGCTCCAATTACTTATGGTGGAAAATTGCTCTGCGAGCTTTTCTTCAATCGCATAATTTTCAATCATGCGTATATGTGGTTAATGGCTATGATGCTCCCATTGTGGCAGTCGGTGATGTAAACGTTCTCAAACCTATTGGTGAATACATCGTTGTTGAAATAACTGCTGCAAAGAAAAATTCCGACGGTTTGAATGTTATCATACATGCCATTACCCCAAATCTTCAGCATCATGTGACAAACTGCACTAGATCTAAAGATGCTTGGGATATCTTAGAAACCGTATTTTAAGGCAACTCCAATGAAAAGGATGCTAGGCTTCAAAACTTTAATTCTGATTTTGAGAACCTTTGTATGGCAGATGAAGAAACATTTGATGAGTTTAATCACAAAGTGTCTGAAATTGTTAATGCATCTTTTGCATTGGGTAAGACTATTCCTGAAAAGGACATTGTGATGAAAATTCTCAGATCGCTGCCATCTAGACATGAGTCTAAGAAGCATGCCATCGTTGAGAGGAATAACCTCGATAATCTTTCCAGAAACACCTTGGTTGGAAAGATTAAGATCTTTGACCATGAGCATACATCCAAAGTCGGTAAGGATGTTTCCTTCAAAGCATAAAAGAACACTAAATTACTGGTCAAAGGTAAGAGTGTTCATGTCTCTGAGGATGATCAGTCTGAGGGTGATTTTTCGGATGAAAATCTTGACAAATTAGTCTCCTTCATCACAAGACATTTTAGGGATCTTCTGTTTAAGAGAAGTAAACGGTTTACAAGAGACAAACCTAAGTCATCAGACAAACCTCACGGTCGCGTACCTCCTAAAAACAGGGATGCTGACAAGGATGATGACAAGGACATGCCTCAGTGCTTTAAGTATAAGGGTTTTGGCCATTTTGCTAACGAATGCCCAAATTGTAGAAAATACACTGCGAACAAAGGTCTAGCTGTAACGCTTGATGAAATGTCTGAAACCTATGATTCCGATGAAGATAGGAAATCAAGTGTAGGGCTTCTTTGTGAAAACATCGATTTTGATACTTGTAGCAATACATATATCAACCTCAATGGGTTCGGAGAAGAGGGAAACCCAATCAAGCTGGAAGATTCTTTGAATCCGATAACTGGAAACCCTGTCAGTGATGTTTCAGGATCAACTGTATGTCTGTCTGCTTGCACATCTCAGATACCTGAATACTATCGAAGTTTGACGTGCTCGTTTTGTTCGATGAAGGGACACGAACTATCAAGGTGTTACAAATACAAGCACCACATAAGGCACGCCAGCAAACTTCAACGAAGAGCAGATCGATTAGCAAGGAAGCTGAAACTTGCTCAGAAGACCGCCGAGGTATGTAGGATCTTATCTTCGTCTAAGAAGTTGGTTTCCAAGGATAGAATAAGACCACTTGAAAAGAAAATATGGTCAAATCGTTTTGATAGACAAAGATCAGAGGATTCCTCCCATGAGGAAAAATATGGACAAATCGTTGTTCATCGCAACACAACTTGATTGTGTTGTTCAGAAAATCTTGTCTCATGTGCCTGTTCAAAAAGAGACAAGACTAAGTGTTGATCCAGGATTTAGAAGCGTTTTTCCTTCTTTTCTTAGTTTTGTTATTTTTTGTCTATCAAATAAAAGAAAGGGTTATTATCGATAATTCTACTCTTTATAGGGTTTTAGAGTTGGGCGTATACGAACCTGTCGATAGGTTTCGAACCCTACATTCCTTTTTTCTCTTGACATCCTATATAAGACTGCTTGTTGAGTTAAGTGATTCAATCACACAAATCCAGTTGTTTATAACTATTCTCAAAGCACTATGTCGTCAGATGGAAAGGATGTCAACATGATTGTTAAGTCTTTAATCAAGGAAAAAGAAAAATCTATTGTCTCTAAGTCCCTGAAAAGAAAAAGAAGGAATACAAGAAAACCCAGGGCTGTTTCTTCTAACTCTCAGAAGTTTTCCGATGTTCTTGATGAGTTAAAGGAGATAAGAAGGGAGATTTATGAAATAAAGACGTTCATGTCTAAATCTTTGGAAATTCAGAGGACCCTAATTCGACCTCTTCATCCAAGACAGTTCGTGGGTATTGCCACTTATCTCCGTGAACCTTATGTCCCGATGGTTGTCGATAACAAGGAGTTCGGGAATGATAGCGAATTTCTCAAAGGAATTGTTGCATAGTATATCTTCTTTTTGGATTACTTGGAAGAATAACTAGTGCTTTCAATAGCGATGATTGTGACTACACATAGCTATATTTTTTTTCATCTTCTTATGTTATTTTTTAGGTTTATTGGTTTTTAAATTATAAAAATATTTGGAGGATGATGTTATTGCAGTATTGATCGTTATGATTTTGTGA
Source organism: Papaver somniferum (assembly GCF_003573695.1). NCBI lineage: Eukaryota > Viridiplantae > Streptophyta > Magnoliopsida > Ranunculales > Papaveraceae > Papaver > Papaver somniferum. Next base: position 205,535,749 of record NC_039364.1, read on the forward strand.
TATTGCAATTTGATTATGGGATATGTATTGTTTGCGTCCGTGAACTTGAAGGTCCCATATGCTGTCAAAAGTAAAGTCGTTCATGAATTGGTATTCGTATTAATGAAAGGACGAATGGACTTTTGACAATTACAAAAGTTATGCCTTTATGCAGTTATGTATTTGATGGAAAATAGGATAAAATCTTTTGTTTGACAAGGATAAAGTCTATTATGTCGTTATGATGGAAAATAGAATAGATCCTTGTATGTTATCCACGGTATTGATCTTCATTGATCCATTTTGTTATGTTTTACCGTGAAGGATCCATTGTGTGTCTTATATTGAGCACGATACAACTAAGTCGATTATTCTTATTGGCTCTGTTGGTTATTCCATAAGATGCTATATGTTGGGCATTATGAACTAAATTAATCATATTGGTTGGTTATTTAGTTATTTGCTCCGAAAGTCTTCTTTTTTCGAGCAAATCCTTTGACAATTAAATTGATTACTTTTGTGATTAGTTTGGTTGTTTGTATTCCAATTAGATTAATTATAAGTTCTCTTGTAATTAGTCTAGTTGAGTTTTCATATATTCCACAAGTTCATGTGTTGAGTATATGAACGGCTATACTAATCATGTTCTATTGGTTGATGTAGTCGTATATTCCGTAAGGTTTTTCCTTATGTTGAGTATATGAACGATTAAGTTAGTCGTCTCCGTATGATTATCTTAGTCGTAGCTCCGTAAGTTTACTTATGTTGAGCACCTTCAATTAAATTGATCACCTTTGTGGTTTGATTTAGTTGCGTATTCCAATTAAATTAATCATGGGTTTTCTTGTGATTAATTTGGTTGAGTTTTGGATATGGAAAATCATTTTTATGGTTTTTTGGTGTCCAATTTAAAAATCCTTCTTTTCTTTCGAAATTAAGGTCGCTCTTGTTGTTCTTTCGGGAATGACATCAAATGGGGGAGAGTTCTTTTGAACTTGTGCTTAATGGTAATATCTTGCGGGGTGTGCGGCTGTGGAATTTTATAGGGGTTATCTTGTATCTTAAAACTCCTTGATGAATGCATATAACTTCGGCTTTATGATTGTATCTAAATTAAGTTGGTATGTATTTTTATTTTAGTCTATGAAATGTCTCTTGTGGAAATTTCATTATGATCTCGTTCTTGTACCTTTGCCAATTTTATTGACAAAAAGGGGGAGAAATATTGTAGTTCACACTACAAATACATATGGTTTTTGGATCATTGTGTAAGTGGGAGTGGTTTCCATGATCGAGATGGAGTATTGACTAAGGGGGAGTGATACATATCACCATAATATTATTGTTAAAGTCGTGATACAATTGGACTTTGATGTTACATAATAATACTATGACACTGTATATTAATGATCGAGAATCTCGATTTCTCTCATTGTTATAGCTACGGATCTTCAATAATGGTGATGCTAAACTTACAACCTTTGGGATCATTGGAGTACTTGGAAGGACGAAGATTTCAGGGAACGTTGAAGATTAGACTATGGAATAGGAGCCACTAAAGTTTATCTTTTTTGTATTCCATATGTATTAATAGTTTTGTCACTAAAATTGAAAAGGGGGAGATTGTTAGAGCATAGCCCGGTCGACCTCGCATGCATTTCTATCTCAAGCATGTTTGTCAATATTAGTGATCAAAACTATAAGTCTTGATTTCTAGCCTACATAGCTAAGTCTCGGACTAGGATATAAAAGTGTAGTTGAGCTCAAGGACTTCATGGCGATTCATCATATAACGACGAAGATCTACTCAAGGAACCGTGGAACTTCATCAACAAAAAGGTATGTGGAGACTTGAACTTATCTATCACTCAAAAGTCTATCTCTTCTATCTCCTACTTCTTATGAGATAAAAGTCGTATGCTATATAGACTGGATCATACACATTTGATATTTCGAGCCGAGTATATCTCGCCTATCTATATCTCGAAATCATGTGTTGGTAAAGTGTTTCGCTTTGATCAAGTTTATCTTCACCTAGTGACGAAAGTCATGAAAAGTTTCCATTACTTTGAGAATTGCTCTGACGCGAAACGGTTTGTGAATAACGGCTATATAACGTCCTCTGAGAATGTCTCAATGATTGGAATGAGAGTTTAGATTACATAACCATGTATTCCTTAATCCGAAGTTTTATAACTTTGTTGATTGAGAGAAACCGGAGGAATTAGCTTTGCCCAGTCCGCGAACTAACGGAAGTTCTCTTACCGAGAATTTCTGCTGGAATTTTCCAAAAAATCGTTTGCGTGTAAGTTCGCGAACTCAGTCCACGAACCTAGTCCGCGAACTGGCGAAAGTCTCTTTGCCGAGATTTTCTACCGAGTTTGGAAAACTCCACCGGTTGTCTTAAGTCCGCGAACTTGTTTGTGAGCTTAAGAGGTTATGATCTAAAGATGTGCTCTGAACATGAAACTTAAATTACTAAGGAATGCTTTATGCAAACCGTGGCTATAAAGTTCATGAGCCGATTCAATCGAATCGAATCATCTTTGTTTCAATTGTGTCTTGTGTAGTTACATAAGATCTCATAGCAATTGAACAACTCTTTAACTAGTTCATTTGAGTCAATTGAACTAGTTATGGTGAAGAAGAACAAGGTTAATATGAAACTCTCATATGGTTAACCTTTTGGGTTACTATTGTGAACCAACATACACGTACACGTTTGGGCATGGTTTTCACAAACCCAGTAAACGTCTACCCAAGTGTGTGTGACAAGCTAAGTTTTCGATCTAACGATTAAGAAATATTAGCTTAAATCTAAATCAGGTATTCATCTAACGGTGAATATGGATTGCTTTGTAACTAAGGCAAAACCCTGATTTGAAGGCTATATAAAGGAGACATCTAGCATTGTGCAAAACTAATCCCCACACGTCTGCGTGATACTAGTGCGCTCGCTAGAGTCGATTCTCCTTTAACCTTTGGTTTTCTTCTCTAAAACCAGGTTAACGACTTAAAGACTTCATTGGGATTGTGAAGCCAGACCGATACTACTTTTATAGTAGTTGTGTGATCTGATCTTGCATCTTCTATCGTACGAGTACAATCTTTGATTGGCTTGAGATCGTGAGAGTTCTCCGATAGGCAAGATAAAGAAGTCACAAACATCTTCGTCTCACTGTTTATGATTCCTCGACAAACCGCCTGTGTAGTCAGGAAGGATTGTAGAGAGGTGATTGATTAATCTAGGCTGTTCTTCGGGAATATAAGACTGGATTATCAATTGGTTCCTTTTCACCTTGATTTCATATCTTAAGACGGAACAAAACCTAGGGTTTATCTGTGGGAGACAGATTTATCTTTTGATAGACTTTTCTGTGTGAGACAGATTTGTTTATTATCAAGTCTGCGATTTTGGGTTGCAGCAACTCTTGGCTGGGACCAAAGGCGTAGGATTAAAACTGTACCTTGGATCGGTGGGAGACTGATTGGGGTTCAACTATAGTCCAGTCCGAAGTTAGCTTGGAGTAGGCTAGTGTCTGTAGCGGCTTAATACAGTGTGTATTCAATCTGGACTAGGTCCCGGGATTTTTATGCATTTACGGTTTCCTCGTTAACAAAACTTCTGGTGTCTGTGTTATTTCTTTTCCGCATTATATTTTATATAATTGAAATAATACAGGTTGTGCGTTCGTGATCATCAATTGTAAATCCAACCTTTGGTTGTTGATTGATCCTTGGATATTGGTCTTTGGTACCGTCCAAGTTATTCCTTGTATTTGATAAAGACTCGCTATTGTTTTTAGCTTGAGTAAATATCAAATCAAGAGAGAGATATTAACTCCTTGAGATACTTTAATCTAGATTGAGTCTGATTGTCTAGTTGATTCTCTAGCAAAAGTATTTCCGAGTATGTCCATACAGATTGCTAATCGAACTATTGGGTGGTGTTGTTAGACCCCCGATTTTTCAAGATCAATTTCGTTAAATATATTGATAACTCTTCATGTGAAAAAACGCTCACAGCTTGTAATGTGCCTAAGGACAAGGATTATACTCCTTCTAAATATACTCACATGAGAACAACTAAGAATAATTCCTTTAACTGCTATTACTGCGGAAATAAAGGACATTCTGAACGAAAATGTCGTATTCGTTTAAGGAATGAAAAACTTCACAACATTCTTGCATGGGTGTCTAAAGAAGTTATTAAACATGTTTCTCATATTGTTGGAGTAAAAGGCATTTTCAATAATCAAGAATAATACTTTGATAAGTCTTTTCTTAATTGTGATTTGAAAACGAAAAATGCCAACAATGGTAGAAGGAAGAGCGGTAGTAGAGCAACTGACTTCTTAAATAACTCTGAAAAGATAAAAAGGCATAGAAAAAAAAAGGAAAGGTTGAGTTCCTTGTCTCTCCCTGAAAAAAACTGCGGATCCAAAACTCCTGCTCCAGATTTCAGACATATCAACAATCGAGTCTCAGAATTTAAGGTCAGCATAAACAAACTCAAACGGAGCATCAAAAAACATGGAAAGCAGCTGGATCAGGTACTCCTAGTTCCTCTCTTGATAAAACTCCTTAAACTATGTCTGTGATTTTTCTGTAAATCCTCTTGAAGGAGAAAAAGAAGCTGTCAGTATTAATGAGAAAAATGCTCATCTAAATACAACATGATTACTGCACAAGGCAGCATTCTTCTTGTAAGTTAGAGAAGGATGCTCATAGTCTCAAGAAGTGTCTTGAGAAGTCTTTTCAAGGTTGTATGTTTTACTTTCCTTCTTTGTTGTTATGATCTTAAAATCTGTTGAGCTTCGCTCCAGTCCTTCTCTTGAAGATAATATGATCATTTTCCATTGAGAAATATTCTTGTTGTGTGTGCTTCCTCTAAATTGTTGATTCTCAACTATCTTGACACACTTATCTCATTTTATTTCCCCTTGGTCACACTTTAGGGCCGTGACCATCAGTGCACGAACTCCTGACCCACACGAACGTGTACAAGTCCTCCTAGGGTTTTCCGTGGAACTTATTTATACACTTGTGTGTCATCTCTTGTTGCACTGTTCTGAAAGGTCAAAGGTTTTTACAAATTTTTGGTGTGCACAATGAATGGAGGAAACAAAGGTGATGAATTCAAGAATGGGAAGACTATCGAGTTTCACGAGAATCCTGTTTTCATAACATGTTATCATGCCATTGATCATGAAAATAAACTACCAGTTCAGATGTCATCACAACTGGTAGGAAATCTTCTTCGAGATTTTGAGGTCGTACGTGAACAACTCGGAATCACAACAAGGAATCTTGAGTTTTTGAAAAACGAACTGATGAAAGCAACTGATGAGCTCGTCCATGTTCAATCTCTGGTTGCTGGCCGGGTTTAGTGTTTTTCAGATCATGTTCTCTGTAGGAGTTTATTTATCTAGTAAATCTTCTATTTTCTTGTTTTGTTTAGAAGAATAACTAGAGTTTGGAATAGCCATTATTGTGATTACATATAACTATGTACAACGTTTTCATCTTCATGTTTTTAGATTTATTGGCTTAAATTCTAAATTTGTTTGGAAGATGATTTTTGCAGTATTAATCTTTATGGTTTTATATATTGCAAATTGTTTATGGGATATGTGTGTTTGCGTCCGTGAACTATGATTGTCCCATACCTTGTCAAAAGTAAAGTCTTTCGTAAGTCGATATGCATACATTGATAAAAGAATGAATTGACTTTTGACAAATACAAAAGTCAAGCCTATTATGTCAATTATTGATGGAAGATAGGTTAAAATCTTTTTCTTTCAAGGATTATGTCTATTGTATGTCATTGTGCAAATGGTGATGGAAAATAGAATGAGTCCTTACTTATTCCACGGTATTAGGTCGATCTCCGATCCACAATTTTTATGTATATACTGTGTTGTTCCATAAGGTGTCTTATGTTAAGCTCTATCGACTGAGTTATTGTTTTGGCTTAGTTGTTGCTTCGTGAGGTACTTTATGTCGAGCATTTTCAACTAAATTAATCATCTTGTTTGGTTATTTAGTTGTTGCTCCGTAAGTTTTCTTATGTCGATCATGACCAATTAAATTGATTACTTTTTTGTGATTAGTTTGGTTGTGTATTCCGATTAGATTAATTTTGGGTTCTCTTGTGATTAATCTAATTGACTTTTTGAGTCTCCATAAGTTCACTTATGTTGAGCATTTCCGGTTAAATTAATCATGAATTCTCTTGTGATTAATTTAATTGAGTATTTTGGATTCAAATTCATACTTGTATGTGATTTTTTATGTCCAAAGAAACCCTTCTTTTCTTTCGAAATTAAGGTCGCTCTTGTTGTTCTTTCGGGAATGACATAATATGGGGGAGAGTTCTTAATTGAACTTGTGCTTAATTGCCAAATCTATGTGGGGAGTGCGACTGTGGAATATTATAGGGGTTATCTTTTATCTTTAAACTCCTTGATGAATGCATTTAGCTTCGGCTTTATGATTGCATCTAAATAAGTTGATATTTTGCTTTCTTTTGGTTAAGAAATATCTCTTTCGGAAATTTCATTAGGATCCCGTTCTTGTACCTTTGCCAATTTTATTGACAAAAAGGGGGAGAATTAATATGTAGTTCACACTACAAATACATATGGTTTTCGGATCATTATGTAAGGGGGAGTGGTTTCCATGTGAGATGGAGTATTGACTAGGGGGAGTCATACATATCACCATAGTATTGTTGTTGAAGTTGTGATACAATTGAAATTTGACGTTGTATAATGATACTATGACATTACAATGATTGAGAACTATTGTTTTCTCGTTGTTATAGCTACGGATTTTCAACAACGATGATGCTGAACTTACAACCTTTGAGATCATTGGAGTACTTGGAAGTGACGAAGATTTCGAGTAATGTTGAAGATTAGACATGTGGAATAGGAACTACAAAAGTTAATTTATTTATTTTTTGCATTACATATATATTAATAGTTTTGTCACTAAAATTGACAAAGGGGGAAATTGTTAGAGCATTGCTCGGTCGAACTCGCATGCATTGCTATCTCAAGCATGTTTGACAATGTTAGTGATCAAAACTATAAGTCTTGATTTCTAGCCTATTATAGCTAAGGTCTCGGACTAGGATAGAAAGTGTAGTTGAGCTCAAGAACTCCATGGAAATCATCATACAAGACGAAGGACTACTCAAGGAACTGGTGGAACTTCATCGACTAAAAGGTATCTGGAGACTTGAACTTATCTATCACTCAAAAGTCTATTTACTCTATCTCCTATTCTTGAGACAAAATTCGTTTTGACATATAGACTTTGATTATACACATTTTCTATTTCGAGCCGAGTTTATCTCGCCTATCTATTTCTCGAAATATGTGTTGGTAAGCTTTCGATTTAGCCAAATTCATCTTTACCTAGTGACAAATGTCATGTTATGCTTCAATCACTTTGAAAATTGCTCTGACGAAAAATGGTCTGTGAATAACGACTATATAACGTCCTCTGAGAATGTTTCAATGATTGAAATGAGAGTTTAGATTATATAACCATTGGTGGATATAAGCATTGTTGTGGAAACACATATATGTATAAGTACTTATTTCTTGAACCGAAGTTTGCGAACTTTGTTGATCAAGAGAACCGGAATGGTGGCGTGAGCCAAGTCCGCGAACTGGCGGAAGTTCTCGACCCGAGAATTTCTGCTGGAGTTTGTGAACTCGTTCCGTGAACTTAAGTCCGCGAACTTGAGTTGGTTATATCTAAAACGGTTGTTCTTGAACTCATGTTTATATAAACTAAGGAATGCTTTTGCAAACCGTGGCTATAAAGTTCATGAACCGATTCGAGTGAATCAAACCGTTTTTGCTTCGATTGTGTCTTGTGTAGGTACATAAGATCTAAGCATTTGAACAACTCTCTAACTAGTTCATTTGAGTCATTTGAACTAGTTATGGTGAAGAAGAATATGGTTGATATGAAATTGCTCATATAGCTAACCATTGGTTAACTATTGTTGAACCAACAAATGTTCATGTTTGGGAACGGTTACATAAACCCAAAATAGTACATTTCATTTGTGTGTAACAAGCTAAGTTTTCGATCTAACGGTTGAGAAATATTAGCTTGAATCTAATCAGGTTTTCATCTAACAGTGAATATTGAATGCTTTGTTACCAAGCTAACATTGATTGCAAACCCTGATTTGAAAGACTATATAAGGGAGAACTCTAGCAACTGGGAAACCTAATCCCCATACCTTACGTGTGATACTAGTTGCATAAGCTAGAGTCGATTCTCCTTTAACTTTGGGTTTTTCTTCTCTAAACCAGGTGAACGACTTAACGACTTCATTGGGATTGTGAAGCCAGACCGATACTACTTTCTCGTAGTTGTGTGATCTGATCTTGTTGTTTCTATCGTATGAGTACAATCTTAAGGATTGGCTTGAGATTGATATCTCCGATAGGCAAGATAAAAAGTAATCACAAACATCTTTTTCCCATCGTTTGTGATTCCGCAATATCTTTTTCGCTGCGTCGATTAAGATTATTGTGAGGTTATTGATAATACTAGGTTGTTCTTCATAATATAAGTCCGGGTTATCAATTGGTTCTCTTGATCAGCTAAGGGAATCAAGTACGTAGCATCCTGCTGGGATCAGATATGTAGGAGCATAACTGTATCTTGGATCAGTGTGAGATTGATTGGGGTTCAACTACAGTCCAGACCGAAGTTAGTTTGAAGTTGGCTAGTGTCTGTAGCGGCTTAATACAGTGTGTGTTCAATCTGGACTAGGTCCCGGGGTTTTTCTGCATTTGCGGTTTCCTCGTTAACAAAATTCTGGTTTCGGTGTTATTTCTTTTCCGCATTATATTTTGTTATATAATTGAAATATCACAGGTTGTGCGTTGTTCAATCAGTTAGAATATCCGACCTTTTGGTTGTTGATTTATATTGATTGACACTTGGATATTGGTCTTTGGTACCATCCAAGTTATCTCTCTAGTATTTGATAAAGACTTGCAGATTTCTATTTGCTTGAGTATATATCAAATCGAGAGATTGAGATATAAACTCTTTGATATACTTTTTATCTAGATTGAATCTAACTGTCTGGTTGATGTTCTAGAAAGTACATTGGAGTTTGTCCATACAGATTTCTAATCGAAATACTGGGTGTGGTTGTTGTACCCCCGCTTTTTCAGTTACTGGTGAAGTCGCCTATTCGGAGAGGAGAGTAACCTAATTAGGCGAAATCTCTTACGACCACTCATTTTAAAGTCTTCTTTGGGATTGAGAAGCTCTAGCGCGTACCGTTGGTGGGAAACTAGATAATTGTGGTTTATCTTTTGCTTTCATATTGATTTGATTGACTAACGGTGGTTCAACTTTGATTGCACCTAGTTTGTTTATGCTTGAGAATCTTCTCTTCTGATATAAGATTCACTCAAACTAGTTCAAAGTTTCGACAGGGATCTTTAGACTGTTGTTAGTGCTAAAGACGATCTTGTGATAATCCATTGTTAACAGACTCCGTACTGTGTGTGATTGATCACAAGAGATTCAAGTAGTTGTGTGCAGGTGTTTATTGAAGATCTAAGAAGATTTGAAGACAAAGAAGAGATAGAAGATTTCTGACTTGGTTATAAAAATCTTTGGTGTGCACAATACTTGTTTCGGTAAAAGAGGATCCAACTATAATCGATCTATCCTTGTGGTATTTTGATAAGATAGTTGTGTAGATTGGCATCAATACGTTTCCTCGGGATTAAAGGTATTGAGTGCAAAATATTAACGATTACCTTTTGGTGATTGAACATAAGATAGATCTTGGAACATGGCAAAGGAGTTTATGTTAAGATAAACAGAAGAGCCTTTGTCCAACTCATATCACTTGGTTGAAGAGAGTTGATACCAAACAGATTTGTTGTTCCTTTACTATTTGGAATACAAACCAAAGGAATTGGTCAAAGTATGTGACTTGTTTACAGGTCGGAGGCGTGGGAATACAGACGGAACTAGGTGAACTATAGGTTTAGTTGCTTGGTATCAACTATACGAAGTTGGTTTATTTTGTATAGCGGCTTAATCCTGAGAGTATTCAATTCTGGACAAGGTCCCGATGTTTTTCTGCATTTGCGGTTTTCCTCGTTAACAAAATATTGCTGTGTCATTTATTTTATATTTCCGCATTATAATTGTTTTATTATAATTAAAGTAAATTACACAAACGTTAATTCCTATTTACTTGATAAGCAATCCTATTGTGTTTGGTTAAGTCCGAACCTTTGTATCAAGTAAACATACTTCGTTGTTGTATTGTCTGATCTCGTATCCATAGACGATCACACTAAGTGTGAACCGATTTGTTGTATTGTCTCGAATCAGTCCATAGACAATCACTTTCGGAGAAAGGATTATAGGAAGAAAAAGTTTTAGCTTGAGGTATATTTGGGTACCCTCTCCTTTTCAATTGGTATCAGAGCAGGCAAACACGAAAAGATCTAACAATCTGTGTTTGGTGCGATCCATCCTATAAGAATGAACTCGAGTTCTCATGAATCGACTTTAATTAACGTACCGCCAAGATTTGACGGGACAAACTATCTGTGGTGGAAATATGCTACGCGATCTTTTATTCAATCACGAGACTTTAAAACTCGACTATTAGTCGTTGATGGTTATAATCTTCCAGAGATAGAAAATTCAAATACTGAGCTTAAACGCCTAGTAGATTTTTCAAACGAAGAAAAGGCACTTGCTAAGCAGAATTCAGATGGTTTGAATGCTATAATACATGTTGTAAGCCTTGATCTACAACATCATGTATCAACATGTCAAACTTCGAAAGAAGCTTGGGATAATCTTCAGATCGTATTTGAAGGAAACACTTCAGAGAAAGAAGCTAGACTTCAAACTCTTACGTCCAATTGGGAAAACCTTCGAATGGATGACAACGACACTTTTGAAGAGTTTCATATTAAACTCTCTGAGATAATCAATGCCTCTTTATCTCTTGGAAAGACTATCTCTGAAAAGAAAATAATGTGCAAAATTCTCAGATCGTTTCCATCAAGATACGATTCTAAGAAGCATGCAATCATAGAAGCTAATGATCTTTCCTCTCTTTCTAGAAGTTCTCTAGTGGGAAAACTGAAGATATTTGATCAAGAGAACATGTCTAAACAAAGAGACAGTTTGGCCTACAAAGCCATAAAAAGGGTTTCAACCCAATATTCGGAAGTCTCCGAAGATCAGGAAGATCAAACGACTGAAGATGAAGCTGAGATAAATCATCATCTGTCTCTTCTTACTCAACGATTCAAGAAACTGTTGAGACATCGAAAAAGAGAATTACCAGCGTCAAAAAGGGAAAATGTTCCTTCACAAAAACGTGAAGACACCTGGGATGATGATTATAATATTCCTCAGTGCTACAAATGTAGAGAGTTTGGTCATATCTCTCCAGATTGTCTAACTAAGGATACACAGTGGAAAAGAAATGCTTACACTGCTACACTTGATTATTGTCCTAAGAATGATCAATGTGATGAGATAGATCATGTTGCAACCATTGCAGAAGTTTATAAATCTGAAAGTCTTCCAAGTCTAGATACTCAAGAGGAGTTTACCCCTTCAAAATCATCGCTTGCTCAACTCAAACAGAGTTTTCTGAATGATAAAGAGAAATTTAACAAACGGGTGAAGAAAATCGAGGTTACTCAATACTCTGAAAAGTAGAAGTGTCTAAACTCATTCTTGATATTAAGTGTTGTCAAGATGAGATAAGGAAGCTAAAAGCAGAAAATCAGAAACTGAGAGATAGACTCAATTGCATTGAAAAATCATCACCCGACGTGAATGTATCAAGTGACAAGGAGGTAAGACTAAGTAAACTTATGAAATATAGAACCAGAAAACGTAATAATTCTGGTGTTTGCTTTTTGTGCAAACAAAGAGGGCATTATCAAAAGGAATGTCCTGATACTAAACAGAGAGAGAGACTATATAAAACTGAAAATTCAAGATCTAAGTATAGATCAAAGATCACTTCTAACAGGAGAAATAAGTTTCTCGAATGTCAAGATCTTGCGTCTAGAGTAAATGTTGAAATCTCCAAAGGAAGAAAATTCAATAATAAAATGGTGACAACCTGACTGGTTATCATAGATCCTTACTTGTTACTTTTAAAAAAAAATAAAAAATATATATATATATATATATATATATATATATATATATATATATATATATATATATATATACAGTAAGGATACTGATGTAAATATTTGGGTAAAAATATTTCTAAAATTGATTTTTCGGTTAAGTTTTTAATTGAAATAATATTCTCAAAGATATTGAGTAAAGAATTCTAAGAACTTATAAGAGAAAGAATCTCTTACCTCATTTTCATAGAGTTTTGACAGTATGTCCACCTCTAGTTGCAACTCTCGCAAAACCGAAAAAGTTTGGACCATATTGTTACCTAACAAGAAACTTCGTCTTGAATCCTCTGAAGGCGATTCTGATTCTCTCTCCAGAACTTCAGCAAGATGTTCCTAATGAAGAGATCTCCTCTCTCAATGATAATCTTCTCAAGAATCTTTCACTAAAATTAGATCTAATTTTATGTGAGGTAAGGAACATGGAAAAGGACTTGCGAAAGGAAATTAAGGAAGTGAATGACAATGTTGTTAGTCTTGAATCAAGACTAGTAATTATAGAAGATGATTTGAATCCGATAAAATCGTCTGATCCGGATTCAACCTCTGAGAAGACTCTAAAAGATTGATATTAGAGTTTGAAAAATTAGAAAAATAGACATCAATTTTTGATTTCTTTCATTGATTGTATTAGGTCTATTATGAATAAAGTTATTTGATTTATAGTTTTTCTTGTGATAGTTTTTAATTTTCATATCCTGTGCTTGAATGCTTTATTTATTGCTATGAATGTTTATGTGATGTTTAATTTCGGTTTCATTACCTTGATATTCGATCTGATAATATGGTGTGAACCCTTATGGTTTGGGTGACTTTTTGCTTTAGCAGGATTAAGTTCTAGCCCATGTTGGTAGGATTTATCAAAGGATTATGAGGGGTTCTGATAGAAACAATATGTGAAAAAGTCACAATATGTTGAATCGGTTTTGGTTTAGCATAAAAGCATATGTGTTTCGCAAGTTTTCAACTTTTGCTTGCAATAGTTAAAAACCGATTTTCAACCTTTCTCTGGTAAAGGTTGGTTGTTGTTATTCTTTTGTTTTTGCATAAGGATGACAACATAATGGTATTTCGATATCAATTCTCCCTGGAATAAGAAGATGCGATCATATTGGAGAAGTTGGATGCGAAATTGAGGTAACAATCCTGTTAGTTAATTGTTTTCCCGTTTAAGAAAAGCCTAATGTTATTGCTTATATCTTTTTTCTTTTGCTTAACAAAATTTTGGTACAATTGATGCTTTTATTCCATTATGTGTGTATGGATGTGTGTATGATTCAATTGGTTCCGGTTAAGAAAAACTATTGTTATCTTACTTTGTTGTGTGCTATCAATCGTTTAGGCTTACAAAATTTTATGGTGCAATTGCAGTGCTTTAATGTTTATGTTGTTTCAATTGCTTCCGTTTGAGGTGAATAATTATGCAAGTTGATTTGTTTTGGTTTGTATGAATTATTTATGGATTGACAAAAGAATATGTTGACGAGATGAGTTGTTTAGTCCAATTCGATTCCGGATAAGATAAACTAAGTTAATTCTGATCTTAGTTAGACTTATCAAAGTGGAGGTTTCGGTTATTCAAGTCTAATCGAATGCCTAAACAAGGAAATGCTAGTTAACTAACCTAGTATTTGGCTTGTTTAAAATTTAAAGGTCTAAGTTATATGGAGAATTAGAACCTGATGAGAAAAATAAAGTTTATCTTTGTTTTGGTCTTATCGAATGAAGCGGTTCTACTTATACAATCGGTTTAGCAAAGGAACTAATATGATTAGTTGATTTTTGGTTTGCTAAACTAGTTGGGAAAATTGCTTCCGGCAATTATTTCCATGATAACATATCAAAACATAATTACTTTGTAGTTTCGATTTTGATATTGGTTATCAAAAATGGTGTGTGGAACCCTCGTGCTTGACTCAACAGGTTGCAAGTCTATTTTGAGATTTGTAATATCCTTTTCGTGTTGTCCTTTATTTTTTTCGTTTCTTTGTAATTTTGTGACAAAAAGGGGAAGAAATATACGGAGTAAACAAGTGATGCTGGTGTCAATTTATATTGATTGGTGTCACTAGGGAAGAGGACAATGGTGCTTGAATGTTTATCTAACGAATGAGGAAAAACATAGACTAAGGGGGAGTAACATATCATATGATTTGGTATAACAAAGACGTGAGGATTGCAAATCTACCTATCCCACCTTTAGGGGGAGTATGAGCTTTGTTATTATAATGTCAACAACTGTTGCATTTTTAAGGATTGAATGTATGCAGGTTATGTGATGTTGAATTCGGGAATCAAGCTCTTTATGGGTGAAAACTATTTCTGCTGATTTTGGTAATTTCAGGTGTGTGGATGAGAAATGAATCCTAAACAATACACTGCACGGGAGTACTTTTGATTCGAGAGATCAATCTGTACAATCCTGGCCTAAACCAAGAAATGGTCGTTCCAGGCTTGCTTCGGTCACAAAGTGAAGGAGAAGGGTTGGTCTTAGGGAGGGAAGCGAAGAGAGTGTTGAGACCAGAATACTTGATTCTGGAGGTGTGGCTGTTTATGACTTGTATCTGAAAGTAGAACTGGCTAGCTAAATTGAAAGCTACCAAGTGATTTCTAGATACTGTATTGTTGCGACCAAAACTTATTTTTTGGTGAAAATAGGTGAAGCCTATTTATACAAGTCATATTGAAACGTACCCTGGTCTCGTAGGAAGTGGAAACAATTGAGTGGTGGAAGAATAAAGTAACGTGTAACCGTCGGTCATTATGCTTCCATGATGAAGGAAGTGAATTCGTTTACACCGTTACTTTTTACCACCACTAATTGTCCTGCTTCAAGACACTTTCTTTGTAACAGGCGCATTGCACGCCGTACGCTGTAAACCGCCTGACCAATACCCTGATGAGCATCCCCCAGTTTGTGACATGTTTGATGTCTCGAGTGTTTTCGTGGAAAACGTGTGGAAAGTCAAAGTCAAGGGACTTACCACAGGAATATAGCATGTAATACTATTAGGCTTGTTTTGGATAGTTTCCTAAAACTTTCCACAGGTTTGTCAGTTTGGTGGCGAACTTCGATGGCTGAGATCGCATCTCATGAAGGAGGGTAGCCGTTGATTATGGCTACCTTGTATTGGCTCCTGATAATGGCGCGGTGGCGTTTTGGTGTACGCCAGTGGCAATGTGGCATGGATGGCATGGCTCATGCATGCCAGTGGCACGGTGGTGCAAGTGACGCCTGGCGTAGCCATGGCCACTAGATTTAGGCAGCTGGTCGTCTGAAACTTGCCACAAGTCTGTCAGTTCGGTGGCGAACTTGGATGGCTGAGATTACATCTCATGAGGAAGGATGGCCTTTGATTATGGCCGCATCTTTTTGTACAGCTAAGTGGCGCCATTGGCATAGTGGCGCCTGGCGGGGCCATGACATAACGGCATGCCAGTGGCAGTGACGTAGTCGTGGCAGCTGTTTTTGGCATATTGGTGTTAGACCCAAATATGGCTTCTGGAAACATTGGCCTTGTTGCTAAGTTAATCTTGAGGCCTTAGGAGAGCCACTGGACTCAGTTGGCATGGCAACTTTTAGCCAAATTGGGGTTTGGCGCATCGCAACTCTATTTAGCACGTGCGACATGACTGTGGCATGGCGGTGTGGCTGGCATAGTTAGCACATGTCAGTGGCACGAAGTAGCGTCTGGCATAGCTATGGCCGCTAGAATTTGGCACCTCGGTGTTGGACCCACATGTAGCGTGGCAACATTGGTCCTGTTGCCGCATCAATCCCAACGCTCTGGGAAACGTTACTTGGCTTGGTTGGCGTAACAACTTTGCCTAAATTAGGGTTTGGCATGTCGAAACCCTAATTGGTGCGTGTGGCATGCGGCCGCGTCATGGCGACACTTTTTTGTGCAAACGGTGCCATAGCTATGCCAAAGGAACTATGGCAAGGCCGTAGTGTGGAAACGGCCACAAGAGTAAGGATTGTCGTGGGTGGCTATGATATAGCGCCGTCCCTAGGGGTTCCTGAGCCCCACACGGCTCGTGGCATGTTGTGGGGCCGAAGTGGCATGTGTTGCGAAAATTAGGGTTTTGGTTAATGTAGAATCGTGCTTCTGACTCGAAAACCCTAATTCGAGCTTACCATGGCGTTGGCCTCGAATAGGAGGTAGGTTAGCATGTAGGGCGCTATTTATGGCATGTTGCCACGAGTGGCATGTTTGGCATGTTGCTGCGGAAAAACGGCATGTTGGCATGCCGATTTAATATGTTGTTGTGGCAGGGCGCGTTTGGCTTGCCAGTTAGTATGGTGGCACGGCAAGGTGTGTTTGGCCTTTTATGTATGGTGGCAATTTTAGAGCGATTTGATTGGTCAAGAAGAGGGGACGGCCGAACACGAGCAACCAGACTTCTGATGTAAGTGTGGCAAGTTTAGAGCGACCTGATTGGTCGAAAAACAGAGGGCCGGCCAAGCATGGGCGTGGCTACACACTTCTGGTGTGAGTGTGGCGGCTTTAGAGCGACCTGATTGGTCAATGGGAAGTGGGGCCGACAAGTATGGGCCCAACCACAACTTATGTGTGTGTGACGAGTTTAAAGCGACCGATTGGTTGAGGGAAATAAGGTCGGTTTAGGATGGGGCGTGGCCAATGGCAAGTGGCGCCAGCTGGCCTAAGGCATGGCCACGCCTCCCTTTGTTGCTGCGGCTCCCTGTTTTCTGATTCTGGGCAAGGTTTTGCACCTACTAATCCATGGAGGATTAATTTCCTAGTTTGCCTAGGCTTAATTTCGACAAGCAAGGTCTTATATACTGCGCAAGGCGCAAAACCCTAACTTTTGCAAGTGTTGACACAAAGTTCTTTTAAGTTCATTATCAGAGAGCATCATGCTTTCTGATTGAATACTTTATACAAAGACCTCATCCTTGATATTTGAAAATTCGTGCTACTCTGCTGTGAGTGAACACAAATTGTCATGCCATATCAACATTAAGGGTTCAGCCGGGGAACATAGCATAGAAAGCATTCAAAGAAACTTATATTAAGTGAATATGGGCAAGGCGCCGAAATTTACAAAACATCTGGGATGGTTGCTACATGTGCCAGTCTGGATAAATTTCATGTGAATATATTGAACGGCTCAATATATATGTGGGTGGAGAGGTTAACACTCACGGCTCCGTTTCCTTACAGAGTGACGTCACATCAGATGCAAGGTTTTTTACAATTTTAACCCTAAGCTAAAAACCACCATCAACACAAGTGTATGTGTAATGAATTCTTGTAATTTGTTTATCCATATGATTGTAAGAGTTTTTCACTAAAATTGACAAATGGGGAGATTGTTAGAGCATAGCTCGGTTGAACCCACCAATCGTTGGTATGTCAAGTTTGGTTATCATATTTTAGTGAACCAAAACTCATTTAAGAGTCGCTTGATTGAATGTACTAGAGTCAACTTCGTATAGGTTAGCTTGAAAGTATTAGGATATGAGACATTACAAGTATTAAGAAGACTTGAAGAAGTGAAGAAGTACGGAGATACAACCACAACATCATCCTTCCACTTGAGGTTAGTGATATTTGACTTGAATTGTTTCATTCCCTAACGTATCTTTCAAGTTGTGCTTATTGAAAACAAAACTGTGAAGCATGAATACTCTAGATAGACATAGTAGTAAGGAATTCAATACGAGGTTTATTGCTTAACCATTAAACTTTGTAGATAAGACATCATCATAATCGTATGAATGATATTGTGATTACGTATGGGTATGAGGCGAGGATTTCATCCTAGGAAACGATGTTGTTACATGTGCTTTAAGGAAGTAAGTTCATGAACTTTGTTTGTGAACCGAAAAGGAAATCGCCAGGCGTTATAGGGGTTGTTCTTCATTGCATATCTTATGAACGACCAATATGTGTGATTAGTATAACCGCTCATGACTTGTTTGTGTTCTTGGTAAAACTATTTACATGAGTCCTGACTTTTGTATTGGTATGACTTTTATTAGTGAAACAGATCTTAAGTAATCACCTGTTGGTATGATCGATTTTGTGTAGTTTGTAAGGCCTAATACTGGGTAAAGGGGAACTGATACTAGTAAGAGGTGCAACACGTCACAAAGTGGAATCGATCCTTGTGTGGGGTTCAACAATTTTTATAGTAGAAAGGGGAACCGATCTTATGGACATGTGCAACACGTTTTTAGGCAAAGGGGAACCGATCCTATGGACATGTGCAACACATATGAGTTAGATACCATATATATGTGGGGAACCGATCCTAGTACCTAGTCAACCGAATTTTGGGAAGCTAGTGTGACTATGCACAGTACTCACATGGAGGTAGAACCAAAACTTGCTTTGGTAGAACCGTTAAACCCCTGATTTGTGATTGAGAAGTTCATAATCAATTTCATATCTCTTGGAAGTCAGATGATCCAATTCTAAACTTGTTCGGAAGTGTGGTAAATCGGTTTCAAGTGACTAAGTGATACGTAATCGATCAAGGGTACCTAGAGTCAGTGTTGTTTGATAGGAAGTTCAGTAAAACACAAAAGAAAAGATAACAGTACTCAAAGAAAATAACACAATTAATTATTCTAACTTTTTCTTCTTTATTGCTTGAAAGAAAAACTCTATTACAAACCAAAACTATGGATGTCTTTCTCACGTCTTTCTCTGTCTTTCTAGCTTAACAATCTCCTCCTTTTATAGGAGTGTAAACTTGCTGCTAAAGAAATAAAACTATGAGTTTTTTAGAACTCATCTAAACTAGGAATCCCATCTAAGTTAGGAAACCTCAAACTTCTAGTCTAAGTTAATAAATTTCCACCTCTTCTAGTATCTTCCAGATACTCTCTAGCCAAAACACGGCTCAGGTACTTGGTGTATATAACCTGCACAATCAACTATTCTGTGCATATAACCTGCACGACTCCTGTGAAGATAATCTTCACAACATTCTTCTTCTACTACGATACTTGATGAGTGCTAAAAAGTGCATATTTCTATATATTTTTCTTGGCATTTAACTCATCTTTTGTGCATTAATTCTACATTTTATCCCATATTCTGTATTTTCTTTGTTTTCAAGAATAAATATTTTTATTAACTAATTTTGCATTTTTAGGTAATAAATAAAGTTTGGATGAATAGCGGAGCGAAAAGAGCAGAAAAGTAGTGAAAAGCCGGGAGGAATTACACAAGGAAGCCGCGAAGAATGTTGTGCACAAGACCAAAAGGCTAGAAGTGGGCTTGAAGAGGAAGAATTGTTCTTAAAGAAGATATGGGCTTGGCATACCCAAGGCCCAAAACCCTCACCCAAATCCATTTCATATATCCATACCCGTTTACTTTTCTAGCCGTCAGATTGGATCATCTCAGCATCCTATGGTCGCAGCATCGCCAGTACATCAAAGTCTGAAGCTCCTGTCTAACACTACAGCACCTAACTCCATCTTGAGCCGTCAGTTTCGTTGTATCACGCATCCGACGTTCGATACCAGCCTCTTCACTTGTAGCCGTTAGTTTTATCTATCATTTCCGCATCCCACGGCTCATCTTCGCTGGACATCGAATTGGCTACACCCGCTTCACACTGTAACAACCTACACCTATACCCATCGCCAAACACTCCCCTCCTTCTTTCCATCGAACCCATCTTCTTCCTCCCACTCCCTCTGCAACTACTCCACTGTCACCACCTTCTCCATCATCACCACCATTCCCTGACACCACCAAACCACTCTACTCCACCCTAAAAGCGAAACCCATCATTTCCCCCATCTTTCTAGCCGCCTACTTCATCAATCTCGCACCTTTCCTATCTCTGAAACCCTAGGTTAGAGATTGATGAATTAGGTGAAGCTAAAGAAGAAATTGAGGTGTGGGAATGAAGCAGTGAAGTCAGAGGAAGATTGGGTCGACGTTGTGGGTAAGATTTGACCCATCAAATTAGGTGAAATCGAAACCCTAAATTCACTGTTTTGGGATTTTTTTTGGATAAACCCTAATTTTGTAAATTAGGTATTTTTGAGAATTGGGTGTAACTATAAATAGAGTTGTGATGTGTGTGAAAGGGGGTATGCCTGGGCTAGCCAGAGCTTCACCCAAGGGGCCTGGAATAGCCAGTGCTTCCAAGTTGTTTTCAGTTCATGTTTTGAAGTCAATATAATTTCAATTTCAAATGTTAATTATGTTTATCATGTTCTAATTTCATGTGCTAGGGTTTAGATGAAACTCTTGATTGTATGTTAAGATAGTTAGTAATCCTGTCACTGTTCTTGTAGTGCTGAAACTAAGTAGGATTGATAATTAGCTAGTTGAGTGAATGCATCTGTGATCAGCTGTGCTGTAAGAAGACAGCTGATTCTAGGGGTGTAAGAGTGAGAGTAGCTAAGGATTAAGTCCATTTGAAGGGCTATGCTTAATTGAAGTAGGGAAGTTAGTAAACTTAGTGATCAAATGCACCTGTGATTGAGTGTGCTGTAAGAAGACACTCAATGCTAGGGGTGAACTAGAGAACTTAGGGGATTAACCTTCCACTAATGCGGATTGCTAGATGACTGGTTGAGCAAACAAGCCTGTGATCAGCTGTACTGTGAGAAGACAGTTGATGCTAGGGGTAAGTTAGTAAGATTAGTTAAGTAAATCATCCACAATCTTCCCTGAGATGAAACAAGAACATGATTGATTAGGATCTGCCTTAGTTTAGGATCAAGAAGTAGATTCAAAGACCCTAGTACCTTCATTCTATACTTCACTGCCTTTGGCTCATTGCCATTGTAACTGTCACTGCCACTGTCACTGCCACTGTCACTTACTGTCACTGCTTAGCTTAGGAAACTTCAACTACACACACAAGTCCCTGTGGATTCGACCCGTTCTTGCACAAACTACAACCGACACCGTGCACTTGCGGTTTAACAAGTAGGCTTTCTTTTACTCTTATTTTCTACATCTTTAAGAGCCTACCAAGTTTTTGGCGCCGCTGCCGGGGAAAAAAAAACATTTACACTGTGGGCTTGACCCAAAAACAGAAAACGTTTTCAAAAGCCCAGTTGGACCTCGACCTTTGGCTATTTAAGAGCCCAAATTTCAAATTGTTACCTGGGCTTGTTTCTGAACTGTGGGCCTGAACCAAAGTTCAAGTGGGCCAAAATTTCAAAATTCCAAAAACCAACAGTGAGCTTTACTCGCCAGCAGTGGGCCTGTTTTTCAAAAACGTAGCTGGGATTCGCAAAACCCAACAGTGGGCTTGGTCTCCTTATCCCATTAAAAACCAAATGTTTTTCTCCCATAAAAACCAAAGTTTTCCAAATGTTTCCCTAAAAACCAAAAATTTTCTTTTTCCCATCAAAACCAAATGTCTCCCGACAAAACCAAATTTTTCCCAAAAGTCCAATCCCATTAAAAACCAAATTTTCTTGTAGATAGTTTCTTAGTTAAATCTTTTGTTTCTTTTGTATATATAGTGCTAATCCAATATGATCTCGGCTAAAAAAATGTTGGATTTTTGCCTTGAATAATGGAGTTCTAATTTTGCTTTCGCCGAAATCGGATATTCTCTTTCCTTTTTCTCTACTCAGCATAATCCTCTCCATATGTTGTATTATAATTCTTTACATCTTTTGAAACATTGAGGACAATGTTTAGTTTAGGTTTGGGGGTATAGAGTAGATACCACGATCACATGCCATAATTGAAAACAAGAACTCCTTCTTTTTGAACTCTTTTTGAAAAAATTTAAAAATTCCAAAAAATTTAAAAAAAAATAAAATAAATAAAATAAAAAAATAAAAAAAAATAATAAATTAAAAAAATCATAAAAAATGGAGCTCATTTACCTTCAAATGTTGACTCTTGTGCAAATATGTAATTATTAGGAGTCTTAGTCTAGATATTTAGGCACCCTGATTCTAGCACAATTCACATAGTGATAAGAAACTTGCACGCGCACGATCTACCAATACATGTATAGCCTCATCCTTGAGGTGTTCTATCGGAAGTTTTAGTTGCCAATCACTTTAGAATACTGAATGAGACTTGACTAGCTTGTTCTTTGGTTGGCTGGGATAGAAGTTGGAGGATACGTTAAGAAAAGCAACCATAGAATTTGACCGGATGCATTCGATAAGGGCCACCTCTTGCTAAGAGTCATGTAATTATGTTTTTCTTTTTGTTCATGTATCAAAAGTGTCACTATGTTGTAAAGATCAAAGTTATTTCTTACAAAAAAAAAAAAAAATATTCAATCAAGTATTTATTTATTCCATGTTTTGTCATGTTAAAGACAATATTCTCTCTTGTTCCAAAAATAAAAGAGAGTAATCAATGTAAATAAGAGTCATGTAAAGAGTCATCTTTTTGTTGTAAATAGTCTTGTAATAAGCAAGGAGGGTGCAGCCATCGATGTATAACGCGGGTAAACTGAAATATCACCAACTCATTGGGTGAACATTCACAATTCTCGTAAAGCCGGACAGCTAGCTTGGCTTAGAATTCGGTTCTTAGCCTAAAAACTATCTCTTGGTGATTAGTAGTCATAACTTCAGATCTTTCTTTACACATGTGTAGATACACTTTACACTCTTATCACATGTCTTTATTTGTTATCAGTGCTAGGATTGTACCTTTGATAGCTAGATTGACATCTCCATTTTGCTGTGAGCTTAAACTGACTTGCACATGTCACATTTGATGGAATCTGAGCTTATATTTGACCTAGAACTTTGTAGGTACGTTCTAAGCAAACCTTCACGAGACTTCACTCGTCCACTAGGGACACTTAGTGGTTTAAAAGGCTTAGTGCATACGCTAAATGCATTCGAGAGACCAGCGACAGTGGTATAGGTAGGATTTCCTTAGTTTTGTTTTACTTGAGGACAAGTAAAATTCAGGTTTGGGGGTATTTGATGAGTGCTAAAAGTGCATATTTCTATATATTTTTCTTGGCATTTAACTCATCTTTTGTGCATTAATTCTACATTTTATCCCATATTCTGTATTTTCTTTGTTTTCAAGAATAAATATTTTTATTAACTAATTTTGCATTTTTAGGTAATAAATAAAGTTTGGATGAATAGCGGAGCGAAAAGAGCAGAAAAGTAGTGAAAAGCCGGGAGGAATTACACAAGGAAGCCGCGAAGAATGTTGTGCACAAGACCAAAAGGCTAGAAGTGGGCTTGAAGAGGAAGAATTGTTCTTAAAGAAGATATGGGCTTGGCATACCCAAGGCCCAAAACCCTCACCCAAATCCATTTCATATATCCATACCCGTTTCCTTTTCTAGCCGTCAGATTGGATCATCTCAGCATCCTATGGTCGCAGCATCGCCAGTACATCAAAGTCTGAAGCTCCTGTCTAACACTACAGCACCTAACTCCATCTTGAGCCGTCAGTTTCGTTGTATCACGCATCCGACGGTCGATACCAGCCTCTTCACTTGTAGCCGTTAGATTTATCTATCATTTCCGCATCCCACGGCTCAGCTTCGCTGGACATCGAATTGGCTACACCCGCTTCACACTGTAACAACCTACACCTATACCCATCGCCAAACACTCCCCTCCTTCTTTCCATCGAACCCATCTTCTTCCTCCCACTCCCTCTGCAACTACTCCACTGTCACCACCTTCTCCATCATCACCACCATTCCCTGACACCACCAAACCACTCTACTCCACCCTAAAAGCGAAACCCATCATTTCCCCCATCTTTCTAGCCGCCTACTTCATCAATCTCGCACCTTTCCTATCTCTAAAACCCTAGGTTAGAGATTGATGAATTAGGTGAAGATAAAGAAGAAATTGAGGTGTGGGAATGAAGCAGTGAAGTCAGAGGAAGATTGGGTCGACGTTGTGGGTAAGATTTGACCCATCAAATTAGGTGAAATCGAAACCCTAAATTCACTGTTTTGGGATTTTTTTTGGATAAACCCTAATTTTGTAAATTAGGTATTTTTGAGAATTGGGTGTAACTATAAATAGAGTTGTGATGTGTGTGAAAGGGGGTATGCATGGGCTAGCCAGAGCTTCACCCAAGGGGCCTGGAATAGCCAGTGCTTCCAAGTTGTTTTCAGTTCATGTTTTGAAGTCAATATAATTTCAATTTCAAATGTTAATTATGTTTATCATGTTCTAATTTCATGTGCTAGGGTTTAGATGAAACTCTTGATTGTATGTTAAGATAGTTAGTAATCCTGTCACTGTTCTTGTAGTGCTGAAACTAAGTAGGATTGATAATTAGCTAGTTGAGTGAATGCATCTGTGATCAGCTGTGCTGTAAGAAGACAACTGATTCTAGGGGTGTAAGAGTGAGAGTAGCTAAGGATTAAGTCCATTTGAAGGGCTATGCTTAATTGAAGTAGGGAAGTTAGTAAACTTAGTGATCAAATGCACCTTTGATTGAGTGTGCTGTAAGAAGACACTCAATGCTAGGGGTGAACTAGAGAACTTAGGGGATTAACCTTCCACTAATGCGGATTGCTAGATGACTGGTTGAGCAAACAAGCCTGTGATCAGCTGTACTGTGAGAAGACAGTTGATTCTAGGGGTAAGTTAGTAAGATTAGTTAAGTAAATCATCCACAATCTTCCCTGAGATGAAACAAGAACATGATTGATTAGGATCTGCCTTAGTTTAGGATCAAGAAGTAGATTCAAAGACCCTAGTACCTTCATTCTATACTTCACTGCCTTTGGCTCATTGCCATTGTAACTTTCACTGCCACTGTCACTGCCACTGTCACTTACTGTCACTGCTTAGCTTAGGAAACTTCAACTACACACACAAGTCCCTGTGGATTCGACCCGTTCTTGCACAAACTACAACCGACACCGTGCACTTGCGGTTTAACAAGTAGGCTTTCTTTTACTCTTATTTTCTACATCTTTAAGAGCCTACCAATACTCCTGTATCATGGCTCCCCATTTTAGGAAGCTGAAACTCATGTGTAAGATCTAAATTGTAGGTGGAGAAACTCAACCTCCCCTTGTTCCTTGCTGAACCATCTTGCTTTGCTTGGCATTTGACCTGCACGCCCAACACGAAACATTACACGATCTCCTCTTCTGGTAGGCGTCACTTTCAACAACACAATCTTCTTTGAGAGCTTCTTCTCGGTCTACCCACAAGTCTTCTACAGGTGGTAACTTCAATTCTTGATTATCTTCCTCATTTAATAATGGAGGTTCAAACAACTTCAGATACTCTGCGTTAATAACAGAATACATCTGCATATATGGTGGTAGATCCAGCTGAAAAGCATTTTATCCAAATTGCTTTAATATCTTGAATGGCCCATACCGTATGGGTTTTAAATTCTTTCCTTCACCCTTGAGCCGCTCTTTCCCTATACGTAGCCAAACCAAATCCCCTTTATAAAAATTACAAGGAACTCGGTGTTTGTCATGTTTGGCCTTGTATTTAGCTTGTGACTTATGTATTTGAGCTTCTACCACTGTATGGACCTTGTGTATTCTCTCAATAAACCTTTGAGCTCTATTCTATTCTTCTTCTATCGGCATCATACCTTGTGAAGTAGAAAATCCCATATCAAATGGACTGTGAGGTAAATAACCTAAACAAACTTCAAATGGGGACTTCAGGGTACTCCCATGAAATGCTCTATTAAACGAGAATTGTATGAAAGGTAAACTGTCATCCCAAGTCTTAGGGTGTTTTGAATGATACCCTCTTAACAGATGAACCAAAGTCCTATTCACTACTTCAGTTTGTCCATCGGTTTGAGGATGAAATGTAGTGCTATGTTTGAGTCTTGTATCTATTAGACTCCACAACTTGGTCCAAAAATGACCTAGGAAACAACTATCTCTATCAGAGATAATGGATGTGGGTAGTCCAAAATATTTCCAAACATGATGAAAAAATAACTTTGCTGCACCTTCTCTTGTCACTGTCTTCTTACAGGGTATTATATTTATCATCTTGCTGAATCTATCAACAATAACAAAGATATAATCGTTCCCTGTTTTAGTCATTGGTAAACCTTCCAAAAAATCCATCGAAATACTTTCCCATGGTCTGGTAGGAACTGGTAATGGCATATACAACCCCCTTTTCCTGTTAGATGGCTTCGAAGTATTGCATAGAACACACCCTCGAATATATTTGGTGACATCGAGATGCATCTTTGGATAATACATATACCGCTTCAAATTAAGCAATGTGTTCTCCATACCAAAATGACCAGCCACACGAGAAGTGTGTGCTTCTCTGATCCAGTGCATTCTATCTTCACAGCGTGGAATACATAGAGCAGTTCCCTTGTACATCAAGCCATCTACCAAGCGACACCCACTTGTATGTCCTTGGTTTAACTTCTTATATTCTTCGCCAAAATCTTCATCTTCCTCGTACTTATGAGCATAATTACTTGGCAATAATGGCTGAGTCTGCATTGCTACGACCAAAGCCTTAGTGGTAGGTGGTCTGGATAACATGTCAGCTAACTTATTTGTTACCCCTTGTTTGTATTTGTTGTGAATACCAAACTGCTCTAGGTAAGATGCCCATTTCATATGTTGAGCTTGTTGTAACTTCTATTGAGTCTGAAGATACTGTAAAGGTTTATAGTCGGTGTGAACCACGACTTGCTTCCCCAACAGATATGGTCTCCAATGCTTCATAGCTTGATGCATGGCATACAACTCTTTGTCATATGTAGGATAATTCTGAACTGGTCCTGTGAACATTTATGAATGATATGCCACTGGCTTACCATCTTGTAGTAGCACTGCTCCTAAAGCATAGTTAGATGCATCTATTTCTACTTCAAAAGGCCTCTGCAAATTAGGCAATGTCAGAACTGGTGCTGCTGAAATCTTCTTCTTCAGTAATTGGAAAGTAGCTTCATGCTTAGGCTCCCATTTAAACACGGTATTAGCCTTGGTTAAACCATGTAATGGAGACGAAATCTGAGATAAATGTCTTATAAACTTACGCAAATATTGACAAGACCCTAAGAAACTCCGAACTTCAGTAATATTTGTAGGTGCTGGCCATGCAGAAATAACAACAACCTTCCCTGGGTCGACCTTAATCTTTCCTCCCCCAATCACAAATCCAATAAAAATTAATTCTTGTCTTCCAAACTCACATTTCTTCTCATTTAGTCGTAAATAATTCTCTCTTAACACAGACATTACCTTGGACACATGTATCAAATGCTCCTCCCATGTCTTGCTGAATATCAAAATATCGTCTAGGTATACGATGACAAAATCGTCAATGAAAGTTCGTAATACCTCATTCATGAGTCGCATGAAAGTAGCTAGTGCATTGCATAACTCAAAGGGCATGACGAGCCACTCGAACAATCCTTGTCGAGTCTTATGTGTTGTCTTCCAAGTATCTTTTTCTTTAATCCGTATCTGATGATATCCAGATTTGAGATCAAGTTTGGTGAAGAAAATAGCACCTCCTAATCGATCAACAAGATCATCAATCCTTGGTAAAGGATATCTATTCTTGATAGTAATCTTATTTAAAGCTCTGTAATCTACACACATTCTCTATCCTCCATCTTTCTTTGGTACAAGCAAAACTGGAGAGCCACATGGAGAACAACTTGGTACTATCACTTTGTGTTCAAGTAACTCTTGTACTTATCTCTTGATTTCTTCAGACTCAGTTATGGAAGTTCAGTATAACCCCAAATTTGGTAAGGAAGCGTCTCCAATAAGTGCAATCTCATGCTCCACACTTCTCTTAGGTGGTATGGTAGCTTCTTCTTGAAATAAATCCACAAACTTCTTTTTTAGTGAACTTACTTCGCTTTCTTGCCTGGTGGAGAGTGTAATATGTAATGCTACTTTTCTTTCTTCTGTATTCACGGGTCTGACTAGCAGTAAAGTGAACATACCACAAGCATTGATCAAACTCTTAACTTGATTTGTGGTGACCATTTTCATGGTAAGTGCTTTTTATAGCCTGAATTCGAAGTTCTTTCTCATCTTTCTTGATCAAATAACTTCGTTCCTTATGATATAGAATAGCATCCCATTCCCATAAATATGGATTCCCAAATATAACTTGAGTCACATCCAATGGCACAACATCACAAACAACTTCATCAATGAATTTATCAGTGATAGCAAATTTGAATCAACACTGCAAAGTTACCTGGAGTTCAGTATCCTTCTGTATCCATCCCAATGGATATGGTTTTGGATGCGCAGTAGTTGTCAACCCCATTTGTTCCACGAGCTTCTCTGAAATTAAATTCTTTTGACTACCAAAGTCAATGATAGCCTCAACGATGCTTTGCTTTACTTTACTTGTATTTTGACATGAAATAGTTCTTCTTGAAGATCCCTTGGTTCTGTATCTGTTGACCTTATCATCAACATAAGCTTTGGATCAGGTTGATCTATTTCAAAGATTGTCACAGCATCTACAGCTTCTGTTAGCATGGTATTTTTCTTAAAACTCCTTTGTCCTTCAGACTCACGTAATTTTTTTGGTTTAAGATGTGGATATAGAACCCAGCAAGTGTCCTTTATATGACCCTTCTCCTTGCAATTCTCACACACCTTTTCCTTTTTCTCAGCTGATAGAGACTTGTTTTTACTCGTCTCAATCCTTCTCTGAGTTTTATCTTCTCTTTTAGTAGTGACTCTCCTGTTGTCTGATCCTGCAACACCTTTAGATTTCTGCTCAATAGCGACAGCTTTGTTTATAGCTTCCTCAATGTCTTCTACACCAAAAAGCTTCAACTCCTTTTGTATGTAATCCACAAGTCCGCCTTTATATTTTCGAAAAGTCTCATCACTATTAATATCTACATCCAGAACTAAAGCTTGATGGTATAATTCTGTAGTGTAATCTTGCACACTTTGTTGGTACCGTTGTCGAAGGTGTTGCCACTTATACCATCTTTCTTCCAAGTATCCCACAGGGTAAAAGTTTTTCTTCATGAGTTCTTTAAATTGTAACCATGTCATATGTTCTGTGCCATACCTTTTCTTGTAAGCCTTCCACCAAGTTGAAGCATGACTCGATAGTTTTAAACTTGCAAAACTAATCTTCTGAGACTCTACGAAGTGATGTATTGTGAAATACGTCTCTAACTTATCCAACCAGCCATCCAGTTTTTCATCTTCCATGATTCCATCATAGTCAGAAATCTCAAGTTTAAACTCAACTTTCAAACTTCCATATGGATTTTTGTTTACTACTTCATCATCATCATCTTCTTTTTCTTCTTCTTCTTCTTCTTCTTCTTCTTCTTCTTCTTCTTCATATGAGCTTTATGCATCATCTTCCTTTGTTCCCTTCTTTCCATGCTTAGGTTTTTTCTTGGTAGCACTTGCTTTCATGAACGTAGCTAAGGTATCTGCTAGATTCTTTATCTGAAGTTCAAGTTTATCAAACTTGTCCTCGTCTGTTAACTTAGATTTCCCATCATCTTCACTTCCCATCTTGGTTTTAATACTTCCCCTAGGCTTCCTTGTATCTGGCAGAACAACAGTTACTTCCCCTGATCGCGTATATTGTTCACGTGTTAAGACCATGCACCACAAACTAACCCTAGAAAAGTCAGAACGTGGCTCTGATACCACTTGATACGTAATCGATCAAGGGTACCTAGAGTAAGTGTTGTTTGATAGGAAGTTCAGTAAAACACAAAAGAAAAGATAACAATACTCAAAGAAAAGAACACAATTAATTCTTCTGACTTCTTTTTCTTTATTGCTTGAAAGAAAAACTCTATTACAAACCAAAACTATGGCTGTCTTTCTCACGTCTTTCTCTGTCTTTCTAGGTTAACAATCTCCTCCTTTTATAGGAGTGTAAACTTGATGCTAAAGAAATAAAACTATGAGTTTTTAAGAACTCATCTAAACTAGGAATCCCATCTAAGTTAGGAAACCTCAAACTTCTAGGCTAAGTTAATAAATTTCCACCTCTTCTAGTATCTTCCAGATACTCTCTAGCCAAAACACGGCTCAGGTACTTGGTGTATATAACCTGCACCATCAACTATTCTGTGTATATAACCTGCACGACTCCTGTGAAGATAATCTTCAAAACATTCTTCTTCTGCTACGATACTTCTGTATCACTAAGTATGAAAGCGGACTTAAAAAGAAAGGATGTCGACACACTTTGAACACGTGCAGTAATGCGTATATTTTTTTATTGTTCAAAGATATTCCTTAATGGCTAAGAAGGAAGTAAATCCCAGGATCGAAATTAAATAAGTTAAGAATCTTTTAATTAAGGTTTTTAATTATATATGGAAAATAAGAATTAGTAATGTGCATTTGCTAGTTAAAGATTTTCCAAGGAGATTTTCGATCATTATTTTGGACATAGCATTCACAGGAATTATGAAAAGCGAATATGGAAATTATTATAGAATATCTTGAGAATATTTTCGGTTTTGGAAATTCCTTGGTGTCCAAACTTCCTTGTCTATAAATACTTGAAGTTTGCATTACGGGCAAACTAATCCTTCGTGACAGTAAACTTCCTCTATTGTACCGTTACTGGTGAAGCCGCCTATTCGGAGAGGAGAGTAACCTAATTAGGCGAAATTCTTACGGCCGCTCAGTTTAAAGTCTTCTTTGGGATTGAGAAGCTCTAACGCATACCGTTGGTGGGAAACTAAATAATTACGGTTTATCTTTTGTTTTCATATTGATTTGATTGACTAACAGTGGTTGAACTTTGATTGCACCTAGTTTGTTTATGCTTGAGAATCTTCTCTTCTGATATAAGCTTCACTCAAACTAGTTCAAGGTTTCGACTGGGATCTTTAGACTGTTGTTAGTGCTAAAGACGATCTTGTGATAATCCATTGTTAACAGACTCCGTTTTGTATGTGATTGATCACAAGAGATTTAAGTAGTTGTATGCAGGTGCTTATTGAAGATCTAAGAAGATTTGAAGACAAAGAAGAGATAGAAGATTTCTGACTTGGTTATATAATTTTTTGGTGTGCACAATACTTGTTTCAGTAAAAGAGGATCAAACTATAATCGATCTATCCTTTTGGTATTTTGATAAGATAGTTGTGTAGGTCGACATCAATACGTTTCCTTGGGATTAAAGGTATTGAGTGCAAAATCTTAACGATTACCTTTTGGTGATTGAACATAAGATAGATCTTGGAACCTGGCAAAGGAGTTTATGTTAAGATAAACATAAGAGCCTTTGTCCAACTCATATCACTTGGTTGAAGAAAGTTGATACCAAACAGATTTGTTGTTCCTTTACTGTTTGGAATACGAACCAAAGGAATTGGTCCAAGTACGTGACTTGTTTACAGGTCGGAGGCGTGGGAATACAGACGGAACTAGGTGAAATATAGGTTTAGTTGATTGGTCTCAACTATACGAAGTTGGTTTATTTTGTAGAGCGTCTTAATCCTGAGAGTATTCAATTATGGAAAAGGTCATTGGGTTTGTCTGCATTTGTGGTTTTCCTCGTTAACAAAATCTTACTGTGTCATTTACTTTATATTTCCACACTATATTGTTTTATTATAATTAAAGTAAATTACACAAACGTTAATTCATATTTACTTGATAACCAATCCTATTGTGTTTGGTTAAGTCCGAACCTTTGTATCAAGTAAACATACTTCGTTGTATTGTCTCGATCTCGTATCCATAGACGATCACACGAAGTGTGAAACGATTAGTTGTATTGTCTCGACTCAGTCCATAGACAATCAATTTCGGAGAAAGGACTTATATGAAGGAAAAGTTTTAGCTTGAGGTATATTTGGGTACCCTCGCCTTTTCACACTCAATCAAAATAGATCTCAAAGAGATATATTGAGAATGCCGATTTCACGCAACTAATCAATCGAAAAAAATACGATTCTAGTTGGATCCCAGCCTATCAAGGTTTGTGCACACACTTCACAAGATACGAAAACCAATACGAAATCTTCTTCGTCTTCAAATCTTCTTTAATCTTCAATAACCTGCACAACACCACTTAAATCTCTTGTGATCAATCACGCACAGAACGAAGTCTGTTAACAATGGATTATCACAAGGTGTCTTTAGATCTAACAACAGTTCTAAAGATCCCGTCGGTACTTCGATCTAGTTTGAGTGAATCTTATAGCAGAAGAAAAGATTCTCAAGCATAAAAAAACTAGGTGCAATCAAAGTTTAAACAACCTTAGTCAATGGAAAACTAATAACACTGCAATTATCTAGTTTCCAACCAACGGTACTCGTAGAGCTTCTTGATCCCACAGAAGTCATTAAACGAGCTTTCGTAAGAGATTTCACCAAATTAGGATACTTTCCTCTCTGAATAGACAACTCTACTAGAAACAACAAGAAATGAAGTTTGTTTGGATCTTAGGATAGTTTGCTAGAAATGCAAACTTAGGTATTTACAGACCAAGGATGTTTGGACACCAAGGAATTTCCAAAACCGAAGATATTCTCAAGATATGCAATGAATGGCAAATTCGGTTTTCCTAATTCCAATAAATACTTGTCCAGTATTTCCTTAATCTCTCAATAGAAAATCTCCAAATACTAAATGCACATTACTAATTTTTATTCTCTAGAGATATGCATTTATTGCTGTTAATTAAAGCATATAAAACAAAAAACCTTAATTAAAATATTCTTAATTTATTTCGGCACAGAATCACCTCGAGTACTAAGGAATATCTTTGAAAAATAAATGATAAGATTTACTGCTCGTGTTCAAAGTATGTTGACATCTTTTCACTGCAAATCCTTATTTCATAGTTACATGGATTTGCATTCTTGGAATCGGTTATACCACACTTCCAAACAAGTTTAGAGTTGGTTAACCTTTTTTCCAAGACTACTATACGATTGATAAAATACCAAATCACATACATGGGTTCAATCGGTTCCACCAATTACTAGATCGGTTATACCTAATTATGGAAATACTTATGATCGGTCACACCAGTCACTACGATCGGTTATACCAGTTACAAGGATCGGTTCCATCTACATATGGTATTACTTGTGATCGGTCACACCAGTTACCAAAACCGGTTACACCAATTACAAGGATCGCTCACTGTTAGAGCATTGCTCGGTTGAACCCACCAAGCGTTGGTATGTCAATTTTGGTTGTCATATTTTAGTGAATCAAAACTCATTTAAAGAGTCGCTTGATCATTTACTAGAGTCAACTTCGTATAGCTTAGATAGAAAGTTACTAGGATATGAGACTTACAAGTATTACATGAAGACTTGAAGAATGTGAAGAAGTAAAGAGCTACAACGACGACATCATCCTTCCACTTGAGGTTAGTAATATTTGACTTGAACTGTTTCATTCCTAACGTATCTTTCAAGTCGTGCATATTGAAAACATAACTGCGAATCTGTGAATTATTATACTCTAGTTAGACATAGTATTAAGGAATTACAATACGAAGTATAACGTCTATCTTTTGAACTTCGTATATAAGACATCGACATAATCGTATAAATGCTATTGTGATTATGTATGGGTATGGGTGAAGATTTCGTCCTAGGAAATAATGTTTTACATTTGTTTAAAGGAAGTACAATTCAAATATGTGTGTTTAGTATAACTGCGCATACCTTGTTTATGTATCTTGGTAAAACTATTCACAATGCCTGACTTTTATATTGGTATGACTTTTATTACTGAAACCGATCTTAAGTAACACCTGAGATGGTATGATCGATATGTTGTAATTGGTAAGACCAACTCTAGACATTGGGAACCGATCCTAGTAAGAGGTGCAACCGATCACAAGTATGTGGAATCGATCCTTGTAAGAGGTGCAACAAGTCTTAGTAATTGGTAACCGATCCTATGACTTGTGCAACCGATCACAAGTAAAATACCATAAATATGTGGTACCGATCCTAGTACCTAGTCAATCAATTTTTGGAAAGCTAGTGTGACCGATCCTAGTACCCACATGGAGGTAGAACCGAAGCTTTGTGTTTTGGTAGAACCGTGAAACCCATTAATGGTGATTTGATAGGATAATATAGTTCTTGGAAGTCAGATGAACCAATTCTAAACTCGTTTGGAAGTGTGGCAAATCGGTTCCAAGATTGTAAATATGAAAAAGGATTTACAAAGTAAAGATGTCGATATACTTTGAACATGTGCAGTAACTCTTATCTTTTATTGTTCAAAGATATTCCTTAATAACTAAAGGAGAATCCCGGATCGAAATAAATTGAGAATCTTTTAATTAAGGTTTTTAGTTTTTATATGCTTTTAATTTCCAGCAATTAATGCATATCTTTAGAAAATAAAAATTGGTAATGTGCATTTACTAATTGGAGATTTTCTACTGAGATTTCGGTCAATATTTGGACAGAGCATTGCCAGGAATTATGAAAACCGCATTTGCTTTTATTGCATATCTTTGAGAATATTCGGTTTTGGAAATTCCTTGGTGTCCAAACTTCCTTGGTCTATAAATATTGAAGTTTGCATTTCGAGCAAACTAATCCTCAGAGCCAGCAAAACTACCTAGTTGTGTTGTTATTGGCGGAGCCGTCTATTCGGAGAGGAAAGTACTCTAATTAGGCGAAATCTCTTACGACCGCTCGTTTTAAAGACTTCTTTGGGATTGAGAAGCTCTACAAGTACCGTTGGTGGGAAACTAGATAATTACAGTTTATTATTACTTTTCGATTGATTTGATTGACTAATGATTGTTGAATTTTGATTGCACCTAGTTTGTTTATGCTTGATAATCTACTCTTCTGATTTAAGATTCACTCAAACTAGATCGAAGTATCGACGGGGATCTTTAGAATTGTTTGTATATCTAAAGAAGTCTTGTGATAATCCATTGTTAACAGACTCCGTTCTGTGTGTGATTGATCACAAGAGATTCAAGTTGTTTGTGTGGAGGTGTTTATTGAAGATCTAAGAAGATTTGAAGACAAAGAAGATTTATTATTTGAGTTCATAATCTTTGGTGTGCACAAAACTTGATCGGCTGCGGATCCAACTATAATCGGTTTATCTTTGTGATAACCTTGATTGATTAGTTGAGTAGATCGGCATCAATACATTTCGTTGTCATTAAAAATATTGATTGCATAGTCTAAAAAATTACTTTGGTAGTTGTTAAGAGATAGATTTAAGAACCTGACAAATGAGTTTATTGGAATAAACGGAAGAGCCTTTTGTCAAACTCATATCACGTTTTTTGAAAAGAGTTGTTACCGAACAAATTTGTTGTTCCTTTACTGTTTGGAATACGAACCAGAGGAATTGTTCCAAGTGCGTGACTTATTACAAGTTGGAGGCGTAGGGATACTGAAGGAACTAAGTGAACTATAGGTTTAGTTGCTTGGTGTCATTATACGAAGTTGGTTTAGATTTTGTATATCGGCTTAATTCGGAGAGTATTCAATTCTGGACAAGGTCCCGGGGTTTTTTGCATTTGTGGTTTCCTCGTTAACAAAATCTTGCTGTGTCTTTTACTTTTTTATTTCCACAATTATAATTGTTTTATTATAATTAGAAGTAAAATACACAAACGTTAATTCCTATTTACTTGATGGCAATCCTAATGTGTTTGGTTAAGTCCAAACCTATTATCAAGTAATCATACTTCGTTGTTGTATTGTCTCGATCTTGCATCCATAGTCAATCACACAAGTTATCTTGTTGTCGATTGTCTCGATCTCGTATCCATAGACGATCACACAAAGTGTGAACCGATTCGTTGTATTGTCTCGACTTATAGTCCATAGACAATCACTTTCGGAGAAAGGACTTATAGGTGGAAAAGTTTTAGATTGAGGTATATTTGGGTACCCTCGTCTTTTCAATTGGTATCAGAGCAGGCAAACATGAAAAGATCTAACAATCTATGTTTGGTGCGATCCAACCTATAAGAATTGAATCTAATGGCTGATTCAGTTAACGTAACGACAGGATTTGACTACTTCAAAAACTCGTGGTGGAAGATACGAATGAAGTATGTAATACTCTTATTCCTAAATGTATAAGGAACTGGAATTATGTCTATGTATGTCTTGAGGGACCTACATAATCAGTTGGATATCATAAGATTGTATAACATTGCCTTGGATATTAACATGTTTAGTAACAATGATACAATGCTCTATGAGACAGGGTGTATCTCGAAAATGCATAAGACTCCTCTCAGAATTTTTTATTATATGAACCATGGATATTGTGTTCTTGAAAATCTGGAATCTTAAATATATGTTGGATATCCTATCAAAGTATACATATGTACATTTTTAGATCTAAGACTGTCAATGTATCGCTACCTAGGATGCGATTTTGGAAATCTTGTAACCTTACAAGGAATGATTTTTCAGTTAATTAACAATGGATTGCTTCATACACCTCACAACTGTTTTAATGAAGCAAGTGATCTTTTGAAATATTACAGGATTCATGATTCAAATGGTATTTTTAACAAATATCATATTATGTTCAAATTTATATCTGCATACTCTATTAGAAAATTCTTGAGTGAATTTCAAATGATGTTATCAAATTTTGGTAATAAAAGAGTAAACAGATTTTTGGACAGAAACATAGAATCAATCCAAGATAAAGATCCAGACCATGAAAAACCGGTTTTCCAAAAGAAAGACCTAGATATAAAATCGGAATTGTCTCTCCACAAGCTTCGGTTTTCGATTTTGGTAGAATTTCCTAAAGCTAGTTATTTCTGGTTTTTGATATCTATTCTTCCTATAAAATATAACCTCTTGCTATGTTCACAAACATATTGGGAAAGACTGATCGAAACCGTAACTAGGGTTTTTCATATTTTCGCAAATATGAGAAAAAGGAAATCAAGGGAAGAAAACTCTGAAACAGACAAACTGGTTTTAAACCCATTTATTCATCCTGAAGATATTGAGAAAATCAAGTATCCTCACTTGATCAAAGACAAACATGATCGTACAACCTTCGTGGATAGTACATGCTTTGAAAGATATCAAGCTTTAAAGGGAGTAAGTTTCACTGCTGAGAAGAGATTCGGTCCAGATGTTTCAGAAACCAATTATGTGAAGTTTGTTTAAGACCGAATCTGGGGAAATATGTTCGGGTTTGAAAAATAATCACCTGATATAGTAAGAATCTTTTATGCTAATATTCACAATATTAACCATGAAAATCTTACTTTTAGTACTTTGATTGGAAGTACTGTTTATCATGCCGACAGAAAGATGATATCAAAATCATCAATTACAAAGTGAAGGGGGGTCATATGATTACTGGTTCTAAAATTGAGCACGATAACATTTCAAAACTTATCACTGGTAAGACTGTTGAATGGAAAAAGGTAAAGATGCTAACCAAAGATGTACCCTTCTACTTAAGGATTTTCGGTCAACTTGCTGTAGCAACCCTTTTTGCTTGTACAAGAGATTCTTCACAATGGAGTAAAGAATTTGTTGAATTTATATACTACCTTCTAGAAGGAAAAAAGCAAATTGACATTTGTGGATTAATTATCAATCAAATGATTAAAATCATCGAATCTCTCAATACCACAACATTCCATAGGAATCTTGGATATCCATGTCTCATCACCAAGTTGTGTGAAAACACAATGGGGAAAAACTTTGGAGATGAGAAAGATACTAAAATTGTCTCTCAAGGAATTATCAAGCAGATGAGTGGAACTCAAAAGAGATCTAGTATCTCATATGATCAAATCTATAGCAATGGAGATCTCATGTTCCACATTTTACGAATTGGGAGACAATTAGACTGTATTCAGAAACAGTTGGCCTTTGCCTATATATATGATCCGGAAACTCTTGAAGGAATCCTAGTGATCAATAATGAGTTTCTAAAAGGTGAACAAGAACAAGACTCTGAAGAAGATTCTGATGAGCAAACAAATGAAGATTAATTTGTCTTCAAGAGAGAAAATAGACATCAGTTTTTGATTTCTTTCAATAATTGTATAAGGTCTATTTTGAATAAAATTATCTATTTATTTATGAATAAAATAATTATTTAATAATTTTTCTTGTGATAGTTTTTCGATTACATAGCATGTGCTTGAATGTTTTATTTTATTGCTATGTATGTTTATGGGATGT
Source organism: Papaver somniferum (assembly GCF_003573695.1). Taxonomy (NCBI): domain Eukaryota; kingdom Viridiplantae; phylum Streptophyta; class Magnoliopsida; order Ranunculales; family Papaveraceae; genus Papaver; species Papaver somniferum. Next base: position 205,574,040 of record NC_039364.1, read on the forward strand.
TTGATTTCGGTTTTCATAACCATAATAGTCGATCTCATATGGTGTGAACCCTTATGGTTTGGGTGACTTTTTGGTTTAGCAGGATTAAGTTCTAGCTCATGTTGGTAGGCTTTATCGAAGGATCATAAGGGGTTCTGATTGAAAGTAATATGTGAAAAAGTCACAATATGTTGAATCATTTTTGGTTTAGCATAAAAGCATATGTGTTTCGGGGTTTCAACTTTTGCATTGCATTAGTTAAAACCGATTTTCAACCTTTCTCTGGTAAAGGTTGGTCCTTGTTGTTGTTCTTTTGTCTTGAGATAGGATGGAAACACAACGGGGGAGAGTTCTTTGTGAACTTGCGCTTAATGACATATATTTTGGGGGTGAAGAGGATGCGGAACTTGAGGTAAAGAATTTGTTAGTTAATCGTTTTCCTGTTTAAGAAAAGCCTGATTTTATTGCATATATTTATTGCTTTTGCTTAACAAAATTTCGGTACAATTGATGTTTATTCCATTATTTGTGTATGGATGTATGTGTGTGATTCAATTGTTTCCGGTTAAGAAAAACTATTGTTATCTTGCTTTATTGTTTGGTATCAATTGTTTAGGCTTACAAAATTATGGTGCAATTGCGGTACTTTAATGTCTATGTTTGTTTCAATTGCTTCTGGTTGAGGTAAATAATTATGCAAGTTGATTTATTTGATTTGTATGAATTGTTTATCGCTTAACAAAAAGGTTTTCCGGGTCAATTGTTTAGTCTAATTCGATACCGGATAAGAGAAACTATGTTAATTCTGATCTTAGTTAAACTTATCAAAGTAGAGGTTTCGGTTATTCAAGTCTAATCGAATGCCTTAACAATAAATGCTAGTTAACTAACCTATTACTTGTATTGTTTAAAAGTGAAAGGCTTAAGTTATTATTTGAATAATTAGAACCTGATGAGAAAAATAGAGTTAATTCTGATCTTTATTTTGGTCTTATCGAACAAGCGATTGTATTTGTACAATCAATTTAGAAAAAGAACTAAAGTGCTTAGTCAATTTTTGATTTGCTAAACTATTAGGGAAAATTTCTTCGGGAAATTGTTTCCTTGGTAACATATCAAAACAAAATTACTTTGTAGTTTCGGTTTTGATATTGTTTATCTAAAATGGTGTGTGGAACCCTCGTGCTTAACTCCTATAGGTTGCAAGTCTTTTAAGATTTGTAAGAACCTTTCGGTTTGTCTTTTATTTGCTCGTGCCTTTGTCATTTTGTGACAAAAGGGGGGAGAAATATATGGAGTAAACAAGTGATTTGGTATCACTAAGGAAAGGATAATGTGCTTAAACGTTATATCTAACGAAAGAGTAAAGCATAGACTAGGGTGGAGCAACATATCATATTGATACTTGTGGTTATCTTAACTACAAAGGGAATAACAAAGACGTGCGGATTTAAAATCTACCTATCTTATCTTTAGGGGGAGTATTAGCTTTGTTATTATAATGTCAACATCGACATTTATGAATTGAATATATACAGGTTATTGTGATGTTGAAACTTAGAATCAAGCGTACGTATAATGAATTCTTGTAATTTTTTTATCCATATGATGAAAGAGTTTTGTCACTAAAATTGACAAAGGGGGAGATTGTTAGAGCATTGCTCGGTTGAACCCACCAAGTTTGGTTGTCATATTTTAGTGAATCAAAACTCATTTAAAGAGTCGCTTGATTATTTACTAGAGTCAACTTCGTATAGGTTAGCTAGAATATGAGACTTACAAGTATTACGTGAAGACTTGAAGAATTTGAAGAAGTAAAGAGATACAAAGACGACATCATCCTTCCACTTGAGGTTAGTAATATTTGACTTGAACTGTTTCAATCCTAACATATCTTTCAATTCGTGCATATTGAAAACATAACTGCGAAGCTGTGAATGATTATACTCTAGTTATACATAGTATTAAGGAGTTACAATACGAAGTATAACGTCTATCTTTTGAACTTCGTATATAAGACATCGACATAATCGTATGAATGTTATTGTTATTATGTATAGGTATGGGTGAAGATTTCTTCCTAGGAAACAATGTTTTACATTTTTTGAAAGGAAGTACAATTCATAAACTTGTTTTGTGAATCAAAAAGGAAATCGCTAGGTGTTGATAGGTAGAATGTGAGAAGGAGGAACCAGCCCTATCACAGAAAGTACTCCCAAGGAGAAGGTAGATAGGTAGAAGTAATGGGGAATTAATGATGATCTCATGAAGTGTACCTTAATTTCCTTTTATAACATCTCTCTTAAGAATAAACACTCATCAGATTAATATATTACTAAACTGCCATTTCCTTCTCCTTAAGTTAGCACCAAACTCTAAAGGGCTTTTACCCAAGGCCCAACTTCCTTAGTATGCTATTGTATGAACTAGGACTTCCATCTTAATGGGTTAGGACTAGTCCCCAAGTCTCTTTATTCCTTAGTGTAGAAGTCTTGATAGGTTAAGGGGCAACCATTTAGGGGCAACCATTTTCTAGGGTTAATTATTTTCATGTATCAACATTAGTCCCCTGACTGTTTGACTGGTCACAGACCATGTCAACAGTCACACGTGTGAGTTATGATTGCGAAAGGAAGTTATGGACAGTTTAAGTTTGTGACTCTTGGGAGACGACGGTTACTAAGCTATCCAGTAACCGCTCCTCCTTTTACCCTCCTATAAATAGAGGGGATCTCGCCTCAGAATTCTCATCTTTTACCATCTACTTTTCTCTCTCTTGACCCTCCGTTGTTCATCATGTTTAACGAATCACCTGCTCGTGACTCTCCTCCCAGGCTCGAGTCACACACGTTAGAGGAATTTGTATATAATCTGACTCTTAAAGATAAAATCCGACCTCCCGCCGGAGATGATGGCGCTGTCCTCTTTCCAGCCGACGATATTTGGGTTGCGCGTATGCTTAATCCTCATCAATTTCCTCCGTCAGGGTCTGCAGAATGGCTTATCCTCCCCCAGGACGACTCGTCTTCCGTTCCTTCTTTCGAAGATTCTCCTCACTTGGCAGTTCACAGGGGAGATTATACTTTCCATACAATTGACCATCGTTCAACCACTGAGTCGCACGATTCTTGGGAGCCATGGATTGACTACATCCGCTCGAATCCAGACAACACGGATGTCATTCGTTCTTTAGGTATAGAGGCGGCTTTGGAATCCTCCAAGTTTAGGGATGTCCGGAGAGACTATGACAGCATCAATCGGTTATGTGCGCGTTGGGTATTGACCCTCACACATTTCTGCTTTCTTGGGGGGAAGCGACTCCTGTTTTAGAGGATGTAGTGGCGCTTATTGGTTTTCCAGTTCATGGCACCGTAGTTTACGACAGCTGTTGTCTCTACAAATCCATGGATGATGAAGATAAGGCTCTTCAGGACCGGTTAATCAAGGCCAAAACGAACTCCATGTCTTATCAACTACCTGACGAGCTCAAGACTGAAACTCCGGACGAGGCAGACACCCCGACGGATAAGGGAAAATGTAAGGTTACCGCGTCAGCCCCTCATGACTCTCTCGCGAACATTTCACCTTCTTCAAAGCTCATGGCATCTTCCATAAAAGCCGCTCGACAAAATCCATCTCCCGCTGATGGGGATGATGATGTGAAGGAGGTGAAAGGTAGCCAAAAGCAGAAGCCTGGACATCGTCGGGCTTTCTTCTCATGTTGGATCAAATAATGGGCTCCTTTGCAATCTGGCCCGGGCGAGGGTATTCCGCCTCGAGAAGGGGAGATGTACATGGTAGAATTGGCTGCTTTTGTGCTCTTTTGACTTTGCCATGATGTCTTTGAGTACAGTCCCCGGGACACTATTAAGAACGAGCTGATTCCTATGGCGGTGTTGATGTCTCGTGGTGTGTCTTTCCCGCTCGCCCCTATGTTTTTGGGTGGTCTGTATCATCATCTAGACCTACTGGTTCGTGATATTCGTCGCGTGCATGGGTCTCACATGGTTGAGACTTTTCTTCCTGCCAACTTCATTCAAGCGTGGACTTGGGAGCGCTTCCCAAAATATAGGCCTTCTCATCTGAATCCCTTGTCCCTTTCTTGGAAAGAGGAAATCACTCGAAAGGATGGTTCCAAGCGTTTAGTGACAAAACCCGAGTGTCATCCCCGGATGTCTCTTTACAATAAGAAGGGTATAATCCTAAGGAGAAGCTTAAGGAGTTCATGGATAAGGGTGCAGAGTTTAACCCCCTTACGTACCATGACGGTCGCACTGGTTCCTTTCATTACAACTTTGTTAGTCAAGCCCCAAGAAGGATTTCTTCGGCGGAAATGCCTTCAGCGGATGAATATGATATGCTTGTTTCTGTTTTTCCCGGGCGTCTTCCTGGTTTTTATGGTAGGAGGTTTTTTTCTGAATCATACAACACGGTTCGCGTCGCGCGACAGCTAGGCTTTGATTAGGGGGTTCCTTTCAAGGCTTTCCTTTCTTCTTCGATGGATGAGGACATGGAAGTCCGGAGGAGTTTCGATCGTTTTATTTTCAAGAGTGGGCTTCGGATGAGTGATCTCCAATCCTTTTTTGATCTTAGTTACCCTCGACCCCGCCGTCCACTTCATGTTACCAAGGAATGGATTGCGTATCGCAATAGTATCAATCGAAATGTGCTTAACTTGCTCATTAAAGTGCCTTATGCTCCCCGCCCCTTAACCGAGAAGGACTTTAGGGAGATGCATGCTTCAGGTCGAGTGAAATTGAATGCTGAGGTCGCTAGAAAGTATAATCTATCTTCCAGCAACAAGGGTTGCCTCTCCTGTTCTACTAGCTGGGATCCTGTTGATGAGCCTTTTCGAGAAGATGGGAAGGGTAGCGCTCTTCCTCCATCTGGCTCTAAGAAAAGGAGGCGCGTTCCTCTTATGAAGCCTTTGCAAGTTCCTTCGACTGTGTCTCCTCCTCCTGCTAAGGTATTTCCTTTTATTTATTATGCTATTCCTTTTCAAGTCTCTTGCTTAGTTATTTTGATTCGCCACATATTTTAGAATTCTCCGCCTATCGGCTGCAAACCTAGAGGCCTCATGTTTGAAGAGTACATTAACCTGACCATTGAAGAGTGGAGGGACGATCGGCTTGATAAGAAGATGAGACGAGATGCTGGTGTGCTACCCAATCCGTGATTTCCTTCTATCCAGACTGCTAATGTTTCTCCTTCGTTTTCCCCGCAGGCTCCAAAAGTGGGGTCATCATCCGCTGATACTTTTATTGAGCGTGTGGAGCGTCAGCTTGGTCGGTCGGTTAGCCAAAGCGGCCCTGGAGTAATTTCCCCCCGTATGACTCTTCACTCTACTCTTCCTTTAATTGTTCGGACGATTAAAGATTCCAACCATCCTCTTCATACTCCTTCTGATATGTTAGGTGAGGGGAATGAATCAGAATCGGACCGTTCTATTAATGATTATTCTCAAGAGGGTAGTGGTCTTAAAAGCGGCGCCCAGGGTCAGAGTTCTTCCCTTCCTAAGTCCCGTGAGTGTACTGTGCTCATGATTATTTAAATCTGACATATCGACGCGTGTCGGTTAAAATGTTTCCGTTGCGATTATTTAATGTGTTTGGTAATCTATATATGCGTCCTTACTCCCACATTTTGAGTGATTATTAATTTTTTTTTCTCTTTGCTTTCGGTTCCTCTTACCCTCAGGTCATTCAGAGCCGGCTGTGTCGAGTTCTTCTTCTTTTTCTCGCCGATCAGTTCACTCTCCTGTTGATTCTCTTCCTCCTTCCGATCAGGTTTGTGTGTATTTCAGGTTCCTTTTGTTGTGCTAAGGTATCTCACCTAATTTTTTTTCTCTTAGTACTTCCCTTTTTCCTCTCAGATCATGGGAAAACGCGACGGTGCTCAAGGGAAAGGAAGCGGTTCAAATCAACATGAGTCTGGAAGTGCCAATGGAAAGCGGCAGAAATCAACCCCCAAGATTTCTCAAAGTGTGAACGCGGACGCTGAACTGATGGCTATTCCGGAGGATTCCAAATTTCTTTATCCTCGCGTTGTGTCTCCGGCGGAAGATGGTGTAGAAAACCGTTACGTTCTAGTGCACGAATTTTGGGTTCCTTCTGCTAAAACAACCACTTACCGACGCATAGTGGAGAGGTTTGGTCATATGTGCATCCATGAAGAGATGCCTGCTAATTTCTTGATCGTAGCTACCGAGGACTTGCTTGTAATAGCAGAGGGGCTTTCCTTGGAAGAGGAGACTCCAGTTGATACATCTATTCTGAGGAAATGAGAGGCTAACCTCCAGACCTTGCTGGCTCTTCATTTCCCCATCAAATGGCTCAAGGAGTTGCTGGACTCATCAAAGGCTAGTCATAATGCACGGACCACTCTGCCTCGTGAGATTGAAGGATTGGAGCGGGAGTATCAGCGGCTGCTCATCGTCGCGAACGCAAAGAAGAAGGCTTATGAACAGCTTATGGCGGACATGTGTCGTATTACCCAGGAGTTGAAAGTCGCTCGGGATGCTGCTGAGGAGGTCAATGGGCGCTTAACCAGGAAGAAGGCTGATTTGGTGGCTCTAGATATTTTCTAATGATGGTTCCTAAACAATTTATTTATCTGTTAGTGGGTTTGAAATAATTTATATGTTTGTTGAGGATTTTATGGTTTGTTTTTCTTTATGGGATATGCATTTTCTGGTTTGACTATATTTATTATTATGGTTGGATGTCGTTGAATATGTTGTTCACTGTGTTTTCCTATGAGTAGGAGTGAATAAGTTTGACGTTCTTCATATATATTTTCGTTGTTTGTTCATTATTTGGTTGCTAGCTATATTTCTGCAGCTGATGGCTCGTCGTCTTCATGGGTATACTTTGGCCCCATCTCAAGTGCCGATGTTGGTTGTTCCTTACGAAAAGAGTCATGAGCTGACTCGTCTGCTATTGGTAAAGGATGAAGTGGAGATACTCAGGGAGGTCAGGATGGTAAAAAGGGTGAATACTCGTACGCTTTTCGACGAGCAACATGAGACTTATTCGATGGTCCAAGATGCACAGATGTCCGGACGTATCACTTCATCCGTTCAGCGTGCCTTGGATGACGCTATAACCGCTCGAAATAAAGCTGAGCGCTTGTTTCAGGAGGCGCTAATTATGACGACGGATATTGAACAGGAAGTAGTCGACTTCCATGCTTTCATTTCTCAACAAGCGGGTCCAAACCTTCGCGGATGCACTTTAACTTTGTGTGTTGTATCTGCTCTTATCCATCCTACTGATATGAAGGCGGAGTTAGCACGTTTGCTAGTTTTGAAAGATGAAGTTGTTATGTTGCATACCACTCGCCTGATGGTTTTGGATAAAGCCCAGAAGGCTTATGATGAGCATATGGAAACGTTGGGCATATCTCAACAAGCTCGTGCTTCTAGTGAAGTCATGCGTGAAGTTCATCAAGTGTTGGAAGAAATGCGTAGCGCTTTTACTGACTCTACTACTCAATACGGGGAAGCTCAGTTGATGATGCAATACTTGGACGAAGACATTTCCCACTGCCGCTCTCTTGTTGTCGGCTCTTCTTCGTTATCTTAAGGAGTCCCCCCTTTTTTTTCGAGTTATATAAATATTATCTTCCATTTTATTTTTTTTGCAATAAGTATTATCTTGATTATCGTGTTATTTGGATTATATATGAGTTTGTTGTAGTTAATCACTGAAATATTGTTAAAGCTTTCTTCTCTTTTCCATTTATCCGAGTTATGGCTGATCGCATTAGATTGGTTCTTGAGATGAAGTGTCTAAGTCATCTTCTCCGCGTGATGTGCCTTGCTCGAGATAATTTTGAACTTGACAATGCAAGTTGGCATGAGAAACTATATGTTGCGGATCACCTTGTGAAGAGGATTCAGAGTGAAGGCGGTCTTCCTGATTTATCACTCCTCGAGCATCGTGGTTATTGTCGTGAGCAACGCATGCTTACCCATTTTCATTGTGTTGAGGCGTATCGTAGCGTGAGGTCTATTGAGGCCGCTTTATCTGAAGTTCGATTAGCATTATATGTATTACCATGATTATTATTTTTTGTCTAGTTATTACGGTAGTGATGAAGTAATAATAAATGCATCAGTGTACAAATTTCTTATAAATAAACTTTTAGTGTTGGTATGATGTTTTACTTTCTAATTCTGCTTATTGTATTTTCACTAAGTTTCATATGGCTGAGCGCTTACATGGTTATGTGTTAGCTCTAGTTTATGCGTCGGCATTGATATCCCCTTTTAGAAGAGGTTCTGAACTAGACCGCTTACGACTTGTGAGAGCTGAGATAGAATTAGTCAGAGAGAGGAGTCTGGCGGGTCGTGCGGAGGCACGCGCTCAGTTTTTCCAGCGATATGAGGCATTTTTAAAAGCTCGGGAAATTCAGTCGTCCGGACCAGTCTCTTTCGAAGTTCAGAGTGCCTTGGATGATGCTGCTTCCGCCCGACATGCAGCTGATCAGTTATTACGAGACATAAATCTTACTCTGTTAGACATTGATCAGGCTATTGAGGATTATAATGCTGACGCTGCTCATCTTCCCAGTCGCCGCATGCATGGTTATGCTTTGTCTTTATGTATGATACGTGCCTTGATGCATCCTTTACTTAAGCCAGTGGAACTGGCACGACTATTGGTGTTGAGGAGTGAATTGAGAGCTTTGCGGACTCATAGGTTAGTTTTACAAGGGCATGCTCGCAGACCGCTGGAGGAGCAAGAGGAGACTTCCCAAATAGCTCATCAAGGTAACACATCTGAGCGGATTTTATTCGAGGTGGAGCAAGTGTTGGGCGATCTTCGAGTAGATTTAGTTGTAGCCACCACTCAGAGTAAAGAGGCACTTGTGATGATGCAAGATGTGGACCAAGAAATTGCTCATTGCTGCAAATTAATTGCTGCTGAGTCCACTTGAAAGTTATCCCCCCCTTTTTTTTGGTATATAACTTAATTTTTAAACAAAGATTATGGTCTTGTTCTTGTTCAAGTTTTAATGGAAGAGTCAGTGAATGAGTTACGTTTGTATCTAAGTCAACGAAGGGTAGAACTATTACAGGCTATTGTCACTGGTAACGCTCGACTTGTCCAAGAGTGCGAGGGGGTGTTTGGGGTCAGCCAACTGCAATATTTTCAAGCTATGGATCTTTACGCGGACTGAATGAGCCTCAATCGGATTGACCCCTCGATAAGAAATGTGATGGCCGCTGATGAGGCTCTTGAGGCATTTATAGATGCTCTTGAGGCATTTATAGATGCTCGTGGTCGGATGGAACATATGGAAGATAGCCTGGCTATTGCTCGCGTTCGATTGAGGCGCGCGAAGTCAGTTCTTTCTTCGTTTCTTTAACTTATTTTACTGCGTTCCCCCCTTTTTTTTACGCTTTCCTTGTCTTGGGCGTGTGGAAGTTTTTCTTTGAAGAAAGTTCTTATTATAAAATTATGTGCTGTTTTGTTGTCTGAATCAATGAATTCTGCATATTCTACTTGATTGGCTTGTCAATTTTATCATGTCTTTTAATGTGTTTTTCCGTACATCTCACCGAGTTGTAGGTGGATCTTTGGTCCTTTCTTGGATCATCGGCGCGTTTTATCTAGATCATGCGCGGAATTAGTCCTTTCTTGGACTATTAGTGCACTTTGTTTCAAACCGTGCACTGAGCCTAGCCCTTTCTTGGACTATTTGTGCACTTCATCTAAAGCCGTGCACGGAGCCTATCCCTTTCTTGGACTATTGGTGCACTTCATCTAAAGCCATGCACGGAGCCTAGCCCTTTCTTGGACTATTGGTGCACTTCATATAAAGCCATGCACGGAGCCTAGCCCTTTCTTGGACTATTGGTGCACTTCATCTAAAGCCATGCACGGAGCCTAGCCCTTTCCTGGACTATTGGTTCACTTCATCTAAATCCATGCACGGATCCTATCCCTTTCTTGGACTATTGGTGCACTTCATCTAAAGCCATACACGGAGCCTAGCCCTTTCTTGGACTATTAATCATGTTTAACCGGGGTATATCATCACTCATAGCATAATATAATATAGATAATATTTATTATTTTCAGCCATTCGGCGTACATTAGATCATTCAAGCATAATAAGTTTTGAGCAATTTTCCATTGATAGGGGTATTGATGCGGGAGCCATTCATCCGCTTTATGTAATAATATCTGCTTTCCGCTGCCTCACTTATCATGTAGGGACCTTGCCAGTTAGCAGCGAATTTACCTGCTTTTTCATTGTGTTGGACGTGTGGTGCGATTTTCATTACCACATCATTTACGCTGAAGACTCGTTCTTTCACCTTTTGATTATAGTATCTCGTTGTCCGCTGCCTGTACTTATCTGCGAATCGCTCAGCTCTGGCTCGTCGTTCTTCTAAGGTATCCAGGTGTGCAAACCGACTGACATCATCCGGAGTAGTGAGACTTTCCATAGCCACGCGCGCAGATGGTATTGCAATTTCCGCTGGTAGGATCGCATCCTCTCCATACACCAGGGAATAAGGGGATGCGCCTGTGGAACTTCTTCTGGAGATACGACACCCCCAAAGTGCAAGTGGTAGCTGTTCGTGCCAGCTCCTGTGATGATCATATACCGTCCGGCTTAATATTCTTAATAGCGTTTTGTTGGTAGCCTCAGCCCGTCCGTTCCCTTGCGGGTAGTAGACAGTCGAAGTGTGGAACTTGATCCCATACTGTTCCAACAAATCTATGACAGTCTGATTAACGAAAGAAGTGCCATTATCCGAACGTATGATCATAGGTGCCCAGATGTGCTCTTTGATGAACGCGGCAATTGTTGCGCCTGAGTAGTCTCGGAGTGGTATATCTTCAACCCATTTGGTAGAATATTCAGTCGCGGTGATGATAGACTTGTGACGTCCAGACGAGGTTGGATTTATCTTCCCAATGATGTCGAGTCCCCAGCTATGGAAAGGACATGGGGTGACGACGCTGTCCAACCAAGTATGTGGGGCATGGATCAGCGATCCGTGACTTTGACATTGCTGACATCTCTTTACATGTCTGGCGGTGTCGATCTCCATTGTAGGCCAGTAATATCCTGCTTCGTGTAGCTGCAGAAAAAGCTTCCGCATACCCTGGTGCTCGCCATCATGGGTTGTAGCCATGACTGTTTCCGCCTCTTCCTGTGATAGACAACGTAATACCTTGCCTCCGAAACTTTTCCTGTAAAGGGCGCCTTCACTTATGAAGAACCGGCCGGACTTCCTTTGAATTTTTAACGCTTCCTGTCTGTTTGACGGCAGGCGCTCATGATGGATGAAGTCCATGTAGGGTTGTCTCCAGTCCACTATCTCTGCACTGCATATTTCTGTCTGTTGCGGAGGTGCTTGGCAGTCGTTGCATTTGTCTTGGATCACAACTGCTTGAACTTCCATGCTTGTCCAGTACACGCCCATCCTTTGCAACCGTCGATATAACGGGATTCCTCATGTCTGTCCACATGACTCCTCATGGACGCGATTCAGTATTTCCTGTGCTCTGATTTTCCTACGCACCGTGATAAAGCGCCTCAAGATGTTCGAAAGTATAATGCTCCTCGTATTAAAATAAATTGATTTAGTACTTTGACGGGCAATACTTGATCGTCCGCTCCTCTAGTCAGGTCCTCGATATATGCTGTTCTCCAATCATCTTTTAGCTCGAATGCGCCGTCCTCTTTCCATGTGCTGGGCACTGCTCTCCTTTTAACCACTATAGTTCCTTCATCGGATTCGTTTAATTGTATCTTAGCCGCTAGCGTATCCATAACATCCGCGTGTTTATTAGTAGATCTTCATGTATGCTCCAGGACGGTGCTTCCCCTTCTTGCGATCAACTCTTGGGCTTCCGCTTGATATGGCGCAAGATGTGCTTCTTTCACCTGAAAGTCGCCCGATATTTGGTTTGTGACTATCTTTGAGTCCCCTTTGACATCAATGGCTCCCAGGTTGAGTTCCTCTACCAATCGCAATCCGAGGATCAATGCTTCATACTCCTCCACATTGTTGCTACATTCGAAGTCCAGCTTGAAAGCAAATGATAACAATTCTTTCTTAGGCGTTTCGAAAACTATCCCTGCTCCTCCATAAGAGCCGTATGAGGACCCATCAAAGAACTTTGTCTAGCATTCCTATTTTTCAAGTTCAGCTACCTCGCCAGGTATTTCCTCACTTATCTCTGTCATGTCCATTCCTGGGAATGATGCTAACAAATACGCAAATGCTTGCCCTCGTACTCCTTTCGACCGCTGATATTTTAGTTCGAACTCGGATAATTGTAGCGGCCAGCGAGCTGTTCTGCCGGATAGTACGGGTTTTGTTGCTAAGTATGCAATTGGATTAGCCGTAGCCACCACTATGGTTTCATGAGCAAGAAGGTATGATCGTAACTTTTGCGTGGCGTAGATGAGCGCTAAACATGCTTGCTCTGCCCTTGAATATCTGAGTTCCGCGTCTCTGAACCCTCTGCTGATATAATGGATTGGGCATAACTGGTCGTTGCCAAGGTCTTGATCTAATAACGCTCCAATCGCCACGTTGGTAAACACCATATACAGATAGAGGGGCTCGCCTTTGACAGGGGATCGCAGGACTCTTGTACTGATTAAACACTCCTTGAGCTTCTGGAAGGCTTTCTCTTGCTCGTCACCCCACTCGAACGGTTTGTTCTTCTTTAGTAGTGGTGTAAACGCGCACAACAGTTGTGCCAGGCCCGGAATGAACCTCCGAACGTAGGACACCCTTCCAATAAAAGTTTGCAGCTCTTTAACATTTGCCGCTGATCTCATAGTGATTATTGCTCCGACTTTATCCGGATCAATTTGTATTCCCTTGTCAGTGACAACAAACCCTAGAAATTTTCCGTAGGTGACTCCAAACGCGCATTTGAGAGGATTCATTTTTAAGCGGTATTTTCTAGATCTGTTGAAAACGTTCCTTAGATGGTTAAGATTATTCTTCGTGCTCTAGACTTTACTACCACATCATCAATGTACACTTCCATTATCTGATGCATCATGTCGTGGAAGATTGCTATCATGGCTCGTTGGTAAGTGGCGCCCGCATTGTTCAACACAAAGGGCATGACTGCGTAAAAGAAATTTCTGTATGGGGTCTGGAAGGCCGTCTTATGTGCGTCCTCCACCGACATCTTGATTTGGTTGTATCCGCTAAATTCGTCCATGAAAGAAAACATACCATATCCGCTTGTATTATTTACCATCATGTCAATGTTTGGTACTGGGAAATCATCCTTAGGACACGCTCGGTTTAGATCTCGATAGTTGACGCAGCATCGGACTTTACCATTCTTTTTCTCTATTGGGACGATGTTAGCTAACCACGTGGGGTGTTGGATTGGCCTAATGAATTTATCCTTTAACAGCTTCTCCACCTCTTCCTGGATAGCTAACTCTATCCCCTCAGAAAAGTTACGCTCCTTTGTTTGACAGGTTGATACTCGGGTGAGACATTGAGGTTGTGTGCAATCAGTTTGCTGTCGAGGCCCGACATTTCGTCATGCGTGAATGCGAACACATCTCTATACTCGCGAAGCAGTTTAATCAAACATGATTTTTCTTCTTCTTCTAGATGCTTGCTGATACACACGCATCGGGGTTCTCCATCTGAGTCGAGGTTCACCTCTTCTAGTCCGTCCATGGTTGGATCGGGCTTTATCTTTTCCTTAGGTAAATCTTTTATCATTTTCTCTACCGAAATCAAGGGTTCTATTTCTTCTAACCAATCTTCACCAAGTGGGGTTGCTTCCATCATGTTCTCTTCGTCCGCGGATGACATGGCACAGTCGTGTTGTTGACTGGAAGCTTCCCCGGCTAATTGTTATAAGAGGTAAACGTGTCCGCCCTCTGGTCGTGAGAAGCGTTTGAATTGAGTATTCTTTGTTTCGACTATAGCTCGCTTATTCCCCGCTACGGGTCCCATCCTTGACGGGCTAAAAACGGATTTGGATTTTCCTTTTACTTCTGCCTCCAGCTGGAATTCTTCCCATTTAGGGAGGGTGATAAAACACTCCGTTTGTTCGCCTTGGTCTATACCCGGCTATGTGTAGAAGACTGCATCTGCCATGTAAGCCTCTTCTGGACCAAACAAATTGTTCGTGGCTGGGATCCAGAATTGTCTTCCTCCTATATTAGTCTTAACATATTGATGATACGTAGATGCCACCACTTTGTGGTTCAGAAGCCACCCTCTCCTTAGTAATACATGGAACGTGGCGTCATCCTCGAGTACGTAAAAAGGAGTTAGCGCTCTGATAGGTCCGATCTTCATCATCAGATGTACTATTCCCATTGCCTTCTGGGTTTGTCCGCTAAACCCTCTTACAGTTGTTGCACGTGTTTTGATCGACATTCTTGGTACTCCTAAGGATTCCAATGTGTGCAAGGAAATCATTTTGAGGGACGCTACGCCGTCTATGAATTCTCGCTTGAGAGGTTGCTTGTTGATATGGGCTGTGAGATATAAGGGTCGGAGGTTCTCTCCTGGATAGCATATATCTTCATCAGTGAAGGTGATAGCTTCCCATGACAATGGATTGTACACTTTTCCAGACGCGATGGTTGTAATAGCTTTGGATGCTTCGCGGATTTGGTCCTCGCTAAAACCAAGTGAGTCAAAGAATTGCTGGGCTAAAACTGTTTGGGAGAATTTACTAGCAACTTCGGTCGTATCTGAGAAGGTGACCATCTCAGTTGCCTCGTATGCTTCCTCTTCCTTCTCATCTTCCCATGGTCTCCAGGTTTCCTCTTCTGTAGGTTCATGGGAGATCATCATGACTTGGTGCTGAGGGAGCGGATCCTTCTGAATGCTCTGCTCTCCTATTTCTAGATCGCCTATGGCTCGCTTCCTTTTCACTATATAGCGTAGAGAAAAACACTCCGTAGTCGGATGATGGACTCTTCTGTGATAGTGGAAGTACCGTTCATGCATCTTATCCGCTGCGGTCGGTTCCGTAACCACAGGTGGCAGAGTTTCTCCTTTGTTAGCTACCCATTTCTCCATAAGTCATACTATCTGTTCCCTGCTGCATGGTAGTGGCGGCGGCTTTGGTCTCCCTCCGTCTGTTCTTCCACCTCTCCTACTTGATTTTCCTCCCCGATAAGGGCTAAAAGCAGCAACTCCTCCTTTACCTCTATCGCCCCCTTGATCATTTGACGTTGCATTAACAGAATGTAATTGCCAGCCGTGCCCTCTTGCTCCAGCATCCGTGCAGTCTGATATCCGAGCTGCGGCCTCTTCCACTTCTACGAAAGTTTGAAACTTAAAATTTGTCAAATTCAGCCGGAAGATCACGTCCATTCCTCGAATACAAATTTCCACCAAGCGCTCTTCTGGGATGTCCTCGTGACATTCGAGTGTGAAATCTCGGAAGCGGGTGATGAACTTTCCAATTTCTTCTCTGACCCGCTGGGTACACCTTCCCAAATCTATAGCGATGACTCTCCTTTGGGCGGAATAGAACTTCTTCAGAAAGAGTTGTACCATGGCAGGCCATGAACTGATACTTATGGGTTTCAAATTATCGTACCAGGTAAAAGCATTGTTCTTCAGTGACTTAGGGAACTCCCTCATGCAAAGGATTTCGTCTTGAGCATACGCATTCATTGCTGATATGAAGCGGCTCACATGCTCGCGTGCGTTTACCTTTCCTCCATATGTCTTGAACTTCGGCGATGTATAATCTTCAGGATATGAGTAATCGGCGACCTTCATAGAGTATGGTGGCTCTAATGAATCATACGCATTGTGTTTTGTTACTCGATAGTTTGCCTCCAGATATTTTGCGATCGCGTCCTCTGTCATGCTCGGAACCGTGTTCTTTGTACTAGCAGCTTTATATGTCCCCGCGCTTTGTTCTCTTGCTCGCTTCAGTCGCCCGCGTATCTCATGTTGCTTCTTAATGGATGCGTCTAATTCCTCTTGTAATTCGGACATTTCTCGCTCGCGGATCTCTGTCGCGGCTCTCTCTTTAAGCGCTTCTTCTTTCCTCTGAGATCCTCCTTCTCCTTGTACGATAGGTGTAGCGACTACCGCTCGGACATGTACCTCTTCATCGATTTCTCCTTGAATGTCTTCCATAGTGACGTGGTCCGGGTTGGGAAGTGCTCCACCCGCTGGCATCTCATGGCTCGCACCTGGGAGTATCATGCTGGACTAGAGGCTAAGAACTCCCACTGTGGTCGCAATGTTGATAGGTAGAATGTGGGAAGGAGGAACCAGCCCTAATCACAGAAAGTACTCCCAAGGAGAAGGTAGATAGGTAGAAGTAATGGGGAATTAATGATGATCTCATGAAGTGTACCTTCATTTCCTTTTATAACATCCCTCTTAAGAATAAACACTCATAAGATTAATATATTACTAAACTGCCATTTCCCTCTCCTTAAGTTAGCACCAAACCCTAAAGGCTTTCACCCAAGGCCCAACTTCCTTAGTATGCTCTTGTATGAACTAGGACTTCCATCTTAATAGGTTAGGCCTAGTGCCCAAGTCTCTTTATTCCTTAGTGTAGAAGCCTTGATAGGTTAAGGGGCAACCATTTAGGGGCAACCATTTTCTAGGGTTAATTATTTTCATGTATCAACACTAGGCTTATTGGTATTGTTATTCATTGCAAATATTTGGATTACCAATATGTGTGTTTAGTATAACCACTCATAACTTGTTTATGTATCTTGGTAAAACTATTCACGATGCCTGACTTTTGTATTGGTATGACTTTTATTAGTGAAACCGATCTTAAGTAATCACCTGAGATGGTATGATCGATATGTTGTAATTGGTATGACTAACTCTAGACATTGGGGAACCGATCCTAGTAAGAGGTGCAACCGATCACAAGTATGTGGAATCGATCCTTGTAAGTGGTGCAACAAGTCTTAGTAATTGGTAACTGATCCTATGACTTGTGCAACCGATCACAAGTAAAATACCATAAATATGTGGTAACCGATCCTAGTACCCACATGGAGGTAGAACCGAAGATTTTTGTTTTGGTAGAACTGTGAAACCCATTAATGGTGATTTGATAGGATAATCAATCACATAGTTCTTGGAAGTCAGATGGACCAATTCTAAACTCGTTTGGAAGTGTGGAAAATCGGTTCCAAGATTATAAATATGAAAAAGGATTTACAAAGTAAAGATGTCGACATACTTTGAATATGTGCAGTAACTCTTATCTTTTATTGTTCAAAGATATTGCTTAATAACTAGAGGAGAATCCCGGATCGAAATAAATTGAGAATCTTTTAATTAAGGTTTTTAGTTTTTGTATGCTTTTAATTTCCAGCAATTAAATGCATATCTTTAGAAAATAAAAATTGGTAATGTGCATTTACTATTTGGAGATTTTCTACTGAGATTTCGGTCAATATTTGGACAGAGCATTTCCAGGAATTATGAAAACCGTATTTGCCTTTATTGCATATCTTTGAGAATATTCAGTTTTGGAAATTCCTTGGTGTCCAAACTTCCTTGGTCTATAAATACTGAAGTTTGCATTTCGAGAAAAATAATCCTCAGAGCCAGCAAAACTACCTAGTTCTGTTGTTACTGGTGGAGCTGTCAATTCGGAGAGGAAAGTACCCTAATTAGGCGAAATCTCTTACGACCGCTCGTTTTAAAGACTTCTTTGGGATTGGGAAGCTCTACGAGTACCGTTGGTGAGAAACAAGATAATTGCAGTTTATTATTAGTTTTTGATTGATTTGATTGACTAACGGTTGTTGAACTTTGATTGCACCTAGTTTGTTTATTCTTGAGTATATTCTCTTCTGATATAAGATTCACTCAAACAAGATCGAAGTATCGACGGGGATCTTTAGAACTGTTTGTAGATCTAAAGACGTCTAGTGGTAATCCATTGTTAACAGACTCCATTTTGTGTGTGATTGATCACAAGATATTCAAGTTGTTTGTGTGCAGGTGTTTATTGAAGATCTAAGAATATTTGAAGACAAAGAAGATTTCTTATTTGATTTCATAATCTTTGGTGTGCACAAAACTTGATCGGCTGGGGATCCAACTATAATCAGTTTATCTTTGTGATAACGTTGATTGATTAGTTGAGTAGATCGACAACAATACATTTCTTTGTGATTAAAAGTATTGATTGCATAGTCTAGACAATTACATTGGTAGTTGTTAAGAGGTAGATTTAAGAACCTGACAAAGGAGTTTATTTGGATAAACGGAAGAGCCTTTTGTCAAACTCATATCACGTTGTTTGAAAAGAGTTTTTACCAAACATATTTTTTATTCCTTTACTGTTTGGAATACGAACAAAAGGAATTGTACTAAGTGCGTGACTTATTACAAGTTGGAGGCGCAGGGATACTGAGGGAACTAAGTGAACTATAGGTTTAGTTGCTTGGTCTCAACTATATGATGTTGGTTTAGATTTTGTATAACGGCTTAATTCTGAGAGTATTCAATTCTGGACAAGGTCCCGGGGTTTTTCTGCATTTGCGGTTTTCTCGTTAACAAAATCTTGCTGTGACTTTTACTTTTCTATTTCCGCAATTATAATTGTTTTATTATAATTAGAAGTAAAATACACAAACTTTAATTCCTATTTACTTGATAGCAATCCTATTGTGTTTGGTTAAACCCGAACCTATTATCAAGTAATCATACTTCGTTCTTGTATTGTCTCGATCTTGCATTCATAGTCAATCACACAAGTTATCTTGTTGTCGTATTGTCTCGATCTCGTATTCATAGACGATCACATGAAGTGTGAACCGATTCGTGTTATTTTCTCGACTTAGTCCATAGAAAATCACTTTCGGATAAATGACTTATAGGTGGAAAAGTTTTAGATTGAGGTATATTTGGGTACCCTCGTCTTTTCAGTCACACACACTCATGATCGGTACACCAATCACTAGGATCGGTCACACCAATTACAAGGATTGATTATACCATCACGTGGTGATTACTTAGGATCGGTCACACCAATTAACAAAAACTTGTCATACCAAATAATAAGTCAGGCATTATGATTAATTATACCAAGATACATAACCTAAGTTAAGTTCAGTTCTACCATCTCACACATATTGGTGATCCAAAGATTTGTAATGAATATTCAGACAAATAAGCCTAATGAATTCCCTTTCGATTCACGAAACAAGTTCATGAATGTACTTCTTTTAATCAAATGTAAAACATTGTTTCCTAGGATGAAATCTTCACCATAACCCATTGACATAATCATAACAATACAAGATTATGTCGATGTCATATCTACGAAGTTCAAAAGATAAGCGTTATGCTTTGTAGTCTAATTCCCTAATACTATGATCATACTATTGTGAACATGTCACATCGCTAGAGTATTATAAAATATGTATAGTATATACAGCTTCGTAGTTATGTTTTCAATATAGCACGACTTGAATGATACGTTAGGAATGAAACAGCTCAAGTCAATATTACTAACCTCAAGTGGAAGGATGATGTCGTCGTTGTAGTTCGTTACTTCTTCACATTCTTCAGGTCTTCAGAGTAATACTTGTATGTCTCAACATTCCTAGACTTTTTAGTCTAACCTAAACGAAGTTGACTCTAGTATCTAATCAAGCGACTCTAGATGAGTTTTGATACTAAAATATGACAACCAAACTTGACATAACAACGCTTGGTGAGTTCAACCGATCTATGCTCTAACAATCTCCCCCTTTGTCAATTTTAGTGACAAAACTCTTATTACATATGGAGCTAAACGAGTTACAAAATAACTCATTCTTCATATGCTTGATTCCCAGTTTTAACAACACAATAACATGCATATATTCAATCAATAAATGCCGTTGTTGACATTTGAATAACAAAAGCTTCTACTCCCCCTAAAGGTAAGCTAGGTTAATATTTAATCCGAGCATCTTTGTTATTCCCCTTTTGTAGTAAGAATTACTACACATCAATATGATATGTTTCTCCCCCTTAGTCAATGCTTTACTCTTTCGTTAGATATAACGTTTAAGCATAATTGTCATTTCCTTAGTGATTAAAAATCACTTGTTTACTCCATATATTTCTCCCCTTTTTTGTCACAAAATGACAAAGATCCGAGCAAATAAAGGACAAACCGAAAGGATCTTACAAATTTAAAAGACTTGTAAACAACCTATAAGAGTTAAGCACGAAGGTTTCACATACCACTTTAGATAACCAATATTAAAACCGAAACTACAAAGTAATTGAGTTTTAATATATTATCAAGGAAACAATTGCCCGAAACAATTTTCCCTAATAGTCTTACAAATCGACTAAGAAACTTAATTCCATTGTTAGACCCGATTGACCAAAAAAAATTGATTTACGGTTCACGCATACACAATCGGTCCATTCGACAAGACCAAAATAAAGATCAGAATTAACTTTATTTCTCTCACCGGGCTCTAATTATTCGGACAATAACTTAAACCATTCCCTTTAGACAAGACAAACACTAGGTTAGTTAACTAGTTTTTCTTGTCAAGGCATTCGATTAGACTTGAATAACCGAATCCTCTATTTTGATAAGTCTAACTAAGATCATAATTAACTTAGTTTCTCTTATTCGGAATCAATTGGACTAAACAAATGATCCCGTATTTTTTTAAGCCTTAAACAATACATACAAACCAAAATAAATTGACTTGTGTTAGAGCATTGCTCGGTCGAACTCGCATGCGTTGCTATCTCAAGCATGTTTGTCAATGTTAGTGATCAAAACTATAAGTCTTTATTTCTAGTCTACTATAGCTAAGTCTCGGAATAGGATAGAAACTGTAGTTTAGCTCAAGAACTCCATGGCGATCATCATACAAGACGAAGGACTCCTCAAGGAACTGGTAGAACTTCATCGACTAAAAGGTATGTGGAGACTTGAACTTATCTATTACTCAAAAGTCTATCTATTCTATCTCCTATCTTGAGACAAAAGTCGCTTTGCTATATACACATTTTCTATTTCGAGCCGAGTTTATCTCACCTATCTATTTCTCGAAATATGTATTGGTAAGCTTTCGCTTTGGCCAAGTTCATCTTTACCTAGTGACGAAAGTCATGTTATGTTTCAATCACTTTGAAAATGGCTTTGACGAAAAATGGTTTGTGAATAACAACTATGTAACGTCCTATAAGAATGTTTCAATGATTGAAATGAGAGTTTAGATCATATAACCAATGATGGATATAAGCATTGTGTGGCAACACATATATGTATTAGTCCTTTTTTTTCCTTGAACCGAAGTTTGCGAACTTTGTTGATCAAGAGAACCGGAACAAGAACCGTGAACTCAGTCCGCGAACTGACGGAAGTTCTCGACCCGAGAAAATCTGCTGGAGTTTGAAAACTCCTTCCGGGAACTTAAGTCCGTGAACTAAGTCTGCGAACTTAAGCTGGTTATATCTAAAGACGATTGTTTGTTAACTTATTTATAATAACTAAGAATGCGAAATGCAAACAGTGGATATAAAGTTCATGAACCGATTAGAGTGAGTCAAATCGTTTTTGCTTCAACTATGTCTTGTGTAGTTACATAAGATTTTCTTGCAATTGAACAACTCTCTAACTAGTTCATTTGAGTCAATTGAACTAGTTATGGTGAAGAAGAATATGGTTGATATGAAAGTTCCCATATGGCTAACCATTTGGTTAACTATTGTTGAACCAACAAATGTACATGTTTGGGTACTGTTACACAAACCTAAAATCGTGCATTACATTTGTGTGTAACAAGCTAAGTTTTCGATCCAACGGTTGAAAGATATTAGCTTGAATCTAATCAGGTTTTCATTTAAAGGTGAATATTGAATGCTTTGTTACCAAGCTAACATTGATTGCAAACCTTGATTTGAAAGACTATATAAGGGAGAACTCTAGCAAGTGGGAAACCTAATCCCCACACCTCCTGTGTGATACTAGTTGTATTATCTAGAGTCGATTCTCCTTTAACCTTTGGGTTCTTCTTAAAAACCAGGTTAACGACTTAAAGACTTCATTGGGATTGTGAAGCCAAACCGATACTACTTTCTCGTAGTTGTGTGATCTGATCTTGATGATTCTATCGTTTTGAGTACAATCGTAACGATTGGCTTGAGATTTATATCTCCGATAGGCAAGATAGAAAAGTAGTCACAAACATCTTAGTCTCATCGTTTGTGATTCCACAATATCTCCTTTCGCCGCGTCGATTAAGATTATTGTGAGGTGATTGATAATACTCGGCTGTTCTTCGGGAATATAAGTCCGGGTTATCAATTGGTTCCTGTTCACCTTGATTTATCAAAAGATGGAACAAAACTTGTAGGTTTATCTGTGGGAGACAGATTTATCTATTCTGTAGAATTTTCTGTGTGATACAGATTTGTTTATTAAAGTCTTCGACTTTGGTTCGTAGCAACTCTTAGTTGTGGGTGAGATCAGCTAAGGGAATCAAGTGCGTAGTATCCTGCTGGGATCAGAGACGTAAGGAGCGCAACTGTACCTTGAATCAGTGTGATATTGATTGGGGTTCAACTACAGTCCAGACTGAAGTTATTTTGTAGTAGGCTAGTGTCTGTAGCGGCTTAATACAGTGTGGTGTTCAATCTGGACTAGGTCCCGGGGTTTTTCTGCATTTGTGGTTTCCTCGTTAACAAAACTTCTGGTGTTTGTGTTATTTCTTTACCGCATTATATTTTGTTATATAATTGAAATATCACAGGTTGTGCGTTTGAATCAATCAATTGGAAATCCGACCTTTGGTTGTTGATTGAAATTGATTGATCCTTGAACATTGGTCTTTGGTACCGTTCAAGTGATTTCTCTTGTATTCAATTAGACTCGCAGATTTCTATTTGCTTGAGAAAGAATTGAATCAAAAAAAAGGAGATATAACTCTTTGATATACTTTATTAAGATTGAGTCTAGTTGATTCTCTTGAAAGTATATTGGAGTTTGTCCATACAGATTGCTAATCGAAATATTGGGTGAGGTTGTTAGACCCCCGCTTTTTCAATTGGTATCAGAGCAGGCAAACACGTTTAAGACCTTACAAGTCTGTGTTTGTAGAGATCTGACTCTATGGACAGAGGTTTTATCTCTATCAACGTACCACCAGTCTTCGATGGCTCTAATTACTTATGGTGGAAAATTGCTATGCGATCTTCCTTCAAGCACGTTATTTTCAATCATGGGTAAATGTTGTTAATGACTATGATGCTCCCGTTGTGGCAGTAGGAAATGTAAACGTTCCCAAGAATATTGGTGAATACAGTCCTGCCGAGATACTTGCTGCAAAGCAAAATTCCGACGGTTTGAATGCCATCATACATGCCATTACCCCAAATCTTCAGCACCATATGTCAAATTGCACTAAGTCTAAAGAATCTTGGGATATCTTAGAAACCGTGTTCGAAGGAAATACCAGTGAAAAGGAAGCTAGGCTTCAAAACCTTAATTCCGATTGGGAAAACCTTCGTATGGCAGATGAAGAAATATTTGATGAGTTTAATCACATAGTGTCTGAAATTGTTAATGCATCTTTTGCATTGGATAAGGCTATTCTTGAAAAGGACATTGTGATGAAAATTCTCAGATCGATGCCATCTAGATACGACTCTAAGAAGCATGCCATCGTTGAGGGAAACCTAGATAATCTCTCCAGAAATACGCTGGTTGGGAAGCTTAAGATCTTTGATCATGAGCATTCATCCAAATCTAAGGATGTTGCGTTCAAAGCACTAAAAGACACTAAATTACTTGATAAAAGTAAAAAAGTGTATATCTCTGAAGACGATCACTCTGAGACTGATTCATCAGATGAAGATCTTGAAAAATCGGTCTCGATGATCACAAGATAGTTTATGGACCTTCTGTTGAAGAGAAGTAACGGTTCTCCAGAGATAAGCCTAAAGCATCAGTCAAACCGCATAATCGTATTCCTCCTAAATACAGGGACACGGATGAAACTGATGACGAGGATATGCCTCAGTGCTTTAAGTGTAAGGGATTTGGTCATTTTGCAAACGAGTGCCCAAATCTTAGAAAATACACTAGTGTTTGTGGGTGAAAATTTTTTCTGCTGATTTCCGTAATTTCGTGTGTGTAGGTGAGAAACGAATCTAAACCATAAATAATGTACTGCACGGGAGTACTTTTGATTCGAGAGATCAATCTGTACAATCCTGTCCTAAACCAAGAAATGGTCGTTCCAGGCTTGCTTCGGTCACAAAGTGAAGGAGAATGGCTGGTCTTAGGGAGGGAAGCGAAGAAAGTGTTGAGACCAGAATAGTTGATTCTGGAAGTGTGGGTGTTTCATGACTTGTATCAGAAAGTTGAACTGGCTAGCTGAATGAAAAGCTATCAGATGATTTCTGGATGTTGTATTGTTCTCCAGACCCAAAACTTGTTGTCTGGTGGAAATAGGTGAGACCTATTTATACAAGTCGCAATAAAACGTACCCTGGTCTCGTAGAAGCGGAAACGTTTGAGTAATGGAAGAAAGGAGTAACGGGTAACGCCTGGAATTGATGTTTCCATAATGAAGGATACGTTTTCACCATTAATTCTTGCCATTACTAACCGCCCCGCTTTATGACACTTTCTTGTAACGGGCGTATTGCACGCCGCACGCTATAAACCGCCGGACCAATACCCTGATGAGTATCCCCCAGTTTGTGACATGTTTTAATGTCTCGAGAGTTTTCGTGGAAAACATGTAGCACTTTGCTACGTGTGGAAAGTTACAATTGAGAGGATTTCCGTAGGTAAATAGCATATGTGATACTAGGATCGTTTTGGCTAGTACTTGTGGCATGGTGGCATGCCAGTGGCCGTGGCATAGCGACGTGCTAGTAGCTGTGGTATGCCAGTAGCCGTGGCATAGCGACGTGCTAGTAGATGTGGCATGGTGGCATGCCAGTGGACGTGGCATAGTGACGTGCTAGTAGCTATGGCATGGTGGCGTGCCAGTGGCTGTAGGATAGCGACGTGCTAGTAGCTGTGGCATGGTGGCATGCCAGTGGCCATGGCATAGAGACGTGCTAGTAGCTGTGTGTAGATGGGGAAAAACGATTTGCTGGTTTTTACAGAATTAAGGAGACGTCCGTGTGGAGACTCCTTGAACCGAGCGAAATGTTGAACCTCACACAGATGCACTGCAAGAAGGGAGTGCTTTAAGTTCGAGAGATCAATTTGTAGGACTTCGGCCTAAACCAAGAACAATGGTCGTTCCAGAGTCAATTCCGTCACAAGAGAGGATGGGTTGATCTGTAGGAGGGAAGCTGAGAAATGTGTGGGATCAATTGTGATTTGAGATTGTAGGTGTGTTGTGAATTCAGCGCAGGAAAGTTCTGAATGATTGAATTTTACTCAATTGAGAGTGATTGGTCAGACAATGAGTTCGTGTAGACGAAAAATTGTCTATATGAACTTGTCGAGAAATTCTTGTCCTTTTCAATCCAGATTCAGAGGTCTTTTATATTGCTAAATTGAAAACACCATGATCCCATGAAGTGTGACAGTTGTTGGTCAAAGAGTGGGGAAGTGGGAAATCATATCAAAACCAGTTGCTCATTGTGCGGAGACTTGGTAAATTTTCCACCCACTACTTTGCTGACTCTTCCAACTGATTGCACGACTTGCTCACATTCTCGTCGTGTGTTTAGACACACGTGCCGTAGACCGCCCGACCAAAACCCTAGTTAATATCCCCCATGTGACACAATTGATGTCTCGTGATTGTGCAGTCAGTTGGTGAATTTATGGGACGATGAGTCCTTGTATTGTTGAGTTGAACATAATTTGCAAATGTTCTCAGACTCATGGATCGAACATGCCTGTTGAGGCAAAAATTTCATTGTGAAATAAATATTGATAACTTGAGCAAACCGTGTTGCTGAGTTGTTGAATATTGATAGTTGAACCAATATTCTTTAATCTGAGCAAAAATTGCTAGTTCGAGCAAATAATATTGCTATTCTGAGCGAGTATTTCTCGTTTGATGAATTGTTGGTAGCAGAACCAAATAAAATACTAATTTAAAATACTGACTACTGGGCCGAGTATAATAAATAAAAGTGTTGATCACGGGATCAACATAAAATTATCAGTATTTGAATCTATTCAGAATTATGTTTTGCAGAACTCTGGATTCAAAACCCTAATTTTAATGAATTGATGATTTATTGAAAATCAACTGCAGAACGAAGCAGGGACCGGCTACATGGGATGATGAGTCTACCATGTAACACCCAGATGCTCGAATGAGCAAAATACCAAAGTCTCTTGAAGACCAGTTGGTGAAAGAATGATTAAATGCTGGTTTAATCATTTATTAAAATGATGCTCGTGTGAGCGACAGGTAGTCATGAAAAGATGAGGGACCGACCAAGAGGTAATGAGACCGGCCTTTGGTGGTCTTGGGACCAATTGATGGTCATTCGAGCAAACCCTCAATTGTTTGAAAAGAGTTTGGACCTAATACGGGCAATTGAGCAAATTAGGTCAAAATAACTAAAACATGTGGGACCGGCTATTTGCAAGACTTAGGGCCACCCTTGGTCGGTCAAGGGGATGTTCCCGTGTCACCATGGTGTTCATGTCTCAGTCCTGAGAGTTTTGATATTTTCCGGTGCGCGTTTGAGCAACATTTTGAGAAAATATGCAGAATCCAGGGTTTTGCTGAAACTAGGAAAAATTCATGAGATGATGAAAAATAGTTAATAAAATAGGGGATTGCAAAGTGTGGGACCGTCCATGGCATGACCGTACAGCTAGCAAGCTCGGTCCCGCATCACTTTTCCCAATTTTATATAATTTTCTGTATTTTTTCTCTGATTTGAGGGAAATTCTATAAAAACTGAAGAATTTCATGAAATTAAGGAATTTCCATGAGATTAGGAAAAATAATAATAATAAAATAGGAAAGATGGAGTGTGGGACCGGCAATGGCCAGGGAATGGCCGGCCGGCCAATGGGCACGATCCCAGGGCACTCTTCCCAATTTTATGTAATTTTCATGATTTTAGGGAAATATCATAAAATCAAGAGTTTTGTTGAAACCAAGGTATTTTGTTGAAATCAGAGAGTTTTCATGGAATGAGGAAAACAAAACAAATAATAATAATAAAACAAGGGGCGTGTGGGACCGGCTAGGGCATGACCGGTTGGCTAGGGCCCGGTCCCACAGTTTCCCTAATTTTATAATACTTTTCATGGGTTTAGGGGAAATCATGAAATCAGGGATTTTTCATGGAATGAGGGAAATAATAAAATAATAAGGAATCATGAGGTGTGGGACCAGCCACGGCTAGGGAATGGCCGGCCGTCTAGTGGGCTTGGTCCCCCGACACATTTTCCTAATTTTATTATTTCCTTGGCGTGCGGAAACACCATGAGACTGGGAGTTTCCTTGAAACGAATGAGATTTGCTCAAATGATAGAATTTTCATGAGATCAGGGAAAAATAATAAAATATAAAATTGGGCGTGGGACTGGTCACGGCGTGACTGGCCGGCTGGTGAGCCCAGTCCCCTGGCGCCTTTGCTAATATTTTATTATTATTATTTTTCTTCCTATTTTGCATAGGTTCATCGTTCCTTCGTGTTCCGAAATGCTCCTTTGTGCATTCAGATGCTGGTCTGTGCATTATTGCTAAGTACACTTGCATCATTTTAGTCGGGGCTTATTCGATGCTCAGTAGCCCGTACGTTGAATATTTATTACTAACCCATGGAACTCTGCTGGGAAGAACCATAAGTTGAAGTAACGAAATATTCGAAGAATCGTAGAATATAGCTGCATATTCAGTTACGATCAGAGATAATTAATTGATGGCTCTATACTAGCAGGCATGCTGTCTAGGAGCATTAATTATCTGAGAGTTGAGCAATATGAACTTGTTGGAGTGTCATATTTATCCTATATAGTCAGGGAAAATTTGGTTGCATCCTGAAGACGTTGTTGCTCTATACTAGCAGGCATGCTGTCTAGGAGCCGTTCAATCTTTCGATTCTATACAGAATTAATTACTGAAATTGCTCAGCATTCATGAGATGTGTCGTGGCCTCAGCTGGGAGACTACACATCTACATATACTCTGAGAGACAGCCTTCTCAGTCAGAGATTCATGGCATGAGCTTTCACGCTTTAATGAGAGACATGAGTCTCAATACTAGTCTGATTGCCGGATCAGGAGCACATATAATCAGGGTTTTATGATTTTACCCTTGTCGAAAATCCACCATCTACATTAAGTCCCATGCTTAGTGAGGAACAGTCATGTTCCTCAGTCAGCACTGAATGGTGATTTTCCAATCACAGACAAAATAAGTAATTGAACTTAGTCATAAGATAAGACGTTACCGGATTTCGACTGAATGAGCAAACCATGGTTTGAGCGAAAACCCCAGTGGCCTAATAGAGCGTCATCCAGCGAGCATAAATTGGTGTAGAACCGCTGATTTGATGGTGGAACCTTGGTTGTTCTAGGATTCACGGGTCGGGCCCGAAAAGGAAATCCTTATGGGATTAGGTTTTGGAAATAAAATTTGATATAAAAGGTATTACTCCCTTTTTTTTTCAATTTCTCCCACAACCGACCACCATCTTCATCTCCTCTTCATCTTCACGCCCGAGCATCAGGAGGAGCAACAAAAATTCGCTGGAGTTGCCGTCGCCGTTTGGCGTCGTCTGTTCACCGGACGGCCAACTTCCGGCCGGCACCGACTAGGTAAAAAAAATAATTTTGCTTTTTTTTGCTGATTTCATGAGTTGTTCATGTTAAAATTCTATACATGTGTATATGTTAGTGTGAGTTTTGTAGAAAAATCCTTATTTTATTAAACGTATGTTCATTCGATCATTGGTTCAAGAGACTAGCAATAATCTCTAACTTGGGAGATATTTTTCTTTTAAAATAGACCTGTGTCCAGTGATAAAATTTTGTTTATGAGCTTTCATGGAAACCAAAACTTTATCTTAAAAGATGTGAACTTTTCACAAAACCGAAAGAAACCTTCGTTTCAAAGAAAAATAATCGTACGAAGGAAAAGAGATTTTTTTTATCATGAAACCGAGACATATTATGCAAAATATGACATATTTTATTCATGTGAGTTTGTTCACATTAGATAAAAATTCGAAAATTACGTGAGTAATTCACGTTAATTATTGTTTTGTAAAATCAAAACATGGGTTTTGAGTAACCCTCGAGATTAGACAACTTACTCATGATGAAATATTGTCTTGGTGTAAATTTCATAGCTCAGTTGTGGATGTTTATACTATGAAAATTGTGTCTATGATTTTATGAAAAATCAGTTTCGAAAATTAATAAAGCTTCGTTCGTTATTGCAGGTTTCAAGGAACGAACTAATTTTGGAGTGTTAACTCTTGCGGCACAATCACTATTGTTAGTGGAATTGTAAAGAGGTAAGAGTCAAGAATTACCATTTTTGTAGATGTATCCATAAGTATCCTGTTTTCAGATTATATGACCCCATTATATTGTCAAAGTTTGCACCTGGTATGATAATATACTGAAGTAGAATTCTTTGTGCACATTACAGCTACTTCGCAAGGATGTATGACTTCCAGGAAAATGACACTTCCAGAGATGAAACGTTTGTGGATAAGACTTCTATTGGTGATGAAGAAGAAGAAGCACTGGAATCAAAAATGTTCCAAATATAGATGATGCATTCTTCGCGGTTCAGCAAGACACTAAAAGACGTCTCAGAACTCCAGCATTCCGCCTTTTGATAAATCCCAGAACGGTTATTCAAAAGAAGTTGGTGACTCCTCGAGCAGTTATTCGGTTTTTCCTTGAACGAGGACTTTTCCTTGCCTCAATTATAGAATTCAAACTCTCTCGACGACCTTTAGAGAAATATTATGGATGGGAAAGACACATGTTGGGTTTTCCTAGTGTTAGAGCTATGCTGGATAGAGCACAGGTTACCAGAGCTATTCAATCATCCGGAGATTTGTATATTTTTCATGATGCACGAGGTATTGTGGCCCTTCTCGCTCGCTGGTGAATTCCAACTCATACCTTTATATGCAGCTGGGGAGAGTTTACTATTACCTTGGAAGATGTAGTTGCTTCATTGCATCTTCCAATCACATGTAACTTTCCTGAAGAGCTTTCGACGGAGAAGAAAGCAATTTCCAACACCTTAACAGCTGAGATGGAGAGAATTAACAAGGCTTCTGGAAAAGGTTGTTATGCTCACTGGTTAACACACTGGTGGCCACGAGATGTCCCTCTCGACGAACCTGACGGTATGTTGTCTATTGCTACTTTCTTGTGTTTATGGCTGTCCAGGGACGTGTTTGAAGACGCCGGAACTTTGCTAAAGCCGTTTGTAATCCCTTTTGACATTAAGATGGCTCAAGGTGGACAACTTCCCATAGGTAGCTTATTCTTGGGTTCTTTGTACTCTAACCTGGACTCCTTGGTTATAGACTCCAGTGTTTCAAACGGATTTATGAAGATTGAATGCTACGCCAATACGATGTTTCTCCAGGCCTTGATGTGGGAACGCTTCGAGAAGTATGCACCTATTCCCCGTAGTATCTTGAAAGGTTTGAATGCTGCTGATTCTCGACGTATTTTCCCCGAGAAGGATAACGCCAGGATTATGCGTTGATCAACAAAACAGCCTCAATCCAAGACGCGCTTCATTGATGTAGTAGACGATGAGTCTGAGTTTAACTTCCGTCCCTGGGTGCTGATTCCTCCTCATGTTTCCCAATTGATAACTTTCAATGCTGGAGAAAGCATGGCTTTGAAATCTGGTGCTGACTTGAGCGATGGAGAAAGATCCTTCATGTTGAGCTGCACTCCAGGTTATCTAATAGCAGCAACATATGGAGACTTTTCGGTGGAGGAATACAACATTGACAGAGCAGCCCGTCAGATGGGTATGGATCAATGTGTTCCAACTTTTTAGAGGAGCAAACCATCGGTGGAACAGATTAAGACTTGTTTAGACCGTACACATGTCGAAGGAAGCTCTTGTTGGTTCCCTTGTGCTGACCGAGTTACATATGTAACTCTGGGTTATATAGATTTCTGGAACCAGCAATTTGAACGCTTACATGATTTCGTAAGGGTTAGTAAACCTTTGGTGAAAGAGTCTCCTTCTGCTGATATGATTGCTTATCGACCCACATTGAAACACATCTTCGGCGGCGATAAGCGAAAGACATCTCCAGGATGTTCACCAATATGTATCTTTTGCACATTCTTCGTAAAATCGAAATAATTGCCTTTGATTATCACCTCAATTTCTTTTGTAGGACGGTCGTGCTGTGAGACCTCGTCTTGAAGTGAATTTCTCAGAAGCTGAAACAGTTATTCACGGTGGAGAAGGTAGGAACAAGAATTGTAAGCTGCTGCCTAACACCATAAAGTCCCCAGTTGTTTCTTTGGTGAGTTGTCGACACTTTTCCGCCGTGACTTCTTCTACCCGTATTACTAGGATCGTAAACCAATATTTGTTATTTGGTTACAGAATTTTGCTCAGTCTAGTATTGATGGTCTTCAATTCTATGCTGCTGGGCAGACAATTTCTGATTCGAGCGTTGAAGAAGAAAATGACGTGAGTACTCTTCCTCATAGCCAAATATAATGCTTCATATGTAAAATTCTAATTGTTTGAGAATATGTCCAGGAGGATGTCGCCATGGAGGTGGAGAGTGATGATACTCGGTCATCCTCTGAGAATAGAGATGAAGAAAATTCCAAAGGTTCGGAACCGAATGGAAGTAATGAGCCTCTTGATGTTGACACGGGCAATCCCAATTCTTTGATCGCTTCGGAGACTCCCCAAGTAAGCACATATCTTGTAACCTCTTCATATAAGTATGAAATTTTTTATTTGTAAATGAATGAATGAATGAGAATCCATGTGCATATACGAAAAACTTTGTCGAAATTCGTCGTCAGAAAATTCAGAACCCAGTCTTTTAGCAAAAATACCATAAAACCTTCATCTGAAGTCGGATTTTCATTCTATGCATATGTATCTTTAATCCCAGAGAATTTACAATCTTTAGCAAAGAAGATTTTTAAGTTTTGAGCGCGTTCAGAGCCTGAAAAGGGTGAAACAGTAAACTTCCAGGAGATTTTCAGAACTTTTTCAGACTGTATGTTTTTCGATGTTTTGACCACATCTCTTTGCTCGTTCATCGGATTGTTATGAAATTTTGATATGTGGTAGAGTACATACATACTAAGAGAATGGTATATAACTCATCCTCAGATTCCTTGTATATTGCTCCTAGTTTGTCATCTAGTACAGGGCAGAGTACAGTCTTTTCAGACGAGCTTGCCGCAAAACGTATTTTCATGACTTTCACGCTATTTGATCGTGCCTTGAGTGTATAATGATGAACCTTAATTATGTTGGACTGCTTGTATATTATATTTTATGATCTCACTTGGTTTCATGTTTAGATTGCTCTAACCTCATGTAATCTTCGCATTAGGTGTCAAATACCGAAGTTGAGGATACTGAAACCAATAAGGATAACTCGAGCTTCCCTGGAGTTATTGATGAAGATACAACTATCCTTGCACTTCAAGGCCATGAGAAGGTTGTCACTGAAGTTATGGAAACCCCGATTGTTGCCGGTTCAGTGATAGAAGAAACCGAGCTACCAGTAGAGAATACTGAAGAAGTTGTTGCCTTGATTGTAGAAGTTGCTCCAGTAACTTAGAACCGTATAGTGGTGCATGAATATCCAAGTGTAGGAGTTGCTTTTGATCCTCCATTTGATGCATCACTCGCATATCATGAACTAGTTGGTGGGTTCAGCGTTCCCATTGGATATGCGGGCTTGTACGAGAAAATATGGAAGAAGTTTGGTCACATCATTGTTAACAGGGATCCTGGACGCGCTTATGCTTTAACAATGCAAGTAAGTGTTGTCTTGCATATCGTAAGTGATATATGCGCTAGGGCCGGAAATACTGTGACTCCAGATGTACTCTTTGATTGGGAGTTCAACTTGGAGAATTATGAAAGACTTGGCTTCAACGTGAAGTGGCTTCGTAAGAAGATAAATGATATCAAGAACTCGTGTGAGAATAAAATACCCTTTCTCAATGATGCTGTGTTGGGGAAAGAAGACAAGATCGCTAAGCTGACTGAGGAGCTGAACATGGAGAAGGCAGCCTTGCAAGTCTTGAAGGATGCAGAGGAGCGAAAGTCTTTCTTTGCTGATTTTCTTTGATTTCCTTTTCATAATCTCCTGAACTTCTGAACTTCTGAGAGATGTGAGGTTTTATTTTGGTTTTGATATCGATTGGTTTTAGAGTGGGTAGATGGTTGAGGATTTCTTTTTGGATTTGGTAGAGATTTTCTTTAACTAAAATGAACTGAATTGGATAAATTGCTGAATTCAAATACTGATTGCAAGTATTGCAAACTTTTTGGAGGAATTAAAATACAATGAAAGAAAATTCTAAATGCCAAACCCCAGACGCCATGAATGCTCAAACGTCTAGCACCTCAAATGCTCAATAATTTCAGACAAATGCCTTAAGCCAATTCTTGTGAATTACTGGCAGGGTTCTGCCATCTGTGTTGATCAACTTGTAGTATCCTCCGGTTATGGACTTAGCAACCATAAATATTCCTTCCCAATTGGAGTTCCTTGCAGAATGGAGATCATGTTTAGTTACCTTGAAAACCAAATTTCCTTCCTTGAATTTGTTCGGTTTAATGATCCGCGCCTTGAATATTTTCTGTTGATTCCATGGATGCGGCACATATGGACACTCGTGCAAATGGGAGTATCCAACATACTATCTGTCATGCTTAGCTACGTCTTCAGCAATGAATCTCTCAATAGAATGACCAATTTGAAGAGGCTCTGTGCGTAACCACTTGGTGTAATATTGCTGAGGTGATACTATCCACTCGTAGATTTTTTTAATTGCTAAGTTGTTAGCAGGGAGAAGTCCCCGGACTAGAGTAGCATATTTGAACATTGGTATTATTGGCGCATGAAGAGGGATAATACTTGCCTGAGTACGGAACCTTTTGACAAAGGCGTGTGCCCTTTCTCCAGGTTTCTGTGTGAGCTCCATTAAAGTTTTAATTTCCTCCAGATGATCAAATCTTGGGGCATCCTCTATTTCTCCCGAGTCAAAGCCTTCTTCGACAGTAGGATGTGCTGAAGGCGTTTGAGCCATCCCTCCGGCATGAATCCAAGTTCTTCCAAGGATCATGTCATATCCGGGGTCTTCCAGGATTATGTAAAACTTAGTCTCGGTGCAGATTGAGCTTTCTTTGACTTTGGGGATGATGTAGCCATATGCGTCTCTGGAAGTCCCTTCGTGATCCCTGATTGCCATGGGAGCGTGAGTAGCCTCTTGTCGAGTAATGCCAGCAGATCTGAGAGTTTTCAAAGGAATGATGTTGATGGCAGTGCCGACATCAACAAAATCCCTCTTGAATTCATTTCCTTTAATATGCACCGTGGTGATAAGTCCCCAATCATACATTTATTTGTCAGTGGCTGAAGGTTCAGGAGGTACTTCTGGAATCAATAGGTGTTTTCCAGACACTATGTGGCTCAAAGCTGTGAACATGTCTCCCCTTTGCGCCTTCGACAGATAGATTAATTCGCAGACATGCTCTATCAATGACTGAACTGCTTCTTTGACTGGTTCTTCAGAGATGGAGAAAGTCCTGACTGGGAGGGGATCTCTGTGCACTCCTTCAGCCCCCAGATTAAGTTCTCCTGACTCAACTTTTTCCCTGAATATGTGTTTCAAAACTTTGCAGCTACTTGTGGGGTTATTGACGAACCTGTGGAAGCGGCAGTAACGAGGATTTTCCATGTCTTCCTCAGTTGGCTCTTTCCTGACATATGGAAATTTGATTGCACCGTCTTGGATCCAGGCATCCAGTAGTTCGAGAACCTCTTTAATGGGAAGGGGAAAGTCGGCTGCATCTTGATCAGGAGTCTTTGTACGTTTTCCAGGGGCTCGTGCATCTTGTTTATCCTTCTTTTGTGTTTTTGAAGGAGTTGCGGTACGCTTATGCGGAGGTTCGTCTTACCGTTTGCTCCCTTCTG
This sequence comes from Papaver somniferum, assembly GCF_003573695.1. Taxonomy (NCBI): domain Eukaryota; kingdom Viridiplantae; phylum Streptophyta; class Magnoliopsida; order Ranunculales; family Papaveraceae; genus Papaver; species Papaver somniferum. The sequence goes on from NC_039364.1 coordinate 205,609,136, forward strand.
CAACAACGTTTGTGGAGGGCCGTAGGTTGTACTGCTTGTTGATCAGACGTCTGCTTCCTCGAGTGTCTCGCGATTCTTCATCCTTTGTAGATTTTTCTCTTTCCAATAGAGCAGGTGCAGTAGTTTCCGATATCTTCGCAACTTCGTGAAGCTCCGAGAAAGTCTGGAAACGAGGATTCTCCAGTAAAGCTCTGTAGACCTGGATCATTCCATTGATGCACAAGTCCACCAGTTGTTATTCCGTGACATTTGGATCATGGAAGTCCAGGGACTGGACTCTGAATCTCTTCACGTAGTCATTGGGATTTTCACTGACTCTTTGAAACATTCTTCCAAGATCAGAGAGTGTGACTTGTTCTGACACAAAGAAGTACTTCCTGTAGAAGGAATTAATCATTTCTCCCCAATTGTTGATAGTCTCTGGTGTGATGTTGTTGTACCAGGTGTATGCCCTGCCTTTCAAAGATTTTGAAAATTCCTTGAGGCGAACAACATGGTTGTGTTCGTGTTACCCCAAGGCTTCCAGAAAACGAGAGACATGTTCTCGAGCGTTTCCATTTCCATCATACAGAGTGAAGGTCGGAGAAGTATAACCTTTCGGAAGAGGAATCATTTGCGTAGCGACAGGGTATGGAGGCTGGTGACGATGGACATGTGATGTCTTATCCTTTCCACGGTTCTCCAAAAGGCGCTCAAAATCTTCCCGAGTAATGAAATTTGATGGTTCCTTCGCTGATGGATCGTCTGCGGCTTTGCGGACTTCGTCGTCATCTACCGTATGAATTGGAACCACCTCATGATCAGCATCTGAGGATTTCTCCTTTTCCTGTTGCTTTCCTTGAGTTTTCTCTGACATCTTGTTAGTGAGAGTCTTCAGATAATCAAACAACTCCTTCTGTGTTGTAGCCATATCAGTTTGATTCTTTGCAAGAGTTTCTTGCACTTTGATGAGATCATCCATGGTAGGTGGTGGGTTTTCTATGATTTCCTCAAGGTGTCGGCCGAACATATGATGACCTTCCATGTTAGCGTGAGGAGGAGTAACATCACCACCGTCAGTGTTAGAGGTCGGAATGGTTTCCGGGATAACCTCGTTGTTGTTGTTGCTAGTGCTAGCGTCGTTTTTATTAGAACCTGTAACTAACCTAGACCTAAGACCAGTCATCTTGTGAAATTGTGAGATTGCAACCGAGAGATTAATCTCCCGTTGTGGTCGCCAATCTGTAGATGGGGAAAAACGATTTGCTGGTTTTTACGGAATTGAGGAGACGTCCGTGTGGAGACTCCTTGAAACCGAGCGAAATGTTGAACCTCACACAGATGCACTGCAAAAAGGGAGTGCTTTAAGTTCGAGAGATCAATCTGTAGGACTCCTGCCTAAACCAAGAACAATGTCCGTTCCAGAGTCAATTCGGTCACAAGAGAGGATGGGTTGATCTGTAGGTGGGAAGCTGAGAAATGTGTGGGATCAATGGTGATCTGAGATTGTAGGTGTGTTGTGAATTCAGCGCAGGAAAGTTCTGAATGATTGAATTTTACTCAATTGAGAGTGATTGCTCAGACAATGAGTTCGTGTAGACGAAAGATTGTTTGTATGAACTTGTCGAGAAATTCTTGTCCTTTTCAATCCTGATTCAGAAGTCTTTTATATTGCTAAATTAAAAACACCATGATCTCATGAAGTGTGACAGTTGCTGGAGTCAGAGAGTGGGGAAGTGGGAAATCATGTCAAAACCAGTTGCTCATCGTGCGGAGACTTGGTTAATTTTCCACCCACTACTTTGCTGACTCTTCCAACTGATTGCACGACTTGCTCACATTCTCGTCGTGTGTTTAGACACACGTGCCGTAGACAGCCAGACCAAAACCCTAGTTCATAACCCCCATGTGACACAATTGATGTCTCGTGATTGTGGATTCAGTTGCTGACTTTATGGGACGATGAGTCCTTGTATTGCTGAGTTGAACATAATTTGCAAATGTTCTGAGACTCATGGATCGAACATGCCTGCTGAGGCAAAAATTTTATTGTCAAATAAATATTGATAACTTGAGCAAACCGTGTTGCTGAATTGTTGAATATTGATAGTTGAACCAATATTCTTTAATCTGATCAAATATTGCTAGTTCGAGCAAATAATATTGCCGGTTTGAGCAAATATTGCTAGTCTGAGCAAATATTGCTCGTTTGATGAATTGTTGGTAGCATGACCAAATAAAATTTAAGATACTGACTGCTGGGCCAAGTATAATAAATAAAAGTGTTGATCATGGGATCAACATAAAATTATCAGTATTTGAATCTGTTCAGAATTATGTTTTGCAGAACTCTGGATTCAAAACCCTAATTTTAATGAATTGATGATTTATTGAAAATCAAATGCAGAACGAAGCAGGGACCGTCTACATAGGATGATGAGTCTACCATGTAACACCCAAATGCTCGAATGAGCAAAATACCAAAGTCTCTTGAAGACCAGTTGGTGAAAGAATGATTAAATGCTGGTTTAATAATTTATTAAAAATGATGCTCGTGTGAGCGACAGGTAGTAAACCTAGCCATGAAAAGATGAGGGACCAACCAAGAGGTAATGAGACCGGTCCTTGGTGGTCGTGGGACTAATTTATGGTCATTTGAGCAAACCCTCGATTGTTTGAAAAGAGTTTGGACCTAATACGGGCAATTGAGAAAATTAGGTCAAAATAACTAAAACATGTGGGACCGGCTATTTGCAAGCCTTAGGGACACCCTTGGTCGGTCAAGGGGATGTTCCCGTGTCACCATGGTGTTCGTGTCTCAGTCCTGAGAGTTTTGATATTTTTCGGTGCGCGTTTGAGCAACATTTTGAGAAAATATGCAGAATCCAGGGTTTTGCTGAAACTAGGAAAAATTCATGAGATGATGAAAAATAGTTAATAAAATAGGGGATTGCAAAGTGTGGGACCGGCCATGGCATGACCGGCCAGCTAGCAAGCTCGATCCCGCAGCGCTTTTCCGAATTTTATATAATTTTCTGTATTTTTTTCTGATTTGAGGGAAATTCTATAAAAACTGAAGAATTTCATGAAATTAAGGAATTTCCATGAGATTAGGAAAATAAAATAATAATAAAATAGGAAATGATGGAGTGTAGGACCGACAATGGCCAGGGCATGGCCGGCCGGCCAACGGGCACGGTCCCAAGGCACTCTTCCCAATTTTATGTAATTTTCATGATTTTAGGGAAATATCATAAAATCAAGAGTTTTGTTGAAACCAAGGTATTTTGTTGAAATCAGAGAGTTTTCATGGAATGAGGAAAACTAAACAAATAATAATAATAAAATAAGGGGCCTGTGGGACCGGCTAGGGCATGATCGGCTGGCTAGGGCCCGGTCCCACGGTTTCCCTAATTTTATAATACTTTTCATGGGTTTAGGGAAAATCATGAAATCAGGGAGTTTTCATGGAATGAGGGAAATAATAAAATAATATAGAACCATGAGGTGTGGGACCAGCCACGACTATAGCATGGTCGGCCGGCTAGTGGGCTTGGTCCCGCGACACCTTTTTCTAATTTTATTATTTCCTTGGTGTGCGGAAACACCATGAGACTGGGAGTTTCCTTCAAACGAAGGAGGTTTGCTCAAATGAGAGAATTTTCATGAGATCATGGAAAAATAATAAAAAATGATAAAATATAAAATTGGGCATGGGACTAGTCACGGCGTGACTGGCCGGCTGGTGAGCCCAGTCCCCTGGCGCCTTTGCTAATATTTTATTATTATTATTTTTCTTCCTATTTTGCATAGGTTCATCGTTCCTTCGTGTTCCGAAATGCTCGTTTGTGCATTCAGATGCTGGTCTGTGCATTATTGCTAAGTACACTTGCACCATTTTAGTCAGGGCTTATTCGATGCTAAGATGCCCGTACGTTGAATATTTATTACTAACCCATGGAAATCTGTTGGGAAGAACCATAAGTTGAAATAACGAAATATTTGAAGAATCGTAGAATATAACTGCATATTCAGTTAATATCAGAGATAATTATTTGATGGCTCTATACTAGCAGGCATGCTGTCTAGGAGCATTAATTATCTGAGAGTTGAGCAATATGAACTTGCTGGAGTGTCATATTTCTCCTATATAGTCAGGGAAAAACTTGGTTGCATCCTGAAGACGTTGTTGCTCTATACTAGCAGGCATGTTGTCTAGGAGCCGTCCAATCTTTCGATTCTATACAGAAATAATTACTGAAATTGCTCAACATTCATGAGATGTGCCGTGGCCTCAGCTGGGAGACTATACATCTACATATACTCTGAGAGACAGCCTTCTCAGTCAGAGATTCATGGCATGAGCTTTCACTCAGGAGCACATATAATCAGGGTTTTACGATTTTACCCTTGTCGAAAATCCACCATCTACACTGTGGCATGGTGGCATTCCAGTGGTCGTTGCATGGCGACTTGCTAGTAGTTGTGGCATGGTGGCATGACAGTGGTCGTGGCATAGCGATGTTCTAGTAGCTGTGGCATGGTGGCATGCCAGTGGCCGTGGCATAACGAGGTGCTAGTAGATGTGGCATGATGGTCTGCCAGTGGTCGTGGTGTTGTAAATGGCGCCTGGCGTGGCCATGGCCACTGGATTTAGGCGGTTGGTTGCTAAAATTTGCCACAAGTCTGTCAGTTTGGTGGCCAACTTGGACGGATGAGATTGCATCTCAGGAGGAAGGGTAGCCGTTGATTATGGCTAGCTTCTGTCGGCGCCCGACAACCTTGTCTAAATTAGGGTGTGGGCATGCCGAAACCCTAATTAGCGCCCCTTACTAAACTCGTTGTAAAATTCTCATACAAACTAGGATTTTGACAGTCCGCCCCTCCATTCTGATCGGAAAGGAATTTCCTATCTCCCTACTCGGGAATATTTGGGGTTTGAGCTCGTTTAGGACGTGAAAACAACCCGATGGTAAACTCAAGAAGAATTCAGTAGGGATGCTGCGCGACCGAAGTGGCATAGTTTTGTGCCACGATTAGGAATTAGGGTTTTATCTACCGCCACCAGAGCATCGCCGCGCCTAGGGTTTAGGCTATCCAAATTGAAGTCAGTTGTGAAGCTGGTCACGCACGGAGAGTGGGCTGGAAAGTTTTGGCATGCTGTCGCGGGAAGTGGCGCGTTTGGCATGTTTGGCATGCATGTTTGTCATGCGTGGCATGTGCACCTGGTATGCGTGTCTGGCATGTTTTGGCGGGTTTGGAAGGTTTGGCAAGCCATTAGCATGTGGACACGGCAGGGTGCGTTTGGCCTTTAATGTATGGTGGCAAGTTTAGAGCAACTTGATTGGACACGAAAAGGGGGTCGGCCAAACATGAGGCGCGACCGCACTTCTGGTAAGAGTGTGGCGGCTTTAGAGCAACCTGATTTGGTCGATGGGAAGTGGGTCCGGCAAGCTAGGGCGTGGCCACACTTCCAGTGCGCTGTGGCGGATTTAAAGCGACCTGATTGGTCGATGGAAAAGAGGCCGGCAAGCAACAGGGGTCCGGCCGCATTCGGAATGCGTGTGGCGCATTTAGGGCGACCTGATTGGTCGATGGAAAGTGGGGCCGGCAAGCTAGGGCATGGAAACACTTCCAGTGCGCTGTGGCGAGTTTAAATCGACCTGATTGGTTGAGGAAAATAGGTTCGGTTTAGGATGGGGCGTGGCCAGTGGCGCCAGCTGGCCTAAAGCGTGGCCACGCCTCTCTTTGCTGCTGCGACTCCCTGTTTTTCTGATTCTGGGCGAGGTTTTGCACCTGCTAATCCATGGTGGATTAATTACCTAGTTTGCCTAGGCTTAATTTTTGACAAGCAATGTCTAGTATGCTGCGCGAGGCACGAAACCCTAACTTCTGCAAGTTAGTAACGTCTGGTATACTGCGCGAGGCGCAAAAACCCTAACTTCTGCAAGTTAGTAAGGTCTAGTATAATGCGCGAGGCGCGAAACCCTAACTTCTGCAAGTTAGTCAGGTCTGGTATAATGCGCGAGGCGCGAAACCCTAACTTCTGCAAGTTAGTCAGGACAATTGATTGAATTCTATGTGTTACAGAGAATTATTTTAAGTTCATTGCCAGAGAGCAGTGTGCTTTTCTGATTTGAATACCTTATGCAAAGACCTTATCCTTGATACTTGGAGATTCGTGCTACTCTGCTGCGAGTGAACACAAATAGTCATGCCATATCAACATTAAGAGTTCAGCCGGAGAACATAGCATAGAAGGCATTCATAGGAACTTATATTAAGTGAATATACGCGAGGCGCCAAAATTTACAGAACATCTGGGATGGTTGCTACATTCGCCGGTCTGGATAAATTTTATGTAAATATACTGAATGGCTCAATAAATATGTTGGTGGAGAGGTTAGCACTCGCGGCACCGTTTCCTTGCAGAGTGACGTCACATCAGATGCAAGGTTTTACGATTTTAACCCTAAGCTAAAAACCACTATCAACATTAAGTCCCCTGCTTAGCGCGTAACATTGGCATTATTGCGGGGTAAGCATGAGATGGTGACAGACAAGAGTAAAATCGAAAGGGCAAGACGTGAAGAGATTGCCAAGGAAATTCGACTAACCTTTGTCAAGAGGCATGAAGAATCTGGGACCCTTGCATTAGCGGCTTTGCATAAATCCGGCATGGCCATAGGGTGTCAGCATCAACGCTGCAACTTTGGCTACTGATCGGCAGAGGTGGAAATGCAACTTAGTCCGCAGAACGGGCGTTGTTGGCTGCAGAAAGGTGGATGACGCTGCTTTGGCTGGCTGTGGAGCGGAGAAGATGGCGCTGCTTGGGCTAGCTAGGTCAATGGCGCTAGAAGGGTGGATGGCGCTGCTTTGGAAAGATGAATGGTGTTGGTTTGGCCGCGGACTGATGACTGGCTTGGGACGCAAACTGTTGGCGCCGTCTTGGCCACGGAGTGATGTCTGGCTTGGGACACAGATTGTTGGCTGGAACGCGGACTGTTGGAGCTGGCTTGGGACGCACACTGTTGGCGCTGGCTTGGGACGCAGACTGTTGGCTGGGACGCGGACTGTTGGCACTGGCTTGGGACGCAGACTGTTGGCGCTGGCTTGGGACGCAGACTGTTGGCGCCGGCTTGGGCGCTGACTGTTGGCTAGGACGCGGACTGTTGGCGTTGGCTTGGGATGCAGACTGTTGGAGCCGGCCATGGAGCGAAGAAGATGGCACTGCTTTGGCTAGCTGTGGAGCGGATAAGATGGCGCTGCTTTGGCTAGCTGTGGAGCAGAGAAGATGGCGCTGGAAAGGTGGATGGCGCTTCTTGGACGCGTACTGATGGCGCTAGCTTGGCTGCGACCTGTTGGCGCCATGGAGATTTGCCAGTGCGGGTCCGGTTGCCTCTTTTCGTGTATAGTCCAAAATAAGAAACCTTCATCCATTCGAACTCCAAAAGGTGTTATGCCTATAAAAGGCGTCACCTATCCTCTTTGTATCGTATTATTGGCTTTGTTTCCAAGTCTTGGTGCCAGCGGCAGAGTGGTAGCAATAAAGCGGGCGGGCATATTTAGGTACGTATCCCATTGTTTCTTCTTTTGCTTGCTCTTCTGTGTTGGTGTAAACTGGCTTTAGTCCGCGGAATGGTGGAAACTGGCTATAGTCCGTGGAATGGTGGAAACTGGTTTCAGTCCGTGGAATGGTGGAAACTGGCTTCAGTCCGCGGAATGGTGGAAATATGGCTCTGAAACTTTGGCTACCAAACGGTGATGATGGTGCTGGAACTTTGACTACCAAAACGGTGATGATGGCGCTACATACTTGACCACGGAGCGGGCGAAGATGGCGCTGCTATCAATTCTTCAAGGTCTTCATTCCAAGAGACATCCTTTGAACCATATTCTGAATCTTGAACTGTTGTATGGAATGGGATGTGGTGAGCAGTCCCCATTTATACCTTTGTTAGATCCAATGGCGTGGCCGGATATATGAATGTATCTCTGCGGCCTGTTTTTGGAGTCTTTGATGCACGTGTACGGCTTCATGTTGAGAAATTCCTGCGGCTCGTAAAACTTCGACAGTGATGATGTTGAAATCAGAAATAACCTGGTTGAGGGGAGTGAAAGCATCCCATGCTGGTAGTCCCCATGTGTAATTATCCTGAGTCTATTTTCTCATGGAAGATGTGCTTCTACTGCATTCACTGGTAAGGTGGTGACTGCATTCAAACTTCTAAACTTAAATGAGGTTTCAGTCCCCAAGTGTAGTCCACTTTAATCGCATCGCCTTGAACTCACGCCCATGGGATTTGATACAAGCTTATTGTACTCTCCTGGATGCGATGCTGGGATGTTTGGAATATCACATGGACGAGATATTCTGGATAACGAAGAGGTAGAAATGAGAGAGTTAAGTTGTTAAGCGTGGCTCCCTCTGTTTCTTCAAGAAAACTTTTCAGTCGCTTATTTGGAGTTATCTCATGAATCTTTGATGATTGTCGGAATGGACTGCGATGAATAGTCCCCAGTCACACTTCTCTTTAGTTTCTGAAGTTGTTTTCTCTGAGAAGGCTTGGGATCCGCCGCGACCTCGTAAAGTATTGCAGGCGCCTTCTAGACAGAGAGGTGATGATATTCTTACGTTATACCTTTGAAGGGTGGATGACCTTTTCTTGGATATGACTTTTTGGTTGACCGTGTCTTCTGAGCTTTGACAGTGAAGGGATCCCGTGTAGAGCCTCAGTCCCCAATTGTGGTTTACATGTTTATATCTTGTATGGTCGGTGAGTTGACCACGATAAAGACATCATCTTGCATCCGTACTGGTGACTCTATTACTTCTTCCACGTGAAACTTTGTAATGGTTGTTGCTGTGGTAAAGCTCTGGCCGGTATCGACAAACGAGCAACAACAGTTCTTGGCATTAGATGTGATCAGAAGAGACTACATCGTCGTGGGAACCAAAATAGGTTGGCTGGAATTGCATGGGTGTCCATGGAAGCAAAGGGATCGGTTGGATGCGTAAGCGAGTAAATTATCTACGGCCACGAGGTTTGGCGAGATGGATCAAACAGTGGCCACAACTGCGATCCTTGGCTGGCTGTGATCATGATCCTTGACAGGGAGGAGTGTGGTGGCTACAGGCACGAACCTTGGAAGGAAGGAGGCGTTGAAGCGACTTTGTCTCTTGGAGAGGACGTTGAAGCTTATGGAACAACACGCTGAAGCTTCGACCTCAGATCCTGGAGAAGCTTATGGAGAGAATGCTGAAGCGGAGCGGTTGCTGGAGCGAACGTTGAAGTGGAGCGGCTGCTGGAGCGAACGTTGAAGCGGATCGAGTTCTGGAGAGAACGTGAGGCGGGGTCGCTGCTGGAGAACGTTGAAGTGGAGCCGCTACTGGAGAACGTTGAAGTGGAGCCGCTGCTGGAGAACGTTGAACCGGAGCGACTTCTGGAGAGAACTTTGAAGTGGCTCCTGGAGAGAAACGTCGAAGCGACTCCTGGAGGAAACTCCAGTGAGGGCACTATTAACCCTTGACTTCGAAAAACGGCTTGATACGATATGGCATATGGGAAGACGTCACAAATAGTGCTGGTCAGCAAGTAGTGTTTTTCTCCTCATGGAAAAGAATACGCTTCTTCTGTTTGATTTTCCCTTGCAACTCTCAGAGCCCTGAAGGTTACAATGTTGATGTCGGAGGCCGCGTCAATCAGCATGCTGTCAAACTCGACATCCTTCAAGTGAACAGTGGTTAGGAGTCCCCAGTTCCATCTATCAATCGTGCTTTCCAGGAGAGGTTGGGGTTTGGGAACGACTTCCCTGGATGGAAACAGCTGCTTTCCTGATGCAGTGCGGTTGAGGGATGCAAATATGTCTTGACGCTACGCCTTGGAGAAATACAGAATCTCACATAAATATTTCATCATAGACTGCACGATTTTGTGGGAGAAGTCCCCAGAAATCATGCATCTCCTGACGGGAAGAGGGTCTCTGTGAACTCAGGAGGGTTGCTGATTTTCTTTGCCCCGATTTTGGAGAAGTCGTTCCTGATCTTCACGTGTGATGAAATTGGATTATTGGTTCCTTTCTACTGGTCGTTCAAGATGAACGCGAGCATCTTCATCTATAAACGCGCATCCTGCTGAATTGCCTGCGCCGGATGTTAAAAGTATTCCTTGTCAGCTCCAACTGGGGTTGACGTGACTCTTGTGGTAGCCGCTCCGTTAGTGTATTGAGGAAAATAGGTATCTCTTTCTGAGTTGTAGCCATGTCTGTCTGAGCCTTACGAGAACCTTTTGTCTTTCCATCAAATCAACAGTGGTAAGAGGAGATCGTCTTCTTCTGGCTCCTCCAGTCTCTCGTCCTGATGGTGGAGTAGCAGCGACTCTGGTGACGGTTGGAGCTGTCACATTTGAAGAAACGTTGGGAGTGGCGGCGGCATCTCTAGATATGGTGATTGGTGGTGTAACACCTGAATGAACGTTTTTTGCGCCGTTGGTGTTAGCAGGTGGCGTATTAATGCCACTGGAAATAGCGTTAGTACCGGGGATGATTTCAGCGCTGGTGTTCTCAGGGCTTGTTGCTGATCCGGACCAGAGTTCTACCATCTTGAGATCGGGGTTGAAGAATGAAATCGGGAATTAGAAATTGATATTGTAACCGAGATATTAATCTCCCACTGTGGTCGCCAATTGTTTGTGGGTGAAAACGGTTTCTGCTGATTTCGGTAATTTCGTGTGTGTAGGTGAGAAACGAGTCTAAACCCTAAACAGTATACTGCATGGGAGTATTTTTGATTCGAGAGATCAATCTGTAGAATCCTGGCCTAAACCAAGAAATGGTCGTTCCAGGCTTGCTTCGGTCACAAAGTGAAGGAGAAGGGTTGGTCTTAGGGAGGGAAGTGAAGAAAGTGTTGAGACCAGAATAGTTGATTCTGGAAGTGTGGGTGTTTCGTGACTTGTATCAGAAAGTTGAACTGGCTAGAGGAATGAAAATCTATCAGATGATTTCTGGATGTTGTATTGTTCTCCTAACCCAAAACTTGTTGTCTGGTGGAAATAGGTGAGACATATTTATACAAGTCGCAATAAAACGTACCCTAGTATCGTAGAAGCGGAAACGTTTGAGTAATGGAAGAAAGGAGTAACGGGTAACGCCTGGAATTGATGTTTCCATAATGAAGGATATGTTTTCACCATTACTTCTTGCCATTACTAACTTCCCCGCTTTATGACACTTTCTTGTAACGGGCGTATTGCATGCCGCACGTTGTAAACCGCCAGACCAATACCCTGATGAGTATCCCCCAGTTTGTGACATGTTTTGATGTCTTGAGACTTTTCGTGGAAAACATGTAGCACTTTGCTAAGTGTGGCAAGTTAAAATTGAGAGGCTTGCCGTAGGTAAATAACATATGTGGTGCTAGGCTCGTTTTGGCTAGTAGCTGTGGCATGGTGGCGTGCCAGTGGCCGTGGCATAGCGACGTGCTAGTAGCTGTGGCATGATGGTCTTCCAGTGTCCGTGGTCTTGTAAGTGGCGCCTGGCGTGGCCATGACCACTGGATTTAGGCGGCTGGTCGCTAAAAGTTGCCACAAGTCTATCAGTTTGGTGGCCAACTTGAACGGCTGAGATTGCATCTCAGGAGGAAGGGTATCCATTGATTATGGCTACCTTCTGTCGGCGCCCGACAACCTTGTCTAAATTAGGGTTTGGGCATGCCGAAACCCTAATTAGCGACCCTTACTAAAATCGTTTTACAATTCTCATACGAATTCGGATTTTGACGGTCCGCCCCTCCATTCTGATTGGAAAAGAATTTCCTATCTCCCATCGCGGGAATATTTAGGGTTTGAGCTCGTTTAGGAGGTGAAAACAGCCCGACAGTAAAACTCAGTAAGAATTCATGAGGGATGTTGCGGGCCCGAGGTGGCATAGTTTTGTGCCACGATTAGGAATTAGGGTTTTATCTACCACCACCAGAGCATGGCCGCGCCTAGGGTTCAGGCTAGCCAAATTGAAGTCAGTTATGAAGCTGGTCACGCACGGAGAGTGGGCTGGCAAGTTTTGGCATGTTGTAGCGGTAAGTGGCGCGTTTGGCATGTTTGGCATGCATGTTTGTCATGCGTGGAATATTTTGGCATGCGCGTTTGGCATGTGCACCTGGTATGCGCGTCTGGCATGTTTTGGCAGGTTTGGAAAGCCATTAGCATGTGGGCACGACAGGGTACGTTTGGCCTTTAATGTACGGTGGCAAGTTTAGAGCAACTTGATTGGCCACGAAAAGGGGGACGACCAAACATGAGGCGCGACCACACTTCTGGTAAGAGTGTGACGGCTTTAGAGCTAGGGCGTGGCCATACTTCCAGTGCGCTGTGGCGGTTTTAAAGCGACCTGATTGGTTGATGGAAAGGGGCCGGAAAGCAACAGGGGGACGACCTCATTCGGAATGCGTGTGGCGCATTTAGGGTGACCTGATTGGTCGATGGGAAGTGGGGCCGGCAAGCTAGGGCGTGGCCACACTTCCAGTGCGCTGTGGCGAGTTTAAAGCGACCTGATTGGTCGAGGAAAATATGGTCGGTTTAGGATGGGGCGTGGCCAGTGGCGCCAGATGGCCTAAAGCGGGGCCACACCTCTCTTTGCTGCTGCGGCTCCCTGTTTTTCTGATTCTGGGCGAGGTTTTGCACCTGCTAATCCATGGAAGATTAATTACCTAGTTTTCCTAGGCTTAATTTTTCACAAGCAAGGTCTAGTATGTTGCGCGAGGCGCGAAACCCTAACTTCTGCAAGTTAGTAAGGTCTGGTATACTGCGCGAGGCGCAAAAACCCTAACTTCTGCAAGTTAGAAAGGTCTGGTATAATGCGCGAGGCGCGAAACCCTAACTTCTGCAAGTTAGTCAGGTCTGGTATAATGCACGAGGCGCGAAACCCTAACTTCTGCAATTTAGTTAGGACAATTGATTGAATTCTATGTGTTACACAGAATTCTTTTAATTTCATTGCTAGAGAGCAATATTCTTTTCTGATTTGAATACCTTATGCAAAGACCTTATCCTTGATACTTGGAGATTCGTGCTACTCTGCTGCGAGTGAACACAAATCGTCATGCCATATCAACATTAAGAATTCAGCCGGAGAACATAGCATAGAAGGCATTCAGAGGAAATTATATTAAGTGAATATACGCGAGGCGCCGAAATTTACAGAACATCTGGGATGGTACATTCGCCAGTCTGGATAAATTTCATGTAAATATGTTGAATGGCTCAATAAATATGTCGGTGGAGAGGTTAGCACTCACGACACCATTTCCTTGCAGAGTGACGTCACATTAGATGCAAGATTTTATGATTTTAACCCTAAGCTAAAAACCACCATCAACAACTGGGAACAAAGGTCTTGCTGCAACTCTTGATGAAATATCTGAAAGCTATGATTCTAATAAAGACGAGAAATCCAGTGTTGCACTTCTTGGTGAAAATATTGATTTTGATAATTGTAGCAATACATACATCAATCTTGATATTCTTTCAGAAGAAAACCCAACTAATCTGGAAGAAAAAATTGACCCATTCTTTGGAAACTCTATATGTAATGTTTCAGGTTCCACCATGTGTTAGAGCACTTCTCGGTCAAACTTGCATGCGTTGCTATCTCAAGCATGTTTGTCAATGTTAGTGATCAAAACTATAAGTCTTGATTTCTAGTCTCTTATAGCTAAGTCTCGGACTAGGATAGTAAGTGTAGTTGAGCTCAAGGACTTCATGGAGATTCATCATACAAGTAGAAGATCTACTCAAGGAACCGGTAGAACTTCTCTACAAAAAGGTATGTGGAGACTTGAACTTATCTGTCACTCAAAAGTCTATCTATTCTATCTCCTACTCTTTGAGACAAAAGTCATATGCTATATATATAGACTAGATCATACACATTTGGTATTTCAAGCCGAGTATACCTCGCCTATCTATATCTCGAAATATGTGTTGGTAAGATTTTCGCTTCGACCAAGTTTATCTTTACCTAGTGACGAAATTCATGAATGTTTCAATCACTTTGAAAATTGCTTTGACGAGAAATAGTGTAACAACTATATAACGTCCTCTAAGAATGTTTCAATGATTGGAATGAGAGTTTAGATTACATAACCAATGGATTCCTTGAACCGAAGTTTTTGAACTTTGTTGATCAAGAGAACCGGAAGTATGGCAAGTGCCAAGTCCGCGAACTCAGTCCGCGAACTGCCGAAGTTCTCAAACCCGAGAATTTCTGCTGGAGTTGACAAACTACTTGCGTGAGCCAAGTCCGCGAACCTAGTCTGTGAACCGGCGTAGTTCTCGAACCCGAGAATTTCTGCTGGAGTTTGTAAACTATATCCGGTGTCTTAAGTCCGCGAACCTATTCTGCGAACTTGAGAAGGTTATATATCTAAAGATGATTTCTGAACTTAATCTTAAAATACTAAGGAATGCATTTGAAAACCGTGGCTATTAAAGTTCATGAACCGATTCGAGTGAATCAAATCATCTTTGCTTCAATTGTGTCTTGCGTAGTTACATAATATTTCCTTGCAATTGAACAACTTTCTTAACTAGTTCATTTGAGTCAATTGAACTAGTTTTGGTGAAGAAGAACATGGTTGGTATGAAACGCTCATATGGTTAACCTCTTTGGGTATACTATTGTTGAACCAACAATGTACACATTTGGGTGCGGTTAACAAACATAAAAGCGTACAATCATTTGTGTATGACAAGCTAAGTTTTCGATCTAACGGTTGAGAAATATTAGCTTGAATCTAAATCAGGTTTTCATCTAACAGTGAATATTGATTGCTTTGTAACTAAGGCAAAACCCTGATTTGAAAGACTATATAAAGGAGACATCTAGTGTTGTGCAAAACTAATCCCCACACCTTACGTGTGATACTAGTTTGCGTGCTAGAGTCGTTTCTCCTTTAACCTTTGGTTTTCTTCTTCTAAAACCAGGTTAACGACTTAAAGACTTCATTGGGATTGTGAAGCCAGATCGATACTACTTTTATTGTAGTTGTGTGGTATGATCTTGCATCTTCTATCGTGACAGTACATTCATATTGATTGGCTTGAGATCGTGAGAGCTCTCTGATAGGCAAGATATAAAAAGTAATCACAAACACCTTCGTCTCATCGTTTGTGATTCCACGACATCTTGTTTCGCTACCATACGATTAAGAATGTTGTGAGGTGATTGATTAATCTAGGCTGTTCTTCGGAAATATAAGAACGGATTATCAATTGGTTCATGTTCACCTTGATTATTATCAAAAGACGGAACAAAAACTTTTAGGGTTTTTATGTGGGAGACAGATTGATCCTTTGATAGACTTGTCTGTGTGAGACAGATTTGTTTATTGTTAAATCCTGCGATTTTGGGTCGTAGCAACTCTTAGTTGTGGGTGAGATCAGATAATGGAATCAAGTGCCCAGTATCTTGCTGGGATCAGAGGCGTAGGGAGTACAATTGTACCTTGGATCAGTGGGAGACTGATTTGGGTTCAACTATAGTCCAGTCCGAAGTTAGCTTGGAGTAGGCTAGTGTTTGTAGCGGCTTAATACAATGTGTCAATCTGGACTAGGTCCCGGGGTTTTTCGGCATTTTCGGTTTCGTCGTTAATAAAATTCTGGTGTCTATGTTTATTCTATTTCCGCATTATATTTGTTTATATAATTGAAATAATATAGGTTGTGTGTTTGAATCAATCAATTGGAAATCCGACCTTTGGTTGTTGATTGATATTGATTGATCCTTGGAATTGGTCTTTGGTACCGTCCAAGTTATTCCTTGTGTTTGATTATAGACTCGATGATTTCTATTAGCTTGAGCGAATCAAAACAAGAGAGAGATATTAACTCCTTGAGATACTTTTATCTAGATTGAGTCTGACTGTCTAGTTGATTCTCTAGTAAGTGTTTCAGAGTTAGTCCATACAGATTGTTAATCGAAATATTGGGTGGTGTTGTTAGACCCCCGCTTTTTCAATTGGTATCAGAGCGGGCAAACACATTAAAGACCTTATAAGTCTGTGTTTGTAGCGATTTGATAATGGACGAGTCTATCTCTAATAATGTACCAATTCAGAAATCACCGGATAATTCTGAAAGCTTCGTTTCACCTGAGAAAACTGTCACATCTAAGTTAATATCTAAACATTCTCTTGATGTAAAAACTGTTGATTGGGAAACACTCCTAGAAGAACAGTTGGATGAACTTTCTGATGAAGGTGATTCAGATATTGATAGAGATGTTGATGAGGAAGTCTCAGAGTACGTTAAGTTTTTGGATTGGTGGAAAATGAAGAAGATTACAACTTCTCATGTCACACCTCTTCTGACTCCTCTCTGTCGAGAAAACAAGAAATTGAAAAGGATTTACGGAGGTCTTTATGGTCAGAATCGCACTTCTGAATCGGTCCTCAAAGATACCGAGGAAAACCTGAGTAGGAAGTCACTTGAATGTGATCGTGTATATCAAAAATACTTCTTGTTAGAAGAAAAACTTGCAGAAATTGAAGGAAGGATTAACTCCCACCAAGCAAGTTTTGATGACAGAGAAAACGCTTTTCTCGCTCGAGAAAAACGTCTTAAGGATGATTTAGTTGCTGCTCTTGATAAAATCAAGATGTTGGAAGATGACTTGAAAAAGTTCAATACTAGTTCACGCAAATTAACCACTATGCTAGGAGCAAGTAAAAATCATCGTGATACACGAGGATCGGGCTATAAGGGAATAGATGCTCCAAGTATTAGCAAAGAGGTAAAATTTGTCAAGGCTAGTGATTCTTCTCAACAAAAGTTTTCCACTGATGGCAAAAGGGAAATACCTTCACCGGCAGTTAAGGTTCAAAAGAGCAAAGTATATCAACCTCCCAAGTCAGCACACACGGATCGAGGTATGAACATTCCTTATGTTTGCCACTATTGCAGGAATAAAGGTCACCTGGAAAGGAGATGTCGTTTCCGTATAAGGAATGAAAAACTTCATGATGTTCTTGTTTGGGAATCACAAGAAGTTGTGAAACCAAGATCATACGTTAAGACTGATCCTCCTAACGTTACAGGTTGTAACTGTCCAACCTTTAGGCAAAGGAATCAGTGTTGTGATAAACCTATATTTGCCTATAAACGTCGTACGAATCCTTTTCACAATCGTAATGGTTATCAAAAGGATAACTTCGTAAAGACGAAGATAAGATCCGATGCTCCCAATTGGAGAAAGACTAACTTGCAAAATAATAGTCAATCCAATTCTCTTCCGAGAAATCTTGAAGAGAGTAATGGGAAGAAGGTTCCGGTTGTTCCTAAACGCACTCAGAAGTGGGTACCAAAGAAAGCCAATGATTCTTTGAGTGTGAAAAGGAATGATCTTCCAGAAAATTCCATGTCTATGGAGAAGGCAGTATCCATGATGTTGGAACTTTACAAATTTTTTGGAAAAATGGAATTGGATGTGAAAGGTTCTAAAAGAGATCTCTTTCATGATAATCCAAAGGTCACTTGTTGTGAGCAAGACATTGTTCACCTCAACATAACTTGATTGTGTTATAAGTGCATCCTCACCAAGAAATGCCCTGCTATGTATACGGTGAGGGAAGCACAAGAATTGGGGCGCACAGATTATGTTCGGTAAGGCTGTAAAATTCAATTGGGTTCTTCTAAAAAGGTATGAATATAAACTTGATAAATTTTTGTGTTTATAATAATCCATGTACCTTGCTTATCGTTCATTTCTACCTAACTTGATATGTGTTTGAGGTTTTTAAACGTTTAGGTTTGAAAATAGTAGTTTGGGATGTTTGGACTTCATGGTACACCTACCAGGTATGCTTACCATCATTTAAAATCAAAATCCAGGGGTTTAAGTTCGAAAATTTTTTTAGTCATGAAAATTCGTTTGCAAAGCCGTATGCATACTTGCCTGTAGACGTCGATAATCGGTAAACTTGTTTTGGTCGTAATTTATTCGTCCGAACTCGGAATGACCTCATTATTTTTGTATTCTATTTCTCTTAGAATTCTCTTCAAAATGGAGATGATAATTCTTGAATTTGGATGAGTTAATATTGGTATTTGTCCTATCTCTTGTTTTTGAGTGTTTTGCTCCATTTCGTCACTTGTTCCACTTCTCTTGGAATTGGGCACTTGGATTCTTGGAGTACTACTCTTCTAAGCTAATTTGTAGCTTTTACAAGAATGTTGTTGGTGAATCACAAAGAAGGGAGTTCAAGAATGGGCAGTAGTACGCATTACTATGGAATTCTTGAATGTTCACAAATCATTTCATGTGAACTACGGCGCATGGTTGTTAATGACTTTGTATGATCTTATTTTTTAATAAAATATTTTTATACTCCTTTGGTAGCTATTATTGGTATAAATCCGGGCGAAAAAGATTGATTCTACCCTCTAAGGACAAATCATCTTATATGTGCATTACGAGCTTGTCTTGATGCCTAGGAAACTTCTTATGAGAATTTATTCTTGTTTTCGAAGGATTGCTAGAGTTTGGAATAGCCATTATTGTGATTACGCATTGCTATGTCCAACGGTTTCATCTTCATGTTTTTAGATTTATTCGTTTAAATTCTAAACTTGTTTGGAAGATGCTTTTTGCAGTATTAATCTTTATGGTTTTGTATATTGCAATTTGTTATGGGATATGTGTGTTTGTGTCCGTGAACTATGATTGTCCCATACCTTGTCAAAAGTAAAGTCTTTCGTATGTCGATATGCATGTATTAATAAAAGAATGAATAGACTTTTGACATATACAATAGTTAAGCCTATATTGTCAACCCTTGACGGAAGATAGGTTAAAATATTTTGTATCCAAGGATTATTGCTATTGTATATGCTTGTGAAAAAGAATGAATCCTTGTGTATTCCACGGTATAGATCCTCATTGATCCATCTTTTTGTATTACCGTAAGGCTCCGTGATGTGTCTTATGTTGAGCACGATACAACTAAGTTGATTATTATTGATTAGATTTGTTGGTTATTCTGTAAGGTACATTATGTTGAGCATTTTAGAACTAAATTAATCAGCTTGTTGGTTATTTAGTTATTACTCCACAAGTTCTCTTGTGTTGAGTACATGAACGATTAAGCCAATCACTCTCTTGTATGATTAACTTAGTCGTTGCTCCGTAAGTTTACTTATGTTGAGCACAATGAATTAAACTGATCACTTTTGTGGTTAATTTTATTATGTATTCCGATTAGATTATTCATGGGTTTACTTATGAATAATTTGATTGAGTGTTGGATATAAAAATCATTCTCATGGTTTTGATGTCCAATAAAATCCTTCGTTTCTCTTGAAATTAAGGTCGCTCATTGTTGTTTCGTTGGGAATGACATCAAATGGGAGAGAGTTCTTTTGAACTTGTGCTTAATGGTCATATCTTGAGGGGTGTGCGGCTGTGGAATTTTAGAGGGGTTATCTTGTATCTTTAAACTCCTTGATGAATGTTGTTAGCTTCGGCTATATGATTGCATCTAAATAACATAATGTGTGTTTCTTTCTCTCAGTCATGAAATGTCTCTTACGGAAATTTCATTATGATCTCGTTCTTGTACCTTTGCCAATTTTATTGACAAAAGGGGGAGAATTAATATGTAGTTCACACTACAAATACATATGATTTTTGGATCATTGTGTAAGGGGGAGTGGTTTTCATGTGAGATGGAGTATTGACTAAGGAGGAGTGATACATATCACCATAGTATTATTGTTGAAGTTGTAATACAATTGGAATTTGACACTGTGTAATAATAATATGACACTGTATAACAATGATCGAGATCGAGACCGAGGCTTTCTCATTGTTATAGCTACGGATCTTCAACAATGGTGATGGTAAACTTACAACCTTTGGGATCATTGGAGTACTTGGAAGTGACGAAGATTTCGAGGAATGTTGAAGATACATGTGGAATAGGAGCTACTAAAGTTTCATTATATTTTTTGTATTCCATATGTATTGATAGTTTTGTCAGTAAAATTGACAAAGGGGGAGATTGTTAGAGCACTGCTCGGTCAAACTCGCATGCGTTGCTATCTCAAGCATGTTTGTCAATGTTAGTGATCAAAACTATAAGTCTTGATTTCTAGTCTCTCATAGCTAAGTCTCGGACTAGGATAATAAGTGTAGTTGAGCTCAAGGACTTCATGGCGATTCATCATACAAGTAGAAGATCTACTCAAGGAACCGGTGGAACTTCTCAACAAAAAGGTATGTGGAGACTTGAACTTATCTGTCACTCAAAAGTCTATCTATTCTATCTCCTACTCTTTGAGACAAAAGTCGTAGGCTATATATATAGACTAGATCATACACATTTGGTATTTCAAGCCGAGTATACCTTGCCTATCTATATCTCTAAATATGTGTTGGTAAGCTTTTCGCTTCGACCAAGTTTATCTTTACCTAGTGACGAAAGTAATGAATGTTTCAATCACTTTGAAAATTGCTTTGACGAGAAATAGTGTAACAACTATATAACGTCCTCTAAGAATGTTTCAATGATTGGAATGAGAGTTTAGACTACATAACCAATGGATTCCTTGAACCGAAGTTTTCGAACTTTGTTGATCAAGAGAGCCGGAAGTATGACAAGTGCCAAGTCCGCGAACTCAGTCCGCAAACTGCCGAAGTTCTCAAACCCGAGAATTTCTGTTGGAGTTGACAAACTACTTGCGTGTGCCAAGTCCGCGAACCCAGTCTGCGAACTGGCGTAGTTCTCGAACCCGAAAATTCCTGCTGGAGTTTGTAAACTCTATCTGGTGTCTTAAGTCCGCGAACCTATTCTGCGAACTTGAGAAGGTTATATATCTAAAGATGATTTCTGAACTTAATCTTAAAAGACTAAGGAATGCATTTGCAAACTGTGGCTATTAAAGTTCATGAACCGATTCGAGTGAATCAAATCATCTTTGCTTCAATTGTGTCTTGCGTAGTTACATAAGATTTCCTTGCAATTGAACAACTCTCTTAACTAGTTCATTTGAGTCAATTGAACTAGCTATGGTGAAGAAAAACATGGTTGGTATGAAACGCTCATATGGTTAACCTCTTTGGGTAGACTATTGTTGAACCAACAATCTACACGTTTGGGTGTGGTTAACAAACCTAGAAACGCACAGTCATTTGTGTATGACTAGCTAAGTTTTCGATCTAACTGTTGAGAAATATTAGCCTGAATCTAAATCAGTTTTTCATCTAACAGTGAATATTGATTGCTTTGTAACTAAGGCAAAACCCTGATTTGAAAGACTATATAAAGGAGACATTTAGTATTGTGCAAAACTAATCCCCACACCTTACGTGTGATACTAGTTTGCATGCTAGAGTCGTTTCTCCTTTAACCTTTAGTTTTCTTCTTTTAAAACCAGTTTAACGACTTAAATACTCCATTGGGATTGTGAAGCCAGACCGATACTACTTTTATTGTAGTTGTGTGATCTGATCTTGCATCTTCTATCGTAACAGTACAATCATAGTGATTGGCTTGAGATCGTGAGAGTTATCCGATAGGCAAGATATAAAAAGTAATCACAAACACCTTCGTCTCATCGTTTGTGATTCCACGACATCTTGTTTCGCTGCCATACGATTAAGAATTTTGTGAGGTGATTGATTAATCTAGGATGTTCTTCGGGAATATAAGACCGGATTATCAATTGGTTCCTGTTCACCTTGATTATTATCAAAAGACGGAACAAAAACTTTTAGGGTTTTTCTGTGGGAGACAGATTGATTCTTTGATATACTTGTATGTGTGAGACAGATTTGTTTATTGTTAAAGCCTGCGATTTTGGGTCGTAGCAACTCTTAGTTGTGAGTGAGATCAGCTAAGGGAATCAAGTGCGCAGTATCCTGCTGGGATCAGAGGCGTAGGGAGTACAACTGTACCTTGGATCAGTGGGAGACTGATTGGGGTTCAACTATAGTCCAGTCCGAAGTTAGCTTGGAGTAGGCTAGTGTCTGTAGTGGGTTAATACAGTGTGTATTCAATCTGGACTAGGTCCTGGGGTTTTTCTGCATTTGCAGTTTCCTCGTTAACAAAATTCTGGTGTCTGTGTTATTTCTATATCCGCATTATATTTGTTTATATAATTGAAATAATACAGGTTGTGTGTTTGAATCAATCAATTGGAAATCCGACCTTTGGTTGTTGATTGATCCTTGGACATTGGTATTTGGTACAGTCCAAGTTATTCCTTGTGTTTGATTATAGACTCGCTGATTTCTATTAGCTTGAGTGAATCAAAACAAGAGAGAGATATTAACTCCTTGAGACACTTTTATCTAGATTGAGTCTGACTGTCTAGTTGATTCTCTAGTAAGTGTTTTGGAGTTAGTCCATACATATTGATAATCGAAATATTGGGCGGTGTTGTTAGACCCCCGTTTTTTCACCATGTATCTAGCTGCTTGCACATCTTAGAAGCATGACTTTTATCCTAGATTGACGTGCTCGTATTGTTCTCTAAAGGTTCATGAACTTTCAAAGTGTTACAAGTACAAACACCAATTGAGGCGCGTCAACAAACTTCAACGAAGAGAAAATCAATTATCAAATAAGATTAAACTTGCTCAGAAGACCGCTGAGGTATGTAGGATTTTATTTTCGTCTAAGAAGTTAGTTTCCAAGGATAAAACAAGACCATTAGAGAAAAAAGTATGGTCAAGTCGTTTTGGTAGACAGAAGTCCGTGGATTCCTCTCAAGAGGAAAATGGTGGAAAAATTGTTGTTCACCAAAACACAACTTGATTGTGTTGATATGGAAATCTTGTCTCATGTGCCTGATCAAAATATACAAGATTATGTACCTCTCAGGATTTAGGAAAAGGTTGTTCTTTTCTTTTCTTAGTTTTGTTTGTTTGGAATCCCTGTCTATCAATTAAGGAGGGTTATTCTCGACAATTCTACTCTCTTTAGGGTTCATAATTGTGCGTGCACGAACCTGTTAAAGGTTAACCCTACATTCCTTTTTCCCTCCTTGAAACTTCTTTTTATCTCAAGACCACTTGTTGAGATTGTGATTTCCTCTCACAAACCCATACGCCTATGGATGCTCCAAGTACAATGTTTTCTGATGGAAAGGATGTTAATATGATTGTCAAGCTATCAATCATAAAGGAAAAAGAGAAATCTCCATTATCTCCAACATTGAAAAGAAAAAAGAAGAGGAATGTGAGGAAGCCTATAGCTGTTCCTTCAAATTGTCAGAATTTTTCTGATGTGCTTGAAGTGTTAAAGGAGATGCAAAAGGAGATTCATCAAATAAAGGCTTTTGTGTTTAAGACTCATGAGATTCAGAAGGCCCTGGTTCGACATCAGTCAAGAAGGTTTATTGATATTAACTCCTATCTTCATGAACCTTATGTCCCAATGGTTGTTGACGACAAGGAGTTCGGGGATGATAAAGAATTCTTCAAAGGTCTTAATGCCTAGTAAATCTTCTATTTTCTTGTTTTGCTTAGAAGAATAACTAGAGTTTGGAATATCCATTATTGTAATTACACATAGCTATGTCCAACGTTTTAATCTTCATGTTTTTAGATTTATTGGTTTAAACTCTAAAATTATTTGGAAGATGATTTTTGCAGTATTAATCTTTATGGTTGTATATATTGCAATTTGTTATGGGATATGTGTGTTTGCGTCCGTGAACTGTGATTGTCCCATACCTTGTCAAAAGTTAAGTCCTTTTTATGTCGATATGCATGCGTTGCTAAAAGAAGGATTGAACTTTTGACAAATACAAAAGTTAAGCCTATTATGTCAATTATTGATGGAAGATAGGTTAAAATCTTTTGTTCACAAGGATTATGTCTATTGTATGTCATTGTGCAAATGGTGATGAAAAATAGAATGAATCCTTGCTTATTCCGCAGTATTTGGTCGAACTCCGGTCTACAATTTTTTGTGCATATACTGTGTTATTCCATAAAGTGTCTTATGTTGAGCACAATCGACTGAGTTATTCATAGCTTAGTTGTTGCTCCGTGAGGTACTTTATGTCGAGCATGACCAATTAAATTGATTACTCTTTGTGGTTAATTTGGTTGTGTATTCCGATTAGATTAATTATGGGTTCTCTTGTGATTAATCTAATTGAGTATTTTTGAGTCTCCATAAGTTCACTTATGTTGAGCATTTCCGATTAAATTAATCATGGGTTCTCTTGTGGTTGATTTAAATGAGTATTTTGGATTCAAATTCATACTTGTACGAGATTTGTTATGTCCAAAGAAATCCTTCTTTTCTTTAGAAATTAAGGTCGCTCTTGTTGTTCTTTCAGGAATGACATTATATGGGGGAGAGTTCTTAATTGAACTTGTGCTTAATTGCCAAATCTTTGTGGGGAGTGCGGTTTTAGAATATTATAGTGATTATCTTGTATCTTTATAAACTCCTTTATGAATGCATTTAGCTTCGGCTATATAATTGCATCTAAATAAGATAATATGTGCTTTCTTTTGGTCATGAAATGTCTCTTTCGGAAATTTCATTAGGATCTCGTTTTCGTACCTTTGCCAATTTTATTGACAAAAAGGGGGAGAAGTAATATGTAGTTCACACTACAAATACATATGGTTCTCGGATCATTATGTAAGGGGGAGTGGTTTCCATGTGAGATGGAGTATTGACTAAGGGGGAGTAATACATATCACCATAGTATTGTTGTCGAAGTTGTGATACAATTGAACTTTGATACTATATAATGATACTATGACACTGTATAACAATGATCAAGAACTCTTGTTTTCTCGTTGTTATAGCTATGGATTTTCAACAACGATGACGCTGAACTTACAACCTTTGGGATCATTGGAGTACTTGGAAGTGACAAAGATTTCAACAACGATGATGCTGTACTTAATTCATTTATTTTTTGTATTCCATATGTATTGATAGTTTTGTCGCTAAAATTGACAAAGAGGGAGATTGTTAGAGCATTGCTCGGTCGAACTCGCATGCGTTTCTATGTCAAGCATGTTTGTCAATGTTAGTGATCAAAACTATAAGTCTTGATTTCTAGTCTACTATAGCTAAGTCTCGGACTAGGATAAAAAATGTAGTTGAGATCAAGAACTCCATGACGATCATCATACAAGACGAAGGACTACTCAAGGAACTGGTGGAACTTCATCGACTAAAAGGTATGTGGAGACTTGAACTTATCTATCACCCGAAAGTCTATCTTGAGACAAAAGTTGTTTTTCTATATAGACTTCGATTATAAACATTTGCTATTTCGAGCCGAGTTTATCTCGCCTATCTATTTCTCGAAATATGTGTTGGTAAGCTTTCGCTTTGGCCAAGTTCATCTTTACCTAGTGACGAAAGTCATGTTATGTTTCAATCACTTTGAAAATGGCTTTGACGAAAAATGGTTTGTGAATAACAACTATATAACGTCCTCTAAGAATGTTTTAATGATTGAAATGAGAGTTTAAATCATATAACCAATGATGGATATAAGCATTGTGTGGCATCACATATATGTATAAGTCTTTTTTTTCCTTGAACCGAAGTTTGCGAACTTTGTTGATCAAGAGAACCGGAACAAGAGCCGTGAACTCAGTCCGCGAACACAGTCTGCGAACTGGCGGAAGTTCTCAACCCGAGAAAATCTTCTGGAGTTTGAGAACTCCTTCCGGGAACTTAAGTCCGCGAACTAAGTCTGCGAACTTAAGCTGGTTATATCTAAAGACGATTGTTTGTGAACTTATTTATATTAACTAAGGAATGCTAAATGCAAACCGTGGCTATAAAGTTCATGAACCTATTCGAGTGAATCAAATCGTTTTTACTTCGATTGTGTTTTGTGTAGTTACATAAGATTTCCTTGCAATTGAACAACTCTCTAACTAGTTCATTTGAGTCATTTGAACTAGTTACGGTGAAGAAGAATATGGTTGATATGAAAGTGCTCATA
The DNA here is from genome assembly GCF_003573695.1 of Papaver somniferum. NCBI lineage: Eukaryota > Viridiplantae > Streptophyta > Magnoliopsida > Ranunculales > Papaveraceae > Papaver > Papaver somniferum. The sequence goes on from NC_039364.1 coordinate 205,635,097, forward strand.
TGGCTAACCATTTGGTTAACTATTGTTGAACCAACAAATGTACATGTTTGGGTACGGTTACACAAACCTAAAATCGTGCATTACATTTGTGTGTAACAAGCTAAGTTTTCGATCCAACGGTTGAAAGATATTAGCTTGAATCTAATCAGGTTTTCATATAACTGTGAATATTCAATGCTTTGTTACCAAGCTAACATTGATTGCAAACCCTAATTTGAAAGACTATATAATGGAAAACTCTAGCAAATGGGAAACCTAATCCCCACACCTCATGTGTGATACTAGTTGTATTAGCTAGAGTCGATTCTCCTTTAACCTTTGGTTTCTTCTTAAAAACCAGGTTAATGACTTAAAGACTTCATTGGGATTGTGAAGCCAGACCGATACTACTTTCTCGTAGTCGTATGATCTGATCTTGCTGATTCTATCGTTTTGAGTACAATCGTAACGATTGGCTGGAGATTTATATCTCTGATAGGCAAGATAGAAAAGTAGTCACAAACATCTTCGTCTCATCGTTTGTGATTCCACAATATCTTCTTTCACCGCGTCGATTAAGATTATTGTGAGGTGATTGATAATACTAGGCTGTTCTTCGGGAATATAAGTCCTGGTTATCAATTGGTTTCTGTTCACCTTGATTTATCAAAAGACGGAACAAAACTTGTAGGTTTATCTGTGGGAGACAGATTTATCTATTCTGTAGACTTTTCTGTGTGATACAGATTTGTTTATTAAAGTCTTCGACTTTGGGTCGTAGCAACTCTTAGTTGTGGGTGAGATCAGCTAAGGGAATCAAGTGCGTAGTATCCTGTTGGGATTAGAGACGTAAGGAGTGTAACTATACCTTGAATCAGTGTGAGATTGATTGAGGTTCAACTACAGTCCAGACCGAAGTTAGTTTGTAGTAGGCTAGTGTATGTAGCAGCTTAATACAGTGTGGTGTTCAATCTGGACTAGGTCCAGGGGTTTTTCTGCATTTGCGGTTTCCTCGTTAACAAAATTCTGGTGTCTGTGTTATTTCTATTCCACATTATATTTTTTTATATAATTGAAATATCACAAGTTGTGCGTTTGAATCAATCAATTGGAAATCCGACCTTTGGTTGTTGATTGAAATTGATTGATCCTTGAACATTGGTCTTTGGTACCGTTCAAGTGATTTCTCTTGTATTCAATTAGACTCGCAAATTTCTATTTGCTTGAGAAAGAATGAATCAATAAAGAGAGATATAACTCTTTGATATACTTTATTAAGATTGAGTCTAGTTGATTCTCTTGAAAGTATATTGAAGTTTGTCCATACAGATTGCTAATTGAAATATTGGGTGATGTTGTTAGACCCCTGCTTTTTCAACTTGCGCAAGTATTTTCTTAACCGGAAGCAATTGAAACAAACATACACATTATAGCACCGCAATTGCACCGAATTTCGTTCGGCAAAAACACTTGATACCCAACAATAAAGAAGATACCAAATAATAATCCAAATAAATTGACACAGTTTTTCTTAACCGGAAATAATTGAATCATACACACATCCATACACAATATAGTGCAACATATCAATTGTACCGAAATTTTGTTAAGCAAGAGAAAAATATATGAAATATAAACAGGCTTTTCTTAAACAGGAAAACGATTAACTAACAAATTCGTTACCTCAAATTCCACAGCCTCTTCTCCCCAAAAAAATATATCATTAAGTGCAAGTTCCTATAAGAACTCTCCCCCAGTGTGTTGTCATCCTCTCGCAAGAACAAAAGAACAACAACAAAAGCAACCTTTACCAGAGAAAGGTTGAAACGGTTTAACTAATGCGTGCCAATAGCAAAAGTTGAAAACACGAAACGCATATGTTATGCTAAACACAACTCATGAAAAGACAAATTGATTCAAAATATTGTGGCTTTTCACATATGGGTTTCAATCGGAACACCTTATGATCCTTTGATAAATCCTACCAACATGGGCTAGAACTTAATCCCACTAAATCAAAAAGCCACACAAACCATAAGGGTTACATCATATGATATCGAATATTAAGGTTAATAAAAACTGAAATTAGACATCCCATAAACCGAATACACATAGAAAAAATACAAACATTCATTCACGGGCTATGTAATCGGTAACTATCACATAAAAATTATAAAATAATAATTTTATTCATAAATAATGATAGTTTTTATTCAAAATAGACCTTATACAATAATTGAAGTAAATCAAAACATTGATGTTTATTTCTCTGGAAGTAGAGACTGAATTGAAAATCAAATTTCTTCATGATGTTGAGATCTCTTTCTCTTGATAGGAATAATTCTCCGAATTCCTTGAAGAGATCCTTGTTCGAAGAATAACTCTCTACCTTGAGTAAGTTAGGTTCTCCTTCGTTTACTCTATTTAGATGTAATTCTTGTTTCTTGACAAGGTGATCTTGAACGTAGAGATTTCTCAAGAGAACGCTTCAACATCAAAACCTCTAATATTTCTTCTGCACAAGTTCATGCCATTTTTTGAAACTCTTTCTCATAATCGATCATGGAATATGACAGATTAATATGATTGCAAGAGGTGGTTCAGATTCCGTTGGAGTTATAGAACTCGGAAGAATCACAAGCCATTTTTTCAGCTTATCTTTCTGAAACCCTTGTAAAGAGCTTTGCATGGTAATCTGTATTGTACGTAATTCTTGTTCCAGAGAAGTAGACAAGATTTTTCTCCTTAAGAGACAAAGATTACCGAAACTTATATACCAATAGTTTGAGAAGACTTGGTCACCGATTATGGAAATCAAAAAAAATTTCTCCTTTAATGTAAAAGAACCAAAATTATAATATTAAAGTTTTTAAGAAAGTGCCTTCTTGTGAATATTTCCATAGATCTCGCAAGTTTTAGACTATTGTGCTATATACACTGAACTCATCATACATAGTTTGGGAACATCATGAGTCAGTATATTCAAACAAGATACTAAGTATCTAATTGAGACAAACTATTCTCTTCAACAGTTGTAGATAATCTTCCTTTATCTGTTCTCTTTGGGATCTTACTCCTTTTGTAAGACATACCAAACTTATCATAGAAATGACTATCATAGGTATTACCTTATGTATTGATGAACTAGAGAATTTGCCATATTTCCTTTTATTTGGTTCCAATGATTCTTTGGCACCCATTTCCATGAGTTGCTAGTCTTTCGATCCTCTTTCCTTTTGTGATGAACAACTCTTTGAGAACGCTTTTGAGAACTCTTGTGAGAACTCTTTGATCTAAGAAAATCATACTTAAGCGTGATTTCTTTCGAAAAAGGTCTCATGTTACAACCTTGACTAGAAGTTGTTTTTCCAGAGATTAAACAAGGTCATAGTTGACAATTTCTTACAACATGACCTTTGATTCCACAATGAAAACATCGTCTGTAATGATGTGGAAGACTCTGATGTGAGTAGTTCGTCTTGGGATTACCAGAGAATACAGACGCTTCTTTAGAAGATGAAAATTTCTTTCGAGAGCCTTCGATGTCATCCTTCTTTCTTTTCGAGGGAAAGATCAAATCAGATTTTATGGATTTATCCGGGAGGATGTAACCAGCTGATTTTTTGACATCAATGAATGCATTTCATTCTTTAGCCTATTGACACGTTCGGACATTGTCTTTATCTCAGAATCATATGAGATCTTTAAGGCATTGTATTCGTCTGCTGTTGTTTTTCTTAAGATCTCAGTCTTCTTTTCTTGATCAATGCTTTTCCTTAATTTCTCTCCCAAGGATTGGATCTTTGAAGAAGATGTGATCTCGAGAGAGTCTAAATCAGCTTTTAGGGTAGTTAGATGAAGAATAAGTTGATCATTTTCGGCTTTCATATGACACAAGTCTTCAAGAAGCTTTCCTTCTCTTCCTAATGCAAAAGTGAGTTCGGTTGCACACGAGAGAAATTGTTCACTTGGTTCATTTAGCTAGGATGTTTTTATATTCACACAATCAATATCTTCTTTATCATTGTGAAGAGATTTTTCAGAATCTGAATTATTGATTGTGAATACAGGGCTTAACTTAACCTCTTTTTGAGAACATACAAACGTATTTTCAGAAGAGCAAGTAGAACTTGTGGAAGAAGCCCTTTTTAAACATTTTGCTAAAATTAAACCCATAGAGAGATTTTCCCAAATCTTGTGATACGTTAACTGAGTCTATTTTCGGTTTTACCTTAACTTTCTGTAGATTCATTTCTTATAGGTTGGATCGCACCAAACACGGATTGTTAGATCTGTTCGTGTTTTCCTACTCTGATAACTATTGAAAATACGAGGGTACCCAAATATACCAAAATCTTTTTGCTTCAACCTAAAAGTCCTTTATCGAATGTGATCGTCTATGGACAGAGTTGAGACAATACGACAATTCGTTACACACTTCGTGTAATTGTCTATGGATACGAGATAGAGACAATATAACAACAAGATAACTTGTGTGATTGACTATGGATACAAGATCGAGACAATACTACAACAAAGTGTTTTACTTGATAATAGGTTCGGTTAACCAAACTCTATAGGATCACTATCAAGTAATGCGGATTTAACGTATATGTGTGTTTTATTTTATTATAATAAACAATTATAATGCGGAAATCAAAGTAAAAGACACAACAAGATTTATTTAACGAGGAAACTGCAAATGCAGAAAACTTCGGGACCTAGTCAAGTTTTGGATACTCTAGGAATTAAGCCGATATACAAAATCTAATACCAATTTCGTATAGTTGAGACCAAGCAGACTGCCCCTATCTACTTAGTTTCGTCAGTATCCCTGCGCCTTCGACTTGTAGAGTCACGCACGTGAATAACAAGTCCTTTGGATCATATTCCAAACAACAAAGGAAGAATATGTTTGCTAACCACTCTAATCAATCTTGCTAAAAGATTTAGATGAGTTGTTGACAAAGGCTCTTCCGTTAATCTAATAAAATCCTTTGTCTGGTTAGATCAATCTAACTTTAACTACCGAAATACTCAAGTATAAATTTTCACTCAATCAAAATAGATCTCAAAGAGATATATTGAGAATGACGATCTCGCGCAACTAATCAATCGAATAAATATGATTCTAGTTGGATCCCAGCCGATCAAGGTTTGTGCACACAATTCACAAGATATGAAAACCAATAAGAAATTTTCTTCGTCTTCAAATCTTCTTTAATCTTCAATAACCTGCACAACACCACTTGAATCTCTTGTGATCAATCACGCACAGAACGGTGTCTATTAACAATGGATTATCACAAGATGTCTTTAGATCTAACAACAGTTCTAAAGATCCCATCGATACTTCGATCTAGTTTGAGTGAATCTTATATCAGAAGAGAAGATTCTCAAGCATAAAAAAACTAGGTGCAATCAAAGTTTCAACAACCGTTAGTCAATAAAATCAATCGAAAACTAATAACACTGCAATTATCTAGTTTTCCACCAACGGTACTCGTAGAGCTTCTTGATCCCACAAAATCTTTAAACGAGCGGTCGTAAGAGATTTTACCTAATTAGGATACTTTCCTCTCCGAATAGACGGCTCCACCAAGAACAAAAAGAAATGAAGTTTGCCTGGCTCTTAGGATAGTTTGTTAGAAATGTAAACTTTGGTATTTATAGACCAAGGATGTTTGGACACCATGGAATTTCCAAAACCGATGATATTCTCAAGATATGCAATGAATGGCAAATTCTACTAATTACTAGGATCGGTTATACCTAATTATGAAAATACTTGTGATCAGTCACACCAGTCACTAGGATCGGTTATACCAGTTACAAAGATCACTTCCATCTACACATGGTATTACTATTGATCGGTCACACCATTTACCAGGACCGGTTACACCAATTACAAGGATCGGTCACACACACTCATGATCGGTCACACGAATTGCTAGGATCGGCCACACCAATTACAAGGATCAATCATACCATCACATGGTGATTACTTAGGATCGGTTACACCAATTAATAAAAACCAGTCATACCAAATCATAAGTCAAGCATTGTGATTATTTATACCAAGATACATAACATAAGTTAAGATCGGTTCTACCATCTCACACATATTGGTCATCCAAAGATTTGTAATGAATAGCCGGACCAATAAGCCTAATGATTTCCCTTTCGATTCACGAAAAAAGTTCATGAATGTACTTCCTTTAAACAAATGTTGTTAGAGCACTGCTCGGTTGAACTCGCAAGCGTTGCTATCTCAAGCTTGTTGTCAAGTTTAGTTTCCAAAACTATAAGTCTTGATTTCTAATCTACTTATAGCTAAGTCTCGGATTAGGATACAAAGTGTAGTTGAGTTTTAGACTTCACGGCGTTCAGTGATTGAAGACGAAAAATTACTAAGGGGATCTTGTGGAACTTCATCAACAAAAGGTATGTGGAGACTTGAACTCATATATCACTCAAAAGTCTATCTACTCTATCTCCTATTTGGGACAAAGTCGTATAGCTATATAGATTTCGATTATACACTTTTGATATTTTGAGCTGAGTTTAACTCGCTTACATATTTCTCGAAATATGTGTTGGTAAGCTTTCGCTTCAACCAAAGTTCATCTTATATTCTTGACGAAAGTCAAAATCATGTGAAAATCGTCTTGTAACATCTTACATGATTTGTGTGAGACAGTCATTTGATGTAGACTCGGAATGTTTCATATTTATCATTCGATCACTTGAAAATTGCTTTGAAGCTAATAGTTTGTGTGAGACAGCTATTCCCGTCTTCCGAAAATGTTTCAATGATTGAAATGGGAGTTTAGAACACTTAACCATATTTGGATTTAAGCACAGTATGCGTACTTGCATATGTGTTGGTCCAAGACCGGAATGTAGTATGCATACCCGTATGCGTACTGGCGAGGTCAGGTAAAGTTCGGGAGCTAGAGTATGCGTACCTGTACGCGTACTGGCGAAGTCAGTTGAAGTCTGGGTATTATAGTATGCGTGCTGTACGCGTACTGGAATCAACTGAAGTTTGGAGGTGCAATAAAGTATGCGTACCCGTTTTCATACTGGCAAACACAGTCCAAGTTCGTCTACTTAGGTATGTGTACCAGTTTGCATACTTGAGTGGGTTATGTTCTAAAATCGATTTGTTCATGAACTAATACATTTATATAATAAGGAATGCAATCTTTTGCAAACCGTGGCTATAATGTTCATGAATTGATTCGAGTGAATCAAAATAAATTTTGGTTGTATACTTCTATGAGAATATAAACAATTGAACAACTCTAGAACTAGTTTCATTTGAATCATTTGAAATAGTTATGGTTAAGATGAATAAGGTTGATATGAAAATGTTCATATGGCTAACTTCGGATAACTATTGTTGAGCCAACAAAGGTGCACACGTTTAGGTAAGGTTACTCATATATAAATGAAGTCACTTTTCATTTTCGTGTAACAAGCTAAGTTCGATCTAACGTTTGAAAGATATTAACTTGAGTCTAATCAGGTTTTCATCTAACGGTGAATATTGAATGCTTTGTTACCAAGGTAACATTGATTGCAAACCCTGATTTGGAGACTATATAAGGGAGAACTCTAGCAACTGGGATACCTAATCCCCACACCTCCTGTGTGATACTAGTTGCGACTAGAGTCGATTCTCCTTTAACCTTAGGTTTTTCCTAAATCTTGTAGGTTAACGAATTTAAGTCTTCATTGGAATTGTGAAGCCAGACCCAACTATTTTCTCTGTAGTTGTGTGTTCTGATCTTGATGTTTTCTATCGTGACTGAGTACTATCTTCTCTAAGATTTTCTCGAGATTTAATCTCCGATAGGCAAGATAAATGTAGTTACAAACATCTTCGTCTCATCGTTTGTGATTCCACAATATCTTGTTTCGCTACCATAGGATTAAGATTATTGTGAGGTAATTGATATTTCTAGGCTGTTCTTCGGGAATATAAGTCCGATATATCAATTGGTTCTTCTTCATCTTGATTTATCAAAAGACAGAACAAAACTCATAGGTATATCTGTGGGAGACAGATTTATCTATTCAATAGAATTTTCTATCTGAGACAGATTGGTATATCAAGTCTTCAACTTTGGGTCGTAGCAACTCTTAGTTGTGGGTGAGATCGGCTAAGGAAATCAAGTGCGCAGAATCCGGCATGGTTTTAGAGGCGTAAGGAACGCGACTGTACCTTGATCAGTGTGAGATTGGTTAGGGCTCAACTACATTCCAGTCCGAAGTTAACTTGGAGTAGGCTAGTGTTTGTAGCGGCTTAATACAGTGTGGTGTTTAAATTTGGACTAGGTCCCGGGGTTTTTCTGCATTTGCGGTTTCCTCATTAAGAAAACTTCTGGTGTCTGTGTTATTTCTTTTTGGCATTATATTTGTTTATATAATTGAAATATCACAGGTTATGCGTAAGTTAAATCAATTTTGAATCCAACCGTTGGTTGTTGATTATATTGATTGACACTTAGATATTGGTTTTTGATATCGTCCAAGTTATTTCTTATATTCAATCGGGCTCGCAAATTCCTATTTGTTTGATTGCAGATTGAATTGATAAATAGAGATATAACTCTTTGATATACTTTTCTTAAGATTGAGTCTGACTGTCTGGTTGATTCTCTTGAAAGTATATTGGAGTTAGTCCATACAGATTGTTAAGCGAAATATTGGGTGTGATTGCTAGACCCCCTCTTTTTCAATTGGTATCAGAGCAGGCAAACATGCTAAGACCTCATAAGTCTGTGTTTGAAGCAATCTGATTTTTATGGACGAGTCTATCTCTAATAACGTACCAGTTCATAAATTACCAGATGATTTTCAAAGATTGGATTCACCCGAGAAAACTGTCATATTTATGTTAGTATCTAAACATTCTCTTAATGTAGAACCTGTTGAAGCCTGGGAAACACACCTAGTTGAACAGTTGGATGAACTTTCGGATGAAGGTGATTCAGATATTAATAGAGATGTTGATAAGGAAGTATCATAGTATGTTAAGCTTTTGAATTCGTTGGGAAAGAAAAAGATGACAACTTCTCATGTCACACCTTTTCTGACTAATCTCTATCGTACAAACAAGAAATTGAGAAGATGTTACGTAGGTGTTTATGTTTCGAATCGTTCTAACGAATCGATTCTCAAGAATTCTGAGGAAAACCTACGTATGAAGTCACTTGATGTGATAATCTTTAGCAAAATTACTTTTTGTTGGAAGAGAAACTTGCAAAATCTGAAGCAAGGATTAACTCTCAACAAATTAGTTTTGATGACAGAGAAAGTGCTTGTATCATTCGAGAAAAACGCCTTGAGGCTTATTTAGCCACTGCTCTTGATAAAATTAAGATGTTGGAAGATGACTTGAAAAATTTCAACACTAGTTCAAGCAAATTAACCACTATGCTAGGAGCAAGTAAAAATCATCGTGATACATGAGGATTGGGCTATAAGGGAATAAATGCTCCAAGTATTAGCAAAGAAGTAAAATTTGTCAAGGCTAGTGATTCTTCTCAACAAAAGGTTTCCACTGATGGCAAAAATGAAATACCTTCACAGGCAGTTAAGGTTCGAAAGAGAAAAGTATAACTACCTCCAAAGTCAGCACACACGGATCGAGGTAAGAACATTCCTTATGTTTGCCACTATTGTGGAAATAAAGGTCGCCTGGAAAAGAGATGTCGTTTCCGTATAAGGAATGAGAAAATTCATGATGTTATTGTTTGGGCATCATAAGAAGTTGTGAAAACAAGATCATATGTTAATACTAATCCACTTAACGTTACAGCTTGTAACTGTCCAACCTTTAGGCAAAGGAATCAGTGCTGTGATAAACCTAGATTTGCCTATAAACATCATAGGAATCCTTTTCACAATCGTAATGGTTATCAAAAGGATAAATTTCTAAAGACGAAGACAAGATCCGATGCTCCCAATTGGAGAAAGACTAACTTTCAAAAGAATAGTCAATCCAATTCTCTTCCGATAAATCTAGAAGAAAGTAATGGGAAGAAGGTTCACATTGTTCCTAAACGCACTCAGAAGTGGGTACCAAAGAAAGACAATGATGCTTTGAGTGTGAAAAGGAATGATCTCCCAGAAAATTCCATGACTATGGAGAAGGCAGTATCCATGATGTTGGAACTTAAAAGGTTCTTTGGAAAAATGGATTTGGATGTGAAAGGTTCTAAAAGTGATCTCTTTCATGATAATCCAAAAGTGAAACAGAATAAGCCAAAAATTATAGATGGTGAAAAATCCATAGTTACGGAAAAGTCTGTTTCAGTCACTTGTGGTGAGAAAGACATTGTTCACCTCAATACAACTCGATTGTGTTGTAAGTGCATCCTCACCAAGGAATGCCCTATTAAGTATACGGTGAGGGAAGCACGAGAATTGAGGCGCACATATTGTGTTAGGTATGATATTGAATATTTGGTAAAGCCGTAGGATTCACGACAGGATCCTTCTAAAATATATGTCTATAAACTTGTGCAAGAATTCTGTTTTTATCATTTGCTTAGAGTACTTATAATGATCCATGTACCTTGCTTATTGTTCATTTCTACCTAACTTGATTTGTGTTTAAGGTTCTTAAATTTTAGGTTTGAAAATATTAGTTCGGGATGTTTGGACTTCATGGTACACATATCAGGTATGCATACCATCATTTAGAATCAAAATCCAGGGATTTTAGTTCGCAAACCCCGTTTGCATACTGCTCCAGGTCACGAAAATTCGTTTGGAAACCGGTATGCATACTGACATGTAGACGTCGATTTTCGGTAAACTTGTTTTGGCCGTAACTTCTTCGTCCGAACTCGGAATGACCTCTTTTTTTTTTGCATTCTCTTCCTCTTTGAATTCTCTTCAAAATGGAGATGAGAATTCTTGAATTTGGATGAGTTAAGATTGGTATTTGTCCCGTATCTTGTTTTTGAGTGTTTTGCTCCGTTTCGTCGCACTTGTTCCACTTATCTTGGACTTGGGCACTTGGAATCTTGGAGTACTACTCTTCTAAGCTCAAGTGTAGATTGTACAAGAATGTTTTTGGTGGTTCAAGAATGGACAGTAGTACGCATTACTATGGGATTCTTGAATGTTCACAATCATCTTATGTGAACTATGGTGCATGGTCATTGATGACTTTGTATGTTCTTCTTTATTAAGAAAATATTTTTATACGCCTTTGGTAGATATTCTTGGTGTAAATTCATGCGAAAAAGATTGATTCTACCCTCTAAGGACAAATCATCTTATATGTGCATTACGAGTTTGTCTTGATGTCTAGGAAACTTCTTATGAGAATTTATTCTTGTGTTTTAAGAAGGAAAACTAGGGTTTGGAATAGCAATTATTGTGAGTACACATAGCTATTGCCAACATTTTCATCTTGCAATGTTTTTAGATTTATTTATTTGAATTCTAAAGTTTATTTGGAAGATGATTTTGCAGTATTAATCTTTATTAGTTTTATATATTGCAAAAATTATGGGATATGTGTGTTTACGTCTGTGAACTATGATTATCCCATATATATCAAAAGTTAAGCCTATTATGTCATTATCCAAATATTGATGAAGATATGATGAAATTTTGATTGCAAAGATTAAGTCTATTATATGTCTTTATGCAAATATTGATGAAAAATAGAATGAATATTTGAATATTCCGTAGTATTGATCTTTCCCTGATCCACTTCTATGTGAAAATACTGTGCGGCTCCGTAAGTTCTCTTATGTTGAGCATTTCCGATTAAATTAATCATGGGTTCTCTTGTGGTTAATTTAATTGAGTATTTTGGATACGAATTCGTGTTTCATGTGATTTGTTAATGTCCAAAGAAATCCTTCTTTTCTTGTAAAAGTAAGGTCGCTCTTGTTGTTTTTTCGGGAATGACATTTTATGGGGGAGAGTTCTTAATTGAACTTGTGCTTAATTGCCAAATCTTTGTGGGGAGTGCGGCTATGGATTATTGTAGGAGTTTTCTTGTATCTTTATTAACTCCTTGATGAATGCATTAAGTTTCGACTATATGATTGCATCTAAACAAAGTTGATATGTTTTATTTTAGTCATGAAGAATCTCCATGAGAAATTCATTAGGATCCCACTAGTTTTTGAAAAAGCGGGAGTCTAACAACCACACCCAATATTTCGCTTAGCAATCTATATGGACTAACTCCAATATACTTTTAAGAGAATCAACTAGACATTCAGACTCAATCTTAAAAAAAGTATATCAAAGAGTTGTATCTCAATTTCTCAATTCAATCTGCAATCAAACAAATAGGAACTTGCGAGCCCGATTGAATATAAGAAATAACTTGGACGGTATGAAAAACCAATATCCAAGTGTCAATCAATTTAATCAACAACCAAAGGTTGGAGTCACAATTGATTGAACATTCGCACAACCTATGATATTTCAATTATATAAACAAATATAATGCGGAAGAGAAATAACACATACACCAGAAATTTTGTTAACGAGGAAACCGCAAATGCAGAAAAACACCGGGACCTAGTCCAGATTTGAACACCACACTGTATTAAGCCACTACAGATACTAGCCTACTCCAAGTTAACTTCGGACAGGAATGTAGTTGAGCCCTAACCAATCTCACACTGATCAAGGTACAGTTGCGCTCCATACGTCTCTGAATCCCAGCAGGAATCTACGCACTTGATTCCCTTAGATGATCTCACCCACAACTAAGAGTTGCTACGACCTAAAGTCGAAGACTTGATAAACCAATCTGTCTCACACAGAAAAGTATATTGAATAGATAAATCTGTCTCCCACAGATACACCTATGAGTTTTGTTCCGTCTTTTGATAAATCAAGGTGAACATGAACCAATTGATATACCAGACTTATATTCCCAAAGAACAACCTAAAAATATCAACCACCTCACAATAATCTTAATCGTATGGTAGAGAAACAAGATATTGTGGAATCACAAACGATGAGACGAAGATGTTTGTGACTACTTTTTATCTTGCCTATCGGAGATTAAATCTCGAGCAAATCTTAGAGAAGATAGTACTCAATCATGATAGAAAATAGCAAGATCAGAACACGCAACTACGGAGAAAATAGTTGGGTCTGGCTTCACAATCCCAATGAAGTATTTAAGTCGTTAACCTATAGGGATTCGTGAAAAACCTAAGGTTAAAGGAGAATCGACTCTAGTCGCAACTAGTATCACACAGGAGTTATAGGGGTTAGGCTTCCTAGTTTCTAGAGTTCTCCTTTATATAGTCTTCAAATCAGGGTTTGCAATCAATGTTACCTTGGTAACAAAGCATTGAATATTCACCGTTAGATGAAAACTTGATTAGACTCAAGTTATTATCTTTCAACCATTAAATCGAACTTAGCTTGTTACACACAAATGAAGAGTGACTTCATTTAGATATGAATAACCGTACTTAAACGTGTGTACCTTTGTGGGCTCAACAATAGTTAACCGAATTTATCCATATGAACACTTTCATATCAACCTTATTCATCTTAACCATAACAAGTTCAAATGACTCCAATGAAACTAGTTCTAGAGTTATTCAATTGTTTATATTCTCATAGAATTATACAAGACACAATTGAAGCAAAATCGATTTTGATTCACTCGAATCAAGTCGTGAACATTAAAGACACGGTTTGAAAAATATTGTATTCCTTATTATATAAATGTATTAGTTCATGAACAAACCGATTTTAGAACATTATTCACTCAAGTATGCAAACAGGTACCATACCTAAATGGCAGGACTAAGTTTGGGTTCGCCAGTACGCGAACTGGTACGCATACCTTCCAAACTCAGCAAAAATTCTCGGACCTGAATCTCACGCCAGTACGCATACCGGTATGCGTACAAGACTCCTGGACCTGACTAAACCAAGTAGTACGCATACGGGTATGCATACCATGGTTCCCGGACTTGGATTACATATATGCAAGTACGCATACTATGCTTATATCCAATTGTTCTAAACTCTTATTTCAACCATTGAAACATTCTTGGAAGACGACAATAATTGTCTCACACAAACTATTAGCTTCAAAGCAATTTTCAAGTGATCGAATGATCAATACGAAACATTCCGAGTCTACATCAAATGATTGTCTCACACAAATCATGTAAGATGTTACCAGGCGATTTTCACATGATCATCTTTTGACTTTCATCAAGAATATAAGATGAACTTGGTTAAAGCGACATCTTACCAGCACATATTTCGAGAAATATGTAAGCGAGTTAAACTCAACTCGAAATATCAAATGTGTATAATTGAAGTCTATATAGCTATAAGACGTTTATCTCCAATAGGATATAGAGTAGATAGACTTTTGAGTGATAGATGAGTTCAAGTCTCCACATACCTTTTGTTGATGAAGTTCCACAAGCTCTCCTTAGAAGTTTTCCGTCTTCATTCAATGAACGTCGTGAAGTCTAATGCTCAACTACACTTTCTATCTTAATCCGAGACTTAGATATAAGTAGACTAGAAATCAAGACTTATAGTTTTGGAAACTAAACTTGACAACAAGCTTGAGATAGCAACGCTTGCGAGTTCGACCGAGCAGTGCTCTAATAATCTCCCCCTTTGTCAATTTTAATGACAAAACTATCAATACATATGGAATACAAAATAAATAAACTTTGTAGCTCTCAATCCAAATGCTTGATTTCCTTGGTTCTTCAACATTACTCGAAATCTTCGTCACTTCCAAGTACTCCAGTGATTCTGAATGTGTTCAACTCAGCATCATAGTTGTTGATGATCCGTAGCTATAACAATGAGAAAATAGTTGCTCTCAATCATTGTTATACAGTGTCATAGTATTATTACACAGCATCAGAGTCCAATTGTATCACAACTTTGAAAACAATACTATGGTGATATGTATCACTCCCCCTTAGTCAATACTTCATCTCATAAAAACTACTTCCCCTTATATAGTGATCCGTAAACCATATGTATTTGTAGTGTGAACTACACATTAATTATCCCCCTTTTTGTCAATAAAAATTGGCAAAGGTACGAAAACTAGTGGGATCCTAATGAAATTTCCATATAGATACTTCATGACCAAAATAGAACATATCAACTTTTTTAGATGCAATCATATAGCCGAAACTAAATGCATTCATCAAGGAGTTAATAGGGATACAAGAAAATTCCTACAATATTCCACAACCACACTCCCCACAAAGATTTGGCAATTAAGCACAAGTTGAATTAAGAACTCTCCCCCATAAAATGTCATTCCCGAAAGAACAACAAGAGCGACCTTACTTTCACAAGAAAAGAAGGATTTCTTTGGACATTAACAAATCACATGAAACATGAATTTGTATCCAAAATACCCAATTAAATTAACCACAAGTGAACCCATGATTAATTTAATCGGAAATTCTCACATAAGAGAACTTACGGAGCCACACAGTACTTACACAAGGATGTGGATCAGGGAAAGACCAATATTGCGGAATATTCAAAGATTCAATCTTTTATCAACATTTGCATAGAGACATGTAATAGACTTAATCTTTGTAAACAAAAGTTCATCCTATTTTCCATCAATATTTGCGTAATGACATAATAGGCTTAACTTTTATCGTCAAAAGTCCATTCTATCTTTCATTAATATTTGCATAAAGACATATGATAGACTTAACTTTTGAGCATATATGGAGCAATCATAGTTCACGGACGCAAACACACATATCCCATTACAAGGTGCAATATATAAAACCATAAAGATTAATACTGCAAAATCATGTTCCAAATAAACTTTAGAATTTAAATAAATAAATCTAAAAACATTGCAAGATGAAAACCATTGGAAATAGATATGCGTACTCACAATAATGGCTATTCCAAACCCTAGTTATCCTTCTTAAAATATAAGAATAAATTCTCATAAGAAGTTTCCTAGACAAAATCAAGTTTCTTTGATAACATCATACCTTTGAAAGGGTCCATCATAAAAGGTATCACTGATATCCTTGATTCTTTTGACCGTAGAGACTCCATGTTCATGAGTTAGAAAATTAACTTTCCGATCAACAATGTGGGCAAGATGCGTAGCTTTGACACAGTCCATGATGAGTTTCTTCTGATTCATGATCAAGATCTTTTGAGTATCAAGGATTTTGGTCTGACCGTCAATAAGCTAATTTATTTGTAGTTGAAGATTTGCAAATTCGACCCTAGAGTCATTATGAAAAACAATTTAATCCTTGACAGATTCTCCAATCCAGGAGTTGTACTCTTTCCTTTCAATCATCTTTTTCAAGACAAGTTCTTGAACAGAATCGCATCCTTTAACGTCTTCTTCCATCTCAAGTTTCACCACTTCCTGAGGTCTTGAAGAGTTCTCCATTTTTTTTATTAGGGATGGAAAAACAGTATATAAAATATATATGTTTATAAACAAGAGGAAAATACCCTTGTTACGGAAACCCTAAAAAAGAAAAAAAAAACTCCCAACCAAGGACACGGACATTCGTGGACTGGATAAGAAAGGTTGATGGATCACAAAAAAAATCCAAGAAAAAGAAATACTCTCTGTTTTCAGATATCTCTTACCATCACAGCTCAATAATTAACATATTTAATCAGAGCACACAGACGAGATATACTAGTTACAAGGAGTCAAGAAATGACTCTACCTTCACAAAATAAGAAAACAGCTAAATCAAACTCAAGACAAATAGTAACCTACAGAAGACTTGAGCATCTCGCAAATGTCATCCTTGCAACTCTCAAGTTAGATACAAGGATGAAATTACCTAGATCTAGGTAGCAAAGTGAGATGTAATCCTACCATGAGTATTGAGAAATGAATTGTAGATACCATCTGAGAGTTTGAACCTAGTATTCCTTACCTTCCTTCGGTTATTTCTTATTCCAGAAGAATTCGACATAACCTTTTTAGAAAATCCATCAAAGGGATTTTTCTGAAAATTAAGTCTAGGACCTCTAGAGATCGGTTCAAGAGGATTGAAAGAGAGAGATCTCCACTTTCTAGACTCAGATCTACCAGACTCATTCTCATAAGCACTGGGAATGTGTATTTTTGTGGTGTAAGAATTTGCACCACAATGAGAAACATGATTCCTGTAGATATTTCGAGATGACTGACCATTGAAATTCCTTTTATGAGAGTTCTGGTTTTCTGCAGGAATGAAATCCATTGTAGATGTCGTCAGACAATTTACTTTGTCGACTGTAAAAAGAAGTAGATTTTGAAGATCAGAAATTTGTTTCTTTCTAGCAAAACAATGTTGAACATATTGATTCTTTTTCCCACGGAAAGAACAGGTTCGTGGAAGAGAAACATTGGAAGGAACCTGTTTTAAGTTCATAGCCCTATTAGAAGACTGCAAGTTATGAAAACACACCTTAGCAAGAAGTTCCTTTGGAGAACTTTTCTTTATGTATTGTAATTAGAGATTGACACAAAAGATTTTCTCATTAACACAGAGTTTTCTTTTTTCAAAGATTTGCACTGTTCCTGGGCTAGAAGGAGGGAAGCAACCAATTTCTCTTTTTCAATGCGAAGGCTGTCTAGATATGATGAATGAGTCTCGAACGTTTTTCTCTAATTGAATATTCTTTAACAATATCCTCAAGAGTACTAATCTTTTCACGCTATAAAGTAGTTTCTTGAACAAGTTTTTCGATATTGTTAGAGAAGGACTCAATGATGTTATAGAGTTCCCGTTCTCGACCAAGAGACTTCTCAAGTTCATCAATAAGCTGATCATGTTTTTCTTCAAGAGATTTTATCTTAGCACCTTGAAAAACAATAGTCTTAGCTGTATTTTTTTGATTTATGGTGAGTTCCATTTCAGTTTTAGATATGGAGCAAAATGTCTCATTAAGGGAAATGTTATCAGAATCTGATAGCAAAGAATTCCTATCTCGGGATTCGGAAGAATAAGCAAAGGAGTTATCCTTGGAGGTAAGCCCAAGACATTTGGAATAATTAAAACTTTTAGAACTCATTATGTGTGCGAGTTTGAGATACACAACTACCCACACAAATCAGAATGCCACAAACACAGACTTACAAGGTCTTAAACGTGTTTTCCTGCTTTGATACCAATTGAAAAAGCGGGGGTCTAACAACCACACCCAATATTTTTCTTAACAATCTATATGGACTAACTCCAATATACTTTTAAGAGAATCAACTAGACAGTCAGACTCAATCTTAAGAAAAGTATATCAAATATTTATATATCAATTTCTCAATTCAATCTGCAGTCAAATAAATAGGAATTTGTGAGCCTGATTGAATATAAGAAATAACTTGGACGGTATCGAAAACCAATATCCAAGTGTCAATCAATTTAATCAACAACCAAAGGTTGGATTCACAATTGATTGAACTTACACACAACCTGTGATATTTCAATTATATAAACAAATATAATGCGGAAAACAAATAACACAGACGCCCGAAATTTTGTTAACGAGGAAACCGCAAATGCAGAAAAACCCCGGGACCTAGTCCAAATTTAAACACCACACTGTATTAAGCCGCTACAGACACTAGACTACTCCAAGTTAACTTTGGACTGGAATGTAGTTGATCCCTAACAAATCTCACACTGATCAAGGTACAGTTGCGCTCCTTACGTCTCTGAATCTCAGCAGGACTCTCATACACTTGATTCCCTAAGATGATCTCACCCATAACTATGAGTTGCTACGACCCAAAGTCGAAAACTTGATAAACTAATCTGTCTCACATAGAAATGTCTGTTGAATAGATAAATCTGTCTCCACAGATAAACCTATGAGTTTTGTTCCTTTTTTTCGATAAATCAAGGTGAACATGAACCAATTGATATAGCGGACTTATATTCCCGAAGAACGACCTAGAAATATCAATCACCTCACAATAATATTAATCGTACGGTAGCGAAACAAGATATTGTGGAATCACAAACGATGAGACAAAGATGTTTGTGACTACTTTTTATCTTTCCTTTTGGAGATTAAAGCTCGAGCAAATCTTAGACAAGATAGTACTCAATCACGATAGAAAACAACAAGATCTAAACACGCAACTACAGAGAAAATAATGGGATCTGGCTTCACAATCCCAATGAAGTCTTTAAGTCGTTAACCTACAGGGTTTCGTGAAAAACCTAAGGTTAAAGGAGAATCGACTCTAGTCGCAACTAGTATCACACAGGAGGTGTGGGTATTAGGTTCCCAGTTGCTAGAGTTCTTCTTTATATAGTCTTCAAATCAGGGTTTGCAATCAATGTTACCTTGGCAACAAAGCATTCAATATTCACTGTTAGATGAAAAACTGATTAGACTCAATCTAATATCTTTCAACCGTTAGATCGAACTTAGCTTGTTACACACAAATGAAAAGTTACTTCATTTAGATATGACTAACCGTACCTAAACGTGTGCACCTTTGTTGGCTCAACAATAGTTTACCGAAGTTAGCCATCTGAACACTTTCATATCAACCTTATTCATCTTAACCATAACTAGTTCAATTAACTCAAATGAAACTAGTTCTAGAGTTGTTCAATTGTTTATATTCTCATAGAAGTATACAAGACACAATTGAAGTAATACCGATTTTGATTCACTCGAATCAAGTCATGAAAATTATAGCCACGGTTTTCAAAAGATTGAATTCCTTATTATATAAATGTATTATTTCATGAAAAAACTGATTTTAGAACACTCGGGTATGCAAATGGGTACGCATACCTAAATGGCCGGACTAAGTTTGGGTTCACTAGTACGCGAACTGGTAAGCATACCTTCCAAACTCAACAGAAATTCCCGGACCTGAACCTCACACCAATACGCGTACCGGTATGCGTACAAGGTTCCCGGACCTGACTAAACCAAGCATTACGCATACGGGTATGCATACCATGGTTCCCGGACTTGGATTACATATATGCAAGTACACATACTATGCTTATATCCAATTGTTCTAAACTCTTATTTCAGCCATTGAAACATTCTCGGAAGACGACAATAGCTGCCTCACACAAACTACTAGCTTCAAAGAAATTTTCAAGTGATCGAATGATCAATACGAAACATTCCGAGTCTATATCAAATGATTGTCTCACACAAATCATGTAAGATGTTACCAGGCGATTTTCACATGATCATCTTTTGACTTTCGTCAAGAATATAAGATGAACTTGGTTAAAGTGAAATCTTACCAACACATATTTCGAGAAATATGTAAGTGAGTTAAACTCAGCTCGAAATATCAAATAGGAGATAGAGAAGATATACTTTTGAGTGATAAATGAGTTCAAGTCTCCACATACCTTTTGTTCATGAAGTTCCACAAGCTCTCCTTAGTAGTTCTTCGTCTTCATTCGATGAACGCCGTGAAGTCTAATGATCAACTACACTTTCTATCCTAATCCGAGACTTAGCTATAAGTAGACTAGATATCAAGACTTATAGTTCTGGAAACTAAACTTGACAACAAGCTTGAGATAGCAACGCTTGCGAGTTCGACCGAGCAGTGTGATAGACGCATTTATGTGTCTAATATATCTCATTTGTATATACTGTTAGTGCCCATTTTTATACTTATTATGGAGTTTTATTTATTTATAGGTGTTTTTGGAAAAATAATCTTTTGAGGCGAAATTGGTTTAAAATGCGGCGTTTGGAGCTCTGTTGATAGCGCACCGGAAGTACCCCAGAAGTGCACCGGAAACATCCCAGAAATGTCCTGGAAGAACCCAGAAAAATTACTATTTCCACCCCAATTGCTAAAGGGACACCCGTATAGGATTAGGGGGAGGACACTTTTCTTCTCATAATTCAAATTTTGGAAAAAGGCGGGAAAATATTTCTTCTCACTGGCAGTTGGGTCGATCGATTTTTGGAGGGGTTAGAGTTCGATTAAACCTCTGATTTTCAATGGGTATTTGTGATATGGATAGAGGAAGACATTTTGGGTGTTAGGATCGATCATAATTGGCTGGAATCATCGCAATCAAGAATCAGGAAGCACGTTCAAGAAATGAATATCACACGATCACATCAAATTTAGACGTGTACTCATGTGTTTGGAAAGTGTTGAATCAATTCTACAGCGTATAAGATCATGTTTGGAGTGTTTATACATCATTTCAGCGCGTGGAGAGCTAATTAAAGGAAGAAAATATCCAAAAAATATTTTCTCTTTAAGCCGAGTAAAGAAAGAATTATCTTGAGTTATGGCGTGATTAAATGAGGCTGAAGAGTATAAATAGATTTCTGGTATCACAGAGAATGGGTATCAAGAGTTTGGGGTCGATCCAGAGCTAGGAGGAGCGAGAAAATGGAACCAGCAGCAAGGTTCACCTGCTGCTGCTGCTGCCATTAAAAAGCTTCAAGAACACGAAGAACAGACACTTAAAGACAGTCGTTCTTCAACAGTTCCAGCAGCGGAAAGGAAGTGACGTTGTTTACAACGCTCAGGTTCTATCGTTCGTTTACAACAGTTTAGTTCTATCGTTTCTTTCTGGACGCCTTCTGTGAGTCTTAGAATCATTGTTTTATAACTTTTGACTCTTTTAATCATATTTTGAGCATCAAATATATATTTTTAAAACATGATTATTATGAATAGATAAACCCCATTACTGGGATGATGGAGGAAACCATTCTTTATGCATGAGTAATTCTATTTAATTCTTTTATGACTATTTGCACTATTATGAGTTGATTTATGATTTTTCTTGATTATTTGTGATTTTATCTGATGATTTATGCTTAGTCTAGGAACTCTTGATGCATCATGCTTATGATTTACATCTAATAATTTACAAAATCTATTTTTCGCAAAGAAAAGAGTCGATATTTGTTATCATTATAAGCTATAATTGTCTAGAATTAATAGTTGATTCGCATGAGTATAAGAATCGGTGGAATCCTGAGTCCTAGTATCTCTTGATCCTGTGACAAATTTTGTATATATTTTTGTTTTAAAAATCTTTTCAAGTCCGAGAAACGAATTCTTATTTACCGCAAAATTAATACTACATCAAAATGGCGCCGCCGACGCGGATTTGTATATAGATTTTCTTTTTTTTTTAGTTTTTTTTTTTTTTTTTTTTTGTTCTTCTTTATGTTTTTGGGTTTTTGTCTTTTTCTTTCAGATTGGAAGTTGGAGCGAAAGAAAATTTTGCTAAAGTTTTTGGTGAATACTTAAAGACTGGAGTAAAAGGCAAAGCGAAAGGGGCGAAAGAAGAAGATTTTTTATTTTTTATTTTGATAAAAAAAGAGAGAAAAAAAAAGAGAGATATTTGTATTTGTATTTTATTTTATTTTTTTTATTTTTATTTTTTTAGACTTTTTATTTTTCTTAGAATTTATTTTTTCTTTTGCACTTTTTTTATGGACTTTGGAATTTGAATTTTGGGACATTATTTTTGATACCCTACGGAAGAGTATTATTAATTAAAAAAAAAATTATATATAAATTGTGTGCAGGGAAGGACGACGATTACTATATCGTCTCGGCCCCTCGGGTTCGTACATGACATAGGAGTCGTGGCCCGAGTCGACTTCAACGGTTCATCCCCCGTCTGGTACGGGAGGTAAGTCCATCGAAACACTCGCGAATCTCCTTTAAGCGAGTTACTGTATTCCTTAAGGTGATTCATTGATTGAGGACGAATTTGGACTGTTTTTAAATTCTTAGTAAAGGGCAAGGCCTGGCCAATACAAGATAAGGGTTCGGATTTCATCACCGCTCCCTTCTTGCCCGCCTTAGGTAAACGAAACCATACGCGAACCTAAGCCTTAAACTTTGGACTAGAACGAGACCGATAGGGTAACGAGCTTAATAGGAAAGTCATTCGAAAAATATTGGTTACTCTTTTAAGCATACTTCGAAGTTCATGATGGTTTCTGTGAGTTGAATGCGTGACTGCGCCGCCTTGTAATGCGGTGAGGCCTTGGGTATCAAAGCTCCACGCAGCTTCCCTCGCCTCTATTCAACTTACTTTGACTCGGATTGATTCCAGAGGGGTTTGCTCAAATTGTAACGAATTCCCTTTCGAAGGATTAGAAGATGGTCTAGAAACAATCTAAGTGGATCCATCATGCTTTTTGTTTGCTAGATAAAATAGGCTTGTTGTGGTCGAGTCAGCCTTTTTTGTGTTTGTTTAGAATTCTCTTGCAGTTAGGATGTCGAACTGGTATTATAATAGCCAATACAATGAGTATCCGACTGAGCAGCTTGGACATTATCCTTTTTATGACCATAGTGTGAATAGTGATTGGGAACACGAAACTTTTGAAAGTTATGGTCCATACCATTATGAGCCCAATTATTATCCACATACCCACAGGTCATACGAGCAAAACAATCCTTCTATTTCTCTAGAAGAGTCTCTCAAGAGTTTCAATGAGTCAGCACGGAAGTTATTTATGAAAGATACTTATAATATTCTTCTCCCAGAAGAGTCCGTAGAGCGGTCAACTAAGATATCTCTAGAAGAGACCCTCAAGCAATTTACTGAGAATACAAATATGATTGTGGAAAAACTTTCTCAGGATAGTCTTAATTTCCAGTGTAGTTTTCCCAATACCACCCTCGAAAATAAGGATAGTTTTTATTCACATAATCAAGATGACGAGGTTAGAATTGGTAACACTACTTGTTTTGATAAGGTTCGATCATTTTCATGTTATTATAGTGATGATTATGATGAGGATAGTATTGATGAAGAACATGAAATATGTAGGCATAGTGATCAGGAATTTGTTACTCCGATTGAGCTTTATAATGATAGTGTTGTTTCTAATACAAATCCAAATAATTTTAATAATTATTCACCTATTCAAAAGGATTTGGATTTGACTAGAGATACCACCGTTTTAGACGATGTAGTTCATGATCCTTTAGCCTGCAGTATGTTGGATAATCCATTATTTGATGTGCCTATCAGTGAATCGGAGGAGGTAACTATGATTAAAACCTTAGTTGATGAGCCTTTATATGAAACTTTCTCTGATAATCCTTTATATGATTGTGATGATGGTTTAGAGGAAAGAGTTTACCCTGAGAATACTGTTTTAGAATCTAGCGATTTAGAAACACTAGTCTTAGAAGATGATAAACTCGTAGAAATGAGTGAGGATGAACCCAACTTAGAAGAATCTATTGACCATTTCCAGGAATCTGATGACCTAGAAATTAGGGAAGTTGTGACTAGTATTTCTAGAGACACAGAAAACTCTAAGTTTGGGGGTGATTATTATTCTCCGTGTGCTTTAACTCTTAGAAAGTACCCTCCTGTAGGACTTGACATTTTTGCCTCAACCATCTAACAAGATTATCTTCGTACACGTTTTCCCGAACCTAATGATGTCCAGAAAGAAGCTCAGTTGTTAGAAACCCATCCTCTGGTTGATGTGGTTAACCCAGGCTATGATACCAAGATTGACTTTGTTTTCCCACCAAAAAATTTTCTTCCAATTGTGGGAACTTTTGATTTTAAGATGTGTCGGTTATTAAGTTTTGAGACTAAACCTAATCACTTTAGGATATTAGGGTCGACACATTTTCTTAAGGAAGACCACCTCTTTCATTGTGGTCAGCTGTGTGAGTCAAATCTGATTGACTTAGAGGATCCCCAGTTATTCAGGTTGTTGTTATGTGCTTATAAGTTCTTAGTTGAGTTTTTCCAGACTCTAATACCTGAACCGGATCTTATCTTTGAGGAAATCCAACCGATGAAAACCTGTTATCTAGACCCAGTTATAGAACCTGAGCCACAACTAGATGTAGTTGTCTTAAACAAGGGTATGTTCGGCATCTTTTTGGTCTGTTGAAGTTTCCTCTTCTTGTGGGTAATACTTTTTGATCCAGATGACCCACAGTTATTCCGACTACTTCCATATGATTCTATGAGGTGACTAATTCCTTCCGATGTCTGGCTGAAGACTTTAAACTTAGCACTTCTTGGGAGGTAACCCAATATTCTTGCGACACGGTAATATCTTTCCTTGTCTCTTTTGCTTCAAGTGGTAACAGTTTCTCCTTGTTCAGGCTTTTAATTTTATCTTTAGAACATTGAGGACAATGTTAGATTTAAGTTTGGGGGTATGGGAGAAACATTTTAGTCGCATTTTTGAAACTTCTAGCGTCACATAGTACCCGGTTAGCTAAGTTTACATACTGTTTCTCACCGAAAAGATAGAAATTGGAATGCTAGAGATAACAACCTATTGAGACATTAGAGAAAAAGACATTGAGATCCTTGAAATTCAGGAGAGAACTTGTTCCTTTCAGAGGGTAACCGTGATGGACCTAACCATACATGATGGAAAGGAAAGTAGGTCAGGGAAATGCCAGAAAGACAAAGCAACCTCACAATGTAGTCTTAGTTACTGGATTGCGACTCTCTCTCAGTAGAAACTTATCATCATCAACAAGCGGAGCGACATCAAAATCTATGAAGAAAGTGAAGACGTTTTAGGTTTAGAAGCAACAATAGAAGAGAATAATTCAAAAATCAAAGTTGAATTTATAAGAGCAAATGATATAAGTTGTTAGAATCCATGATACCAAGACATCACAAGTTGCGAAGATCCAAGTTTTGAAAGTCCTTCTCTCATGGCCATGTAAATTTTTGTCTTGTAATTTTTTGTTCATCAAAAAAAAAATTGAATGAAAAAAAAACAACAACATCATTACGTTCTTTTTGTTCAATAAGGCCATAGGGAAGAAGAAATTTATAAGTCAAGCAAGAAATCGAAGAGAAGAGTTAATTGTCAAGGTTCTATGAGGTTCGAGAGTTTATCATCAACAGTTGAAGACCGAAGAAGACGTTATTTCTACTGAGCACTGTGAGAGAGTCGAAGAAAGATGCATTTTGGTTGCTTTGTTAGTCTTCTTTCAATCTGGCACAAGATCTTTCTAGCACTGGTTTAACTCATCACACGTAATTAGTCCAGCTGTGTAGCAGATGTACCTCTCATTTTTATCTCTCTCCTAATCTTATCCAGCTGTAAAGCAGCGGACGCATCTTACAATGTTTATCTAGCTGTGTAGCGGATATCTCTTTATCTAGCAGTGGTGCGGATGTGTCTCCCCTTTTCTTCAGTCAGCTTTAGAGCTGACACCTTTAATTTCTCTGGCATTCTACTTACTTGGAGATAGGTTGAGAATATGTATGTCCTCATAGCTCTTTGGATACTTGTGACCAATTAGGAGTAATGGTTTTGTGGGACACCTCTGGTAAACCCTCCCGAGATTAACTCGGTTTTATTATTTTTTTTTATTAGTTTTGCTCGAGGACTAGCAAATAATAAGTTTGGGGGTATTTGATAGACGCATTTATGTGTCTATATTCTCATTTGTATATGTTAGACTCGATTAAGTATTATGTGTTTTGTTTTTTTATATGTTTTTGAGAAATAAGCCTTTGCGGCGAAATGAAAAGTGGTTTTACACCCCAGGATAGTACCGGAGACCCAGAAATGCACCGGAAGCGTCCCAGAAATGTACCGGAGAACCCAGAAAAATTACTATTTCCACCCAAAATTACTATTTCCACCCCAATTGCTAAAGGGACACCCGTACAGGATTAGGGGGAGGACACTTTTCTTCTCATAATTCAAATTTTGGAAAAAGGCGGGAAAATATTTCTTCTCACTGGCAGTTGGGTCGATCGATTTTTGGAGGGGTTAGAGTTCGATTAAACCTCTGATTTTCAATGGGTATTTGTGATATGGATAGAGGAAGACATTTTGGGTGTTAGGATCGATCATAATTGGCTGGAATCATCGCAATCAAGAAATCAGGAAGCACGTTCAAGAAATGAATATCACACACGATCACATCAAATTTAGACGTGTACTCATGTGTTTGGAGAGTGTTGAATCAATTCTACAGCGTGTAAGATCATGTTTGGAGTGTTTATACATCATTTCAGCGCGTGGAGAGCTAATTAAAGGAAGAAAATATCCAAAAAATATTTTCTCTTTAAGCCGAGTAAAGAGAGAATTATCTTGAGTTATGGCGTGATTAAATGAGGCTGAGGAGTATAAATAGATTTCTGGTATCACAGAGAATGGGTATCAAGAGTTTGGGGTCGATCTAGAGCTAGGAGGAGCGAGAAAATGGAACCAGCAGCAAGGTTCACCTGCTGCTGCTGCTGCCATTAAAAAGCTTCAAGAACACGAAGAACAAACACTTAAAGACAGTCGTTCTTCAACAGTTCCAGCAGCGGAAAGGAAGTGTCGTTGTTTACAGCGCTCAGGTTCTATCGTTCGTTTACAACAGTTTAGTTCTATCGTTTCTTTCTGGACGCCTTCTGTGAGTTTTAGAATCATTGTTTTATAACTTTTGACTCTTTTAATCATATTTTGAGCATCAAATATATATTTTTAGAACATGATTATTATGAATAGCTAAAACCCATTACTGGGATGATGGAGGAAACCATTCTTTATGCATGAGTAATTCTATTTAATTCTTTTATGACTATTTGCACTATTATGAGTTGATTTATGATTTTTCTTGATTATTTGTGATTTTATCTGATGATGTATGCTTAGTCTAGGAACTCTTGATGCATCATGCTTATGATTTACATCTAATACTTTACAAAATCTATTTTTCGCAAAGAAAAGAGTCGATATTTGTTATCATTATAAGCTATAATTGCCTAGAATTAATAGTTCATTCGCATGAGTATAAGAATTAGTGGAATCCTGAGTCCTAGTATCTCTTGATCCTGTGACAAATTTTGTATATATTTTTGTTTTAAAATCTTTTCAAGTCCGAGAAACGAATTCTTATTTACCGCAAAATTAATACTACATCAAAATGGCGCCACCGACGCGGACTTGTATATAGATTTTTTTTTATTTTTTTTTAGGTTTTTTTTATTTATTTTTATTTTTGTTCTTCTTTACGTTTTTGGGTTTTTGTCTTTTTCTTTCAGATTTTGGAAGTTGGAGCGAAAGAAAATTTTGCTAAAGTTTTTGGTGAATACTTAAAGACTGGAGTAAAAGGCAAAGCGAAAGGGGCGAAAGAAGAAGATTTTTTATTTTTGATTTTGATAAAAAAAAAGAGAGAAAAAAAAAAGAGAGAGATTTGTATTTGATTTTTTTTATTCTTATTTTTTTAGACTTTTTATTTTTCTTAGACTTTATTTTTTCTTTTGCACTTTTTTTTTATGGACTTTGGAATTTAAATTTTGGGACATTATTTTTCATACCCTACGGAAGGGTATTATTAATTAAAAAAAATAAAAAATTATATATAAACTGTGTGCAGGGAAGGACGACGATAGAAAGTTTAGAGCACTGCTCGGTCGAACTCGCAAGCGTTGCTATCTCAAGATTGTTGTCAAGTTTAATTTCCAAAACTATAAGTCTTAATTTCTAGTTTACTCATAGCTAAGTCTCGGATTAGGATAGAAAGTGTAGTTGAGCTTTAAACTTCACGATGTTCATCGATTGAAGACGGAGAACTACTAAGGGGAGCTTGTGGAACTTCGTCAACAAAAGGTATGTGGAGACTTGAACTCATCTATCACTCAAAAGTCTATCTACTCTATCTCCTATTTGAGACAAAAGTCGTATAGCTATATAGACTTCGATTATATACATTTGATATTTCGAGCTGAGTTTAACTCACTTACATATTTCTCGAAATATGTGTTGGTAAGCTTTCGCTTCAACCAAAGTTCATCTTATATTCTTGACGAAAGTCAAAAAATGATCATGTGAAATCGCCTTATAACATCTTACATGATTTGTGTGAGACAGTCCTTTGATGCAGACTCGGAATGTTTCGTATTGATCATTCGATCACTTGAAAATTGCTTTGAAGCTAATAGTTTGTGTGAGACAGTTATTCACGTCTTCCAAGAATGTTTCAATGGTTGAAATGGGAGTTTAGAACACTTAACCATAATTGGATTTAAGCATAGTATACGTACTTGCATATGTGTTGGTCCAAGACCGGAATATAGTATGCATACCCGTATGCATACTGGCGAGGTCAGGTAAAGTCTGGGAGCTAGAATATGCGTACCTGTGCGCGTACTGGCGAAGTCAGTTGAAGTCCGGGTACTATAGTATGCGTACATGTACGTGTACTGGAATCGACTGAAGTTTGGAAGTGGACGACAATACGCATTTGCATACTGGCGAACACAGTCCAAATCCGGCTACTTAGATATGCGTACCCGTTTGCATACTTGAGTGGATTATGTTCTAAAATTGGTTTTTTCATGAACTAATACATTTATATAATAAGGAATGCAATGTTTTGCAAACCGTGGCTATAATGTTCATGAATTGATTCGAATGCATCAAAATTGATTTTGCTTCAATTGTGTCTTGTATACTTCTATGAGAATATAAACAACTGAACAACTCTAGAACTAGTTTCATTTGAGTCATTTGAACTAGTTATGGTTAGGATGAATAAGGTTGATATGAAAGTGTTCATATAGCTAACTTCGGTTAACTATCGTTGAGCCAACAAAGTTGCACACGTTTTGGTACGGTTACTCATATCTAAATGAAGTCACTTTTCATTTGTGTGTAACAAGCTAAGTTCAATCTAACGGTTAAACGATATTAGCTTGAGTCTAATCAGGTTTTCATCTAACGGTAAATATTGAATGCTTTGTTACCAAGGTAACATTGATTACAAACCCTGATTTGGAGACTATATTAGGGAGAATGCTCGGAAACCTAATCCCCACACCTCATGTGTGATACTAGTTGCGACCAGAGTTGATTCTCCTTTAACCTTAGGTTTTTCCAAAATCCTGTAGGTTAATGACTTAAATACTTCATTGGGATAGTGAAGCCATACCCAACTATTTTCTCCGTAGTTGTGTGTTCTGATCTTGTTATTTTCTATCGTGATTGAGTACTATCTTCTCTAAGATTTGCTCGATATTTAATCTCCGATAGGCAAGATAAAAAGTAGTCACAAACATCTTCATCTCATCGTTTGTGATTCCACAATATCTTGTTTCGCTACCATACGATTAATATTATTGTGAGGTGATTGATATTTCTAGGTTGTTCTTCGGGAATATAAGTCCGTATATGAATTTGTTCCTGTTCACCTTGATTTATCAAAAGATGGAACAAAACTCATAGGTATATCTGTGGGAGACAGATTTATCTATTCAATAAACTTTTTTGTGTGAGACAGATTGGTTTATCAAGTCTTAGACTTTGGGTCATAGCAACTCTTAGTTGTGGGTGAGATCATCTAAGGGAATCAAGTGCGCAGAATCCAGTGTGGTTCTAGAGGCGTAAAGAACGCGACTGTACCTTGTGAGATTGGTTAGGGCTCAACTGAATTCTAGACTGAAGTTAACTTGGAGTAGGCTAGTGTCTATAGAGGCTTAATACAGTGTGGTGTTCAAATTTGGACTAGGTCCCGGTGTTTTTCTGCATTTGCGGTTTCCTCATTAACAAAACTTTTGGTGTCTGTGTTATTTCTTTTCCGCATTATATTTGATTATATAAATTGAAATATCATAGGTTGTGCGTAATTTCAATCAATTGTGAATCCAACCGTTGGTTGTTGATTATAAATATTGACACTTGGATATTGGTTTTTGATACCGTCCAAGTTATTTTTTATATTCAATCGGGCTCGCAAATTCCTATTTGTTTGATTGCATATTGAATTGAGAAATAGAGATATAACTCTTTGAAATACTTTTCTTAAGATTGAGTCTGATTGTCTAGTTCATTCTCTTGAAAGTATATTGGAGTTAGTCCATATAGATTGCTAAGCGAAATATTGGGTGTGGTTGTTAGACCCCGCTTTTTCTAATGTAAAGTTTCCTAGGATGAAATCTTCACCATAACCTATTCACATAATCATAAAAATATATACAAGATTATGTTTATGTCATATCTACGAAGTTCAAAATATAAGTGTTATACCTTGTAGTTTAATTCCCTAATACAATGATCATACTATTATGAACATGTCACATCACTAGAGTATTATACAATATGTACAATATATACTGCTTTGCAATTATGTTTTCAATATAGCACGACTTGAAAGATACGTTAGGAATGTAACAGTTCAAGTCAATATTACTAACCTCAAGTGGAAGGATGACGTCGTCGTTGTAGTTCGTTACTTCTTCACATTCTCCAGGTCTTCGGAGTAGTATTTGTATGTCTCAACATTCCTAGAATTTCTAGTCTAACTTAAATGAAGTTGACTATAGTATTTAATCAAGCGACTCTAGATGAGTTTTGATACTAAAATATGACAACCAAACTTGACATACCAACGCTTGGTGAGTTCAACCGAGCTATGCTCTAACACACTCCGAGTACATAAAGGATTAAGTGTTGGGAAACTTCCTGAAAATAACAATTTAATTATACGTATCTTTTGCTAATCATTATGTGAAGTTGTTATTAGAATTGCATATTTTTTCTGGGTGGACTACCGGATTTTCAGATTGTTGGTATATGGACGATAACAAGAAGGTCGGGGACGTTAAACTAAGCGCTGAATGTTTTAGGGTATTGCTCGGTAGAACTCAAAAGTTTTGTTATCTCAAGCTTGTTGTCAAATTTAGTTGATCAAAACTATATCTTGATTCCTAGTCTACATTTGGTCAAGTCTCGTATTAGGATAGAAGTGCGCAGTTGAGTACTAGACATCACTGCGTTCTACCGTTTGAAGGCGAAGATCAACCGAAGCTTTTGGAGAACTTCACCAACAAAAGGTAAGTGAATATTGAACCACCTATTTCTCAAGTTTTCATCTTTCTATCTATCAGACTATGTCGCATGACTAAAGCGGACTTTACATGCACAACAAAAATTTCGATTCAAGTTTATCTTGTTAATTGTTATCGAAATACGTTTACTAAGCTTAAGAACAATTGTTCATACTTGATGAATTTGGTTAAGAATAATTTATTGTTTATGACCTAAATCATGATTCAAGTTAATCATTTGAAAATATCCTAAAACAGTGATATGTGTCAATTATATTATTCGAGAATGTTTCAAATTGATTATTAGAGAGATATAGAACTACTGTAAATCTGGTCTTCGGAGTAGTACTTGTATGTCTCAACATTCCTATACTTTCTAGTCTAACTTAAATGAAGTTTACTATAGTATTTAATCAAGCGACTCTAGATAAGTTTTGATACTAAAATATGAAAACCAAACTTGACATACCAACGCTTGGTGAGTTCAACCGAGCTATGCTCTAACACACTCCGAGTATATAAAGGATTAAGTGTTGGGAAACTTCCTGAAAATAACAATTACATTATACGTATATTTTGCTAATCATTATGTGAAGTTGTTATTAGAATTGCATATTTTTTCTGGGTGGACTACCGGATTTTCAGATTGTTGGTATATGGACGATAACAAGAAGGTCGGGGACGTTAAACTAAGCGCTGAATGTTTTAGGGTATTGCTCGGTAGAACTCACAAGTTTTGTTATCTCAAGATTGTTGTCAAATTTAGTTGATCAAAACTATATCTTGATTCATAGTCCACATTTGGTCAAGTCTCGTATTAGGATAGAAGTGCGTAGTTGAGTACTAGACATCAATGCGTTCTACCGTTTGAAGGAGAAGATCAACCGAAGCTTTTGGAGAACTTCACCAACAAAAGGTAAATGAATATTGAACCACCTATTTCTCAAGTTTTCATCTTTCTATCTATGAGACTATGTCGCATGACTAAAGCGGACTTTACATGCACAACAGAAATTTCGATTCAAGTTTATCTTGTTAATTGTTCTCGAAATACATTTACTAAGCTTAAGAACACTTGTTCATACTTTATGAATTTGGTTAAGAATAATTTATTACTTATGACCTAAATCGTGATTCAAGTTAATCATTTGAAAATAGCCTGGAACAGTGATATGTGTCAATTATGTTATTCGAGAATGTTTCAAATTGATTATTAGAGAGATATAGAACTACTGTAAATCTGGTCTTCGGAGTAGTACTTGTATGTCTCAACATTCCTAGACTTTCTAGTCGAACTTAAATGAAGTTGACTATAGTATTTAATCAAGCGACTCTAGATGAGTTTTGATACTAAAATATGACAACCAAACTTGACATACCAACGCTTGGTGAGTTCAACTGAGCTATGCTCTAACACACTCCGAGTATATAAAGGATTAAGTGTTAGGAAACTTCCTGAAAATAACAATTTCATTATACGTATCTTTTGCTAATAATTATGTGAAGTTTTTATTAGAATTGCATATTTTTTTCTGGGTGGACTACCGGATTTTCATATTGTTGGTATATGGACGATAACAAGAAGGTCGGGGACGTTAAACTAAGCGTTGAATGTTTTAGAGTATTGCTCGGTAGAACTCACAAGTTTTGCTATCTCAAGCTTGTTGTCAAATTTAGTTGATCAAAACTATATCTTGATTCCTAGTCTACATTTGGTCAAGTCTCGTATTAGGATAGAAGTGCGTAGTTGAGTACTAGACATCACTGCGTTCTACCATTTGAAGGCGAAGATCAACCGAAGCTTTTGGAGAACTTCACCAACAAAAGGTAAGTGAATATTGAACCACCTATTTCTCAAGTTTTCATCTTTCTATCTATGAGACTATGTCGCATGACTAAAGCGGACTTTACATGCACAACAGAAATTTCGATTCAAGTTTATCTTGTTAATTGTTCTCGAAATACGTTTACTAAGCTTAAGAATACTTGTTCATACTTGATGAATTTGGTTAAGAATAATTTATTGTTTATGACCTAAATCGTGATTCAAGTTAATCATTTGAAAATAGCCTGGAACAGTGATGTGTGTCAATTATGTTATTCGAGAATGTTTCAAATTGATTATTAGAAAGATATCGAACTACTGTAAATCTGGATACATGAAAGTACACGTACCAACTTACATATTTATGCAACGGTTACACGTATGGAGCTGTAGTACATGTACCCGGTACACGTACCTGTGTAGCTATAGTTTGGCAACGACTTTTGGTACACATACCGAGTATGCTAACCCAAAAAAGTTTGTTGACTCGTGCACTTAAGTTGGTACACATACCTAGCATGCATACCGAAAAAGTTCTGCGGAATCCTGAACTCGTTTTGTCTTAAGGGCACACAAACCTCGTACACGTACCATGACAAAATAACTCACGAACTGGAAAGTAAGTACACGTACTTACCCAGACGAATATTTTCAGATGCATCAGAATTATTTCTATGAGATAATAGGCATTTGAACAACTCTCTAAAAACACATGTAGATATATTTGATCACATTATAACCTATTAGATAAAAGTATCTCAAGGAGTTAATATCTCTCTCTTGATTTGATTTTTACTCAAACTAAAAACAATAGCAAGTCTTTATCAAATACAAGGAATAACTTGGACGGTACCAAAGACCAATGTCCAAGGATCAATCAATATCAATCAACAACCAAAGGTTGGATTTCAATTGATGATCACGAACGCACAACCTGTATTATTTCAATTATATAAAATATAACGCGGAAAAGAAATAACACAGACACCAGAAGTTTTGTTAACGAGGAAACCGCAAATGCAGAAAAACCCCGGGACCTAGTCCAGATTGAATACACACTGTATTAAGCCGCTACAGACACTAGCCTACTGCAAACTAACTTCGGACTGGACTATAATTGAACCCCAATCAGTCTCCCACCAATTCAAGGTACAGTTGTACTCCTACGCCTCTGATCCCAGCAGGATACTGTGCACTTGATTCCCTTAGTTGATCTCACCCCCAACCAAGAGTTGCTGCAACCCAAAATCGCAGACTTGATAATAATCAAATCTATCTCACACAGAAAAGTCTATCAAAGGATAAATCTGTCTCCCACAGATAAACCCTAGTTTTGTTCCGTCTTTTGATATAAAATCAAGGTGAACAGGAACAAATTGATAATCCGGTCTTATATTCCCGAAGAACAGCATAGATTAATCAATCACCTCTCTACAATCCTTCCTGACTACACAAGCGGATTGTCGAGGAATCACAAACAGTGAGACGAAGATGTTTGTGACTTATTTATCTTTCCTATCGAAGAACTCTCACGATCTCAAGTCAATCAATTGATTGTACTCGTACGATAGAAGATGCAAGATCAGATCACACAACTACGATAAAGTAGTATCGGTCTGGATTCACAATCCCAATGAAGTCTTTAAGTCCTTAAACTGATTTTAGAGAAGAAAATCAAAGGTTAATGGAGATCGACTCTAGCGGGCGCACTAGTAGCACGCAAACGTGTGGGGATTAGTTTTGCACAATGCTAGATGTCTCCTTTATATAGCCTTCAAATCAGGGTTTTGCCTTAGTTACAAAGCAATCCTTATTCACCGTTAGATGAAAACCTGATTTAGATTCAAGTTAATATTTCTCAACCGTTAGATCGAAAACCCTAGCTTGTCACACACATTTTGGTAAACGTTTACTGGGTTCGTGAAAACCATCCCAAACGTGTACGTGTATGTTGGTTCAACATAGTAACCCAAAAAGGTCAACCATATGAGCATTTCATATTAACCTTGTTCTTCTTCCCATAACTAGTTCAATTGACTCAAATGAACTAGTTAAAGAGTTGTTCAATTGCTATGAGATCTTATGTAACTACACAAGACACAATTGAAACAAAGATGATTCGATTTGATTGAATCGTCTCATGAACTTTATAGCCACGGTTTGCATAAAGCATTCCTTAGTAATTTAAGTTTCATGTTCAGAGCACATCTTTAGATCATAACCTCTTAAGTTCACAAACAAGTTCGCGGACTTAAGTTAATCGGTTGAGTTTTCCAAACTCAGCAGAAATTCTTGGAAAGAGAATTTCCGCCAGTTCGCGGATTGGGTTCGCGGACTGAGTTCGCGGACCTAGCACGTAAACGAGTTTTGGAAAATCCAACAGAATTTCTCGGTCGAGAACTTCCGTCAGTTCGAGGACTTGGCAAGCCAATTCCACAATCCTCCCGATTTCTCTTGATCAACAAAGTTCGAAAACTTCGGTTCAGGGAATACATGGTTATGTAATATAAACTCTAATTTTAATCATTGAGACATTCTCAGAGGACGCTATGTATCCGTTATTCACAGACCGATTCATGTCAGAGCAATTCACATAGTGATTGAAATTTTTCATGACTTTCGTCACTAGGTGAAGATAAACTTGATCAAAGCGAAACACTTTACCAACACATGATTTCGAGATATAGATAGGCGAGATATATTCGGCTCGAAATATCAAATGTGTATGATCTAGTATATATAGCATATACTTTTGTCTCATAAGAAGTAGGAGATAGAAGATATAGACTTTTGTGTGATAGATAAGTTCAAGTCTCCACATACCTTTTTGTTGATGAAGTTCCACAGTTCCTTGTATAGATCTTCGTCGTTGTATGATGAATCGCCATGAAGTCCTTGAGCTGAACTACACTTTTCTATCCTAGTCTGAGACTTAGCTATGTAGGCTAGAAATCAAGACTTATAGTTTTGATCACTAATATTGACAAACATGCTTGAGATAACAACGCATGCGAGGTTGACCGAGCTATGCTCTAAGAATCTCCCCCTTTGTCAATTTTAGTGACAAAACTATTAATACATATGGAATACAAAAAAGATAAACTTTAGTGGCTCCTATTTCATAGTCTAATCTTCAACGTTCCTTGAAATCTTCGTCCTTCCAAGTACTCCAATGATCCCAAAGGTTGTAAGTTTAGCACCATCGTTGTTGAAGATCCATAACTATGGAATAGGAGCATAGTATTATTATGTAACGTCAAAGTCCAATTGTATCACGACTTTAACAATAATACTATGGTGATATTATCACTCCCCCTTAGTCAATACTCCATCTCGATCATGGAAACCACTCCCCCTTACACAATGATCCCAAAACCATATGTATTTGTAGTGTGAACTACAATATTTCTCCCCCTTTTTGTCAATAAAATTGGCAAAGGTACAAGAATGGGATCATAATGAAATTTCCACAAGAGACATTTCATGACCAAAATAAAAATACATACCAACTTAATTTAGATGCAATCTAATAGCCGAAGCTAACATCATTCAATCAAGGAGTTTTAAGATACAAGATAACCCCTATAAAATTCCACAGCCGCACTCCCCGCAAGATTTTACCATTAAGCAAAAATTCAAAATAACTCTCCCCCATTTGGTGTCATTCTCGAGAGAACAACAAGAGCGACCTCAATTTCGAAAGAAAAGAAGGATTTTGAAACACTACAGAAACTAAAAAGACAAAAACGACAATCCTACAGAAACTAAACTGGAATGTTTCTACTGGAGTTTCAGACTCAATTGCCCAAAAGAAAAGGATAATCAAAGGGGCAAGAGTCAATGAAACGTTTTAATGAACCAAAACAACACAAATAGACTGCCGCAGGTGTTGAAACGTTGCAGGTCTAAGGGTTTGGTGAGAATATCAGCCAATTGTTGTTCGGAAGGCACAAATTCCATACTGATGATACCATTTTCATAAAGATCACGAATAAAATGGTACCTTATGTCAATGTGCTTTGTTCTTGAGTGCTCAACAGGATTCTCAGTAATTCGAATCGCACTGGAGTTATCACAAAAGATCCTCATTATTCCAGTATCAATTCCATAATCAGCAAGCATATGTTTCATCCATAGGAGTTGAGTACAACATGATCCGGCAGCAATATATTCTGCTTCACATGTAGACAGGGATTGAGAATTTGCTTCTTGCTATGCCATGCTACAAGATTGAGACCTACATAGTAGAAGCCCCCTGATGTACTTTTTCTGTCTTCTACACACCTGCCCAATCAGCATCAGAATAAGCAGAAAGTCAGCATTAGTATCAAAAGTGTACGAGAGACCATACCCACAGTGTGATTTATATATCGTATGATTCTTTGCAGCTGCAAGATGAGATTCTTGGATCCGCCTGAAACCTGGCACAACAACCAACACTGAAAAAATATCAGGTCTAGTAGTGTAAGATACAAAAGGCTACCTATAATGGATCGATATAATTTTTGATACTTTTGCTCCTTTCTCATCCCTGTGCAATTTACCAGTAGTAGGCATAGGAGTCACTTAGGAGACGACTTATCCAGACCAAATCTTGACACAAGATTACGTGCGTACTTCTCTTGGGATAAGTAAATACCCTCCTTATGTTGTTGAATCTGTAATCCTAAGAAGAATTTTAATTCACCAACATTGCTCATTTCAAATTCTTTAGCAAGAGAGCTTGAAATCTTTTGCAAATTTTTCAGAGTTGATCCATAGATGATATCATCTACATAGATTTGAGCAATGACAACATTTTCTCACTCCATTTGGTAAACAATGTTTTATCAGCTCCTCCTCTTGAAAATCCTTTTCTAATAAGAGAGGTAGTGAGTTTCTCAAACCAGGCTCTTGGTGCTTGCTTCAATCCATATAATGCCTTTTTGAGCTTCATCACATGATCAGGGAAATCAGGGTTTTCGAACCCTTAGGTTGAGCGACATAGACTTCCTCTTTTAAAATTCCATTCAGAACGCTGATTTTATGTCCATCTGAAAACAATCTTGAGAAAAGGCATGGGCCAATAAAAGTCGAATGGACTCAAGACGTGCCACAGGTGCAAAGGTTTCGTCAAAATCGATTCCTTCAATCTGTGAATATCCTTGAGCGACAAGTCTAGCTTTATTTCTGACAATTGTGCCAAATTCATCAGACTTGTTCTTGAATATCCATTTGGTACCACAATATTGACATTTGGAGGACAAGGTACACGTTCCCAGACATCTTGTCTTTCAAATTGATTTAACTCTTCATGCATCGCATTTACCCAAAGGGATCTTTCAGAGCTTCATCAATATTCCTTGGTTCCACCTGCGAAAGATAACAACCAAAATTGCATATATTTTGAAGTTGACCCCTTGTTTTGGCTGTAGAATCCCTTCCCCCAATAATGTTGGGGTCATGATTCCTTTGAACCCAAAGATGTCGTGGAGGGACACGTTCTTGTTCATCAGGAATGGCTTGATCAGTTCTTTCCTCGTCACTAGAAATGTCAGGATCAGTAACAGTTGGGATAACTTCAACTGATTCTGGAATTTCTTTGACTTTATCAATTGTCTCGTTTGGAGGCAATTCAGCAGGAGGACTATCTTGACGAAAATTACTAATGTCGTCGATGATAACATTAGCAGATTCCATCATGACTTGTGTTCTGAGATTAAAAACTCGAAAACCACGACTATCAGAAGCATAGCCAAGAAAGATACCTTCGTCACTTTTGGTGTCGAATTTCCCTTTCTGTTCTCGATCTTTCAGAATATAGCACTTACTTCCAAACACCCTGAGATAGTGTAGGTTGGGTTTCCTTCCATACCATAACTCATAAGGAGTGTTAAGGGTTTTAGACCGCAAATACACACGGTTGATCAAGTAACATGCTGTAAAGACAGCTTCTCCCCAAAATCTTAAAGGTAAGTTTTTGTTGTGGAGCATTACCCTGGCCATTTCCTGGATGTTCCTATTCTTTCTTTCAGCAACTCCATTAGCTTGAGGAGTAATTGGTGGTGAGTATTGTTGAATGACCCCCAGTTCGTCACAGAACTCAAATACCTTGGTGTCTTTGAATTCAGTGCCACGATCGCTTCTAATTTTCTTTAGTTTGCGACCTTGTTCGTTCTGGATCCTTTTAACAATAATCTTGAATTCACCAAGGGTTTCATTCTTATCAGATATGAATGCAACCCAAGTAAATCTGGTGTAATCATCTACCATAACTAAAGCATACTTCTTACCGGCAACAGTAGGTTGTTGAATTGGTCCGAAGAGATCCACATGAATTAAATCAAGTGGATCTTTAGTGAGAATATCTCTTGATGATTTGTGGTGAACTTTCGTTTGCTTACCCTTTTGACATGCACCACATACACCTTCAATCTTTGCGTTGATTTTGGGAATGCCT
The DNA here is from genome assembly GCF_003573695.1 of Papaver somniferum. NCBI lineage: Eukaryota > Viridiplantae > Streptophyta > Magnoliopsida > Ranunculales > Papaveraceae > Papaver > Papaver somniferum. The sequence goes on from NC_039364.1 coordinate 205,675,137, forward strand.
CTAACAAGTTCTTTGTTAATGATCTTAGTTAGAAGGCGATAATTGATGTGACCAAAACGCTCATGCCAAAGATGTGTAGATTCCACCTTAGTCAAATTGCAGCGGTTGCTAAACTGAGTATCAAGAAATAACAGTTGTTTTTACCACGAGTTCCTTGAAAATCACTTTCCCAGATTTGTCAACAATGTCACATCCATTCGCATTGAAGACAACTCGATGGCCCTTGTCGCAAATTTGACTAATAGAAAGAAGATTAGCAGTCATACCTTTAACGTATACCACATCATGATTTCTGGAACACCGGGTAGCTTGATCGTTCCCTTTTTGCTGATGTAGCAACAACTTCCATCTGAACGTTACAGGACCTCCTTCATAGTCAACAGACGAAACAAACCAAGTGAGATCACCTGTCATATGTCGACTACATCCACTATCAAGAAACCATTGAAAGGGAGATGTAGATCTTAAAGCAAAGGCACCCATACTACTAGTACTTCTCGATTTAGAGTTTCCTGGTAGTGTTGTATGACTTTTAGAGAATCATACAGTTGTTTAGCTTTCTTACAAAGATTACTTGCAACGTTAAGACTCTTTTGAAAGGACATACAGCTTGTTGTATATGATCGGATGGATCACAACATGAGCCTATGCTTTGAAGATTGTCTGACTGGTTCCTTGTCATATCAGTTTTCTCAACATCTGTCGTTGATTACTATCTGACTTATGACTTTTCGAAAGAGGAACAACTGATTTTTCAATTCTAAAGGGAGTATTTCCAGATATCAAATCCTTAAGAATAGCAATTTCTGCAACAAGATCATGGTTGATCCGTATTTGTTCATCCAACCCTTTTTGAAGAGATACCAGCTTGTCAGACTTCTTCTTGCGGTTGTTTTTTAAACCTGGTGAAGCGTCAATTGAGACTTTATAGTCCATCTAGTCAGATCGCTACAAATACAGACTTTTGAGGTCTTTAAAGTGTTTGTCTGCTCTGATACCAATTGAAAAAGCGGGGGTCAAACAACACCACCCAATATTTCGCTTAGCAATCTGTATGGACTAATTCCGAAATACTTTGCTAGAGAATCAACTAGACAGTCATCTCAAGGAGTTAATATCTCTCTATTGATTTGATTTTTACTCAAACTAAAACCAATAGCGAGTCTTTATCAAATACAAGGAATAACTTGGATGGTACCAAAGACCAATGTCCAAGGATCAATCAATATCAATCAACAACCAAAGGTTGGATTTCCAATTGATGATCACGAACGCACAACTTGTATTATTTCAATTATATAAAATATAATGCGTAAAAGAAATAACACAAACACCAGAAGTTTTGTTAACGAGGAAACCGCAAATGCAGAAAAACCCCGGGACCTAGTCCAGATTGAATACACACTGTATTAAGCCGCTACAGACACTAGCCTACTGCAAACTAACTTCGGACTGGACTATAGTTGAACCCCAATCAGTCTCCCACCGATCCAAGGTACAGTTGTACTCCTACGCCTCTGATCCCAGCAGGATACTGCGCACTTGATTCCCTTAGCTGATCTCACCCACAACCAAGAGTTGCTGCAACCCAAAATCGCAGACTTGATAATAAACAATCTGTCTCACACAGAAAAGTCTATCAAAGGATAAATCTGTCTCCCACAGATAAACCCTAGGTTTTGTTCCGTCTTGATAAAATCAAGGTGAACAGGAACCAATTGATAATCCGGTCTTATATTCCCGAAGAACACCTAGATTAATCAATCACCTCTCTACAATCCTTCCTGACTACACAAGCGGATTGTCGAGGAATCACAAACAGTGAGACGAAGATGTTTGTGACTTCTTTATCTTGCCTATCGGAGAACTCTCACGATCTCAAGCCAATCAATCGATTGTACTCGTACGATAGAAGATGCAAGATCAGATCACACAACTACGATAAAGTAGTATCGGTCTGGCTTCACAATCCCAATGAAGTCTTTAAGTCGTTAACCTGATTTTAGAGAAGAAAATCAAAGGTTAATGGAGATCGACTCTAGCGGGCGCACTAGTAGCACACAGACGTGTGGGGATTAGTTTTGCACAATGCTAGATGTCTCCTTTATATAGCCTTCAAATCAGGGTTTCGCCTTAGTTACAAAGCAATCCTTATTCACCGTTAGATGAAAACCTGATTTAGATTCAAGCTAATATTTCTCAACCGTTAGATCGAAAAACCTAGCTTGTCACACACATTTTGGTAAACGTTTACTGGGTTCGTGAAAACCATGCCCAAACGTGTACGTGTATGTTGGTTCAACATAGTAACCCAAAAAGGTCAACCATATGAGCATTTCATATTAACCTTGTTCTTCTTCACCATAACTAGTTCAATTGACTCAAATGAACTAGTTAAAGAGTTTTTCAATTGCTATGAGATCTTATGTAACTACACAAGACACAATTGAAACAAAGATGATTCGATTCGATTGAATCAGCTCATGAACTTTATAGCCACGGTTTGCATAAATCATTCCTTAGTAATTTAAGTTTCATGTTCAGAGAACATCTTTAGATCATAACCTCTTAAGTTCACAAACAAGTTCGCGGACTTAAGTTAATCGGCTGAGTTTTCCAAACTCAGCAGAAATTCTCGGAAAGAGAACTTCCGCCAGTTCGCGGACTTAGCACACAAACGAGTTTTGGAAAATTCAACAGAAATTCTCGGTCGAGAAATTCCGTCAGTTCGCGGACTAAGTCTGCAGACTGGGTTCGCGGACTTGGCAAGCCAATTCCACAATCCTCCTGATTTCTCTTGATCAACAAAGTTCGAAAACTTCGGTTCAAGGAATACATGGTTATGTAATATAAACTCTAATTTCAATCATTGAGACATTCTCAGAGGACCCTATGTAGCCGTTATTCACAGACCGATTCACGTCAGAGCAATTCTCAAAGTGATTGAAACTTTTCATGACTTTCGTCACTAGGTGAAGATAAACTTGATCAAAGCGAAACGCTTTACAAACACATGATTTTGAGATATAGATAGGCGAGATATATTCGGCTTGAAATATCAAATGTGTATGATCTAGTCTATATAGCATACGACTTTTGTCTCATAAAAAGTAGGAGATAGAATAGATAGACTTTTGAGTGATAGATAAGTTCAAGTCTCCACATACCTTTTTGTTGATGAAGTTCCACGGTTCCTTGTATAGATCTTTGTCGTTGTATGATGAATCTCCATGAAGTCCTTGAGCTCAACTACACTTTTCTATCCTAGTCCGAGACTTAGCTATGTAGGCTAGAAATCAGGACTTATAGTTTTGATTACTAACATTGACAAACATGCTTGAGATAACAACGCATGAGAGGTTGACCGAGATATGCTCTAACAAATCCGGACAAGGTCCCAGGGTTTTTCTGCAATTGCGGTTCCTCGTTAACAAAATTTCTGGTGTTTGTGTTGTTTCTTTTTCCGCATTATATTGTTTATCTTTATAACTGAAATATCACAGGTTGTACGTAAATCAATCAAAGTGGATACGTCCATCGTAATTGTTGGATACGACTTGATTGATCTTGGATATTGATCTTTGGAATCGTCCAAGTACTCTCACGGTATAATCAGGTTCACAGACTTGTTTCCGTTTACATATTGATTGTGAGAGAAAGAGGTATAAACTCTTAGTATAATTCTTGATTTATATCTATTAAGTTGTAACTTTCGGAATTGTTTTTGAGTTTAGTCCATACAGGTTGCCTAAGAAAAAGTTGGTGGTATATTTTGGTACCCTCGCATTTTCAGAATGGGAGGCAACCAATTGGTTTTGTATCTCTATCTTTTCTTTTTAATTTCCTTATTTTGCATATCATTTCAGAAATCTCCCACCTTGAATTTTACTTTGAAGGACTAAATTTACATTGAGGACAATTTAAATTTAAGTGTGGGGGAGTATTTCAGTATTTTGCATATAAAATTTCACTTTCAGAGTAGAATTTTTCAAAAATTTTGTAAATATTTGCATAAAACCTCCAACTTGTAGAAATTTTAGAGTCACTAGTATATTTCTGGCTAAGTTTACATAGAGAGTTCTGACCGAAATAACTGAACTTGAAATTGCTAGAGAACAACATTTGGGTTTCTTACTTGTTGGAGCATTAAAAATAGATTTAAGTATGCCAGTGGCGAATTAGGTGCAGGAGGATACTTATTGTTACCTGAAGCGAGGCACCGACCTTCAACTCTTTGTAGCTGTCTAAAAAAATGTCCTTTAGATTGTGTGTGTGTGTGTCACCCTATGCTGATTCCCGGGTAGCTATAATTCTTTCATATTACTTTTTATTATGATTATTTTCTAGTTTATGTGTCATATTGGTGAATCATCCAAAAGAGCTACAAAGTGCTTAAATGAGCAAGGAAGTGAAGTATTATTGATGAAGGAGGGACAAAGACCAAATTCAAGTTATTCAAACCTAGGAGTTCTTAATACCATTTTAAATAGAATGAGAATACGAAGTGAATGGCGAAATAATAAGGTCATTCCGAGTTCGGACGAAGAAGTTACGGCTAAAACAGTCGAGACGAAGAAACAACGCTCTACAGCACAACAGTCAACATTGATACTACCAATACCGACTTTAACACTATTTTAGGCAGAGAAAATGTATTTTAGACCCTTATAGTCGGCATTTCTTATAGGAAATTGACAACGCTGACAAGTGAAAATTTACGGGAAGAGATTGAGAGTTATTTTGACCCTAAAATCAGCACGGCTCATTTGATTTCGAACATGCCGATTGTGGGTAACCCAAGGGACGTGTTTTGATGTATTTTTATTTCTAAAACAAGGAAACAATGTATGGATGGATTCTAAACCTCAAAAGTAAAGGAGATATGAGGGACAAGCATTGAAATCTATAAAAGAAGACATTTGAGGCTCTCCACATATAATCTATACCTCTCATATCACAACTTATAAATCTAAACCTATGGTTTACCCCTTTAGGGGGGAAACCATCCACTTTTCCATCTTTTCCTTCTTTGTAATCATGTATAGATAAATCTTTGTTGATTAAAGATGAATTCGATGTCCTAAGTGTGAAGCTTTATTAGTTAATCGTCATCGTTTGTTTTCACTATATCTATATGGTTTATAATTGATTTGGGTGCGTAACTAGATTATTTTATTGATCATTTTATTTCTAGTAGAGAGTTGAGCGATTCGTACTTGTCGATCATCTCTTACACAAGTAGAAAACGTGAGACCTTGCAGAGGGATTCCGTAGATTAATTGTGTGTGAAGACAACACTAGCAAGTGGACCAAGCGTACTGAGTTTAACTACTAGGATCAAACTTAAATTCACAGATTTAAATCATTCGATCGAGTTACCCATTGTAAGCGTACCTCACGGTGGATCAGTTGGATAGAATATGGTGACTAAGCATACCTGTTGTCCGATGATACAAAGATTTTTGGGGATAGCTAAGCGTACCTGCTATTCTACGGTTGGTGATGAATGGTTCTGACAGATGATAGATAAGTATATTGATTAGATAAACGTTTGGTAACGGCGAAGGATTTCTTAATCATCCATTTCTTCATATTATATTTTTATTGTGTTTTAGTTAATCAATTCAATCCCCTTTTTTTTTGTATTTATTCTTATTTTGCTTATCCAAATAACCTATCATTACACATCTCTCTGTGGGAACGACCGCTGCTACCGATATATTACTAGTTAATTAGTGGGAAATATATTGAGTAATTTGTTGCACTTACGACAAGCATCAGTTTCCCACTGATACTAACAAGTAATATAACAGTGGTAAGGATCGTTCCCATGAGGAGCTGTGTAATTGTTATTTTTAATTGACTTCTTAGGTAACCAAAAGGGGGTTGTAGAATTAATAAACTAAACTATACTACTTAAAACAAAGGAAATAAAATATCATGAAGGGAAGAAAATATTGATCTGGGGTTTCATCTTCCATCGCCAACCATGCTCCTCAATCGATTAGAATCAATATTCATTCTCTCTTCATATCAATAGCCCTATAGCACCCCATCAAGAGCATATACTCCTGTAAATTCCTTGTGTCATCACATATCATAACGATTAATACGTGAACAGTACTCAGAAAACAACCTAACACAACGTGCTATTAAGTTTAAACATCCAAGAGCGTTAGGTTCTTTGAATTAGGCTAATTAATGCAATATAAGTACTACGAGTAATCTATTTAACATTGGTCAAACTTCTACATGTGATTAATTGAAGGTTTTGAACATATTCAGTAATCACATTATGCTACTTATAACCGGATCTTTCGACTATTCTGTATCTCCAAACCCTAGTTTAGTTTTACATATCAATATAAATCTGCAACTCGAACAAATCTTTAACCATACATGGCGATATTAATAGTAGAACACGAACGATAAAAAGAATATCTTGAACATTAACAGTAATCAGCCAGATTGATTCATATGCTTAGGACTTCCAAATTACACCCCCAACCAATAGAAATTTTAGCTACTCATAGGTTTACTAAAACCCATGAAAAATATAAAAAAGAAGAAGAATGGTTTCCCTCTAAGGGGTAAACCCTAGGTTTCTTGTGTAAAAGATGTAACATGAGAAATAAAATAGGATCCCGTGGTGTAGAATGTGTTGTTTGACCCTTAGATGTCTTCTTTTATAGCCTTCAATACTTGGCTCTCAAGCAGGGGCAGAGCCAGCCCAATTGAAAGATGTGCACTTAGACCCCCTGCCCAGCTGGCTCCAAACCCTAAAATTAGGCCCAATAACAAATATTATGCTATTTACAAGCCTAATTTTGCTTATTTGCACCCTAAAAAGGTTTGGTACCCCAAACCAAATTTTTGCACCTCCAACCTAAAAATCTTGGCTCCGCCGTTGCTCTCAAGTATGCTTTATTTATAGGGTTTGGAAACCTATTGTGACCAAGTTTCCTTGATCTAGAAGTCCAATTCGCAACTTCTTCTTTTCTACTCGCGTAGGCCCAATAAGGCCCAAAACCAACAAAACCAAATCAACGTTGATTTCAGTGTTTTGCTCGTAACTTTTTTGTCCGAGCTCGAAACGACCTCATTCTTTTGCCGTTCACTTTTTTTTTTTAAGGAAACTACCCATGGCAAAGGCACACCGGGCAACAAATTTTATTAAAATCAAGAAAAAGAAAGAGGGGACTAGACCTTACCTCCAAACAAGACAAGAAGAAGAAAAACAAAACAAAACAAACTAACAATTACATATTACGAAAGCGATATAACAAAAGAATAGAATTATCAATGAGCGCCTTCCTCCTAATGAACTCCGGAGGTTCAATCCACCAACAAGACTCAACCATGGCCCCATGCTTCGCCAAGATATCTTCCACCGAATTGCCTTCACGATGTATATGAGTATAAATCACCTGTATTGATGCAGCGAATTTTAAACAATTCTTCCAATGCGTAGAAAGCTTCCAAGGGACCAACTCAGGATTTTTCAACGCTTGTAAGACAAAAATAAAGTCACACTCCAGCCATAACCTACGTATACCTTTTGTGCAGGCTAAACGGAGCGCATAAATTTCTCCCCACAGCTCAGCATAAACGAAGTTATTAACTCCCATGTTCTGCACAAGACAACCTTTGATCAGGCCATGAGTATCGCGGAATACCACCCCGCAACCAAATGGACCTGGGTTGCCAAAAGAGCAACCGTCAATGTTGGATTCAATCCAGGGGCCGGAGGCTTCCATTTCACCAAAATAGCTTTTGGCATTTTCGGAGAACGTCTCATAATGCCCAGAAAATACAGAATAAACTTGTCAGCAGAAGTATAAAAAGAGAAAATGCCACTGTGTCTGGTAAACTCCACAATAAGGTTCGTCAGGTGCTTAATTGCTTGGTCCAAGGAGGTGGTACAATGCTCGAACCTGATTTTATTGCGGCAAAACCAAATAAGCCAGATGCAACTTGCCACAACAATTCAAAGAAGGCTTTTGGTTTGGGAACAACCCACAAAACTTCTTACGGAAGCAAAAACCGAGCTTACGTTCGAACCGTCAAGTTGATATTTAAACACCTGCATAATCCATCTCCACAAAGAGTTAGCAAAAACACAAGCAAATAAGAGGTGATTTTGGGTTTCTCTCCAGCAGGGAGTGAGACATAAATTACAGCAATTTACTGTATCCACTCCATGGTATTTCACGTTGTCATCCGTATCTATTCTTTTGTGCAAAAGTTTCCAGACAATACAAGCGCGTCTCGGAGGAACTTTTATAGCCCACAAGTCGCTGAAATCCGGAGCTGCAACATCCTTTGGTCTATGGTAATCATAGGCGTCTCTCATTGTGATATCACCAGTTTTGCTCAACGTCCAAACTTGTTTGTCATCAGTATGAGAAGAAAACGAAGTCTCTCTAATCAGCTGTTGAACATTACCCTCCAGCTCCAGCATGTAATTAGGTATCTGTCACACCCCTTCAGCAATAAAGTCCGCCATATAATTATTCATATTCGAATTGTCTAACTCCAAATAGTCCGCAATAGACAAGTCCAAATTAGAACACCAAATGTCATTCCGGAAGTCAATTTTTCTACCATCTCCAACGAGCCAGATCAAATTGTCTTGAATCACACCCCACTGCTCTTTAAAGTCGTGCCACACAAAAGACTTTTTGTAAGAAGCTCCTATAAAACGAGTTTTAATAAAATTCCCAAACACTGAGTTTTCCGTCATTGTTTTCCATACCATTTTCATAAGAGTTGCATCATTTAAACTCTTTAAAGACTTAATACCAAGCCCACCTTCATTCACAGGGAGACACACCTTGTCCCAAGCCACCGAGTTGTGATGAATAACATTAATGTCACCAGACCACACAGAGTTTCTAACCCACCTTTCCAGGGTCTGAATGCAAGAAGCAGACCATTTGTAAACATGGAAGATATATAAAGCCGAACTAGCTATCACAGTGTTAACAAGCTCAACCCTTCCCATCATAGATAAGGACTTACCCTTCCAAGCCGCAAACTTGCTCTTGATTCTATCCATAATTTCATTAAAATGAGAAGCTCTGCTTTTGCCGTTCACTTCTTATTCTCATTCTCTTCAAAATGAAATTACGAACTCGTGGATTTGAATCAGCTGACATTGGTCTTTGGTCCTTCCTTCATAAGTAGTAATTCACATCCTTGCTCTTTTAAAGTCATTTCCACTTCTTTTGGTTGGTTCTCCTTACAAAGGTTGCAAAATAGAAAACAAACATAATAACAAGTGTTAAGTGCATATTTTGCACATATTTAGTTTCGAATCCATGCTAGTAATTGCTATATATTATTGCAAATTATTGTATATCAATCTTGTTTTCTCTTATTTATGTTCTGCTAGGTGAATCGTCCAAAAGAAGTGAATTTGCACGTAATTGTGCAATAAAAGAAGTTAACTACAAGTGGAGAAGGTCCAAAGACTAAGTAGATCTTGTTCATATCTAGGAGTCCTTGATATCATCTCAAAGAGGACGAAAAGACAAAGCCAATGGCGAAAGAATGGAGTCAATCCGACGTCGTATGAAGAATCTGGAAGCATTTGAATCAAGCCGAAGTTTTCGGAAACTAGAGAACCTACAGAACTATTATAGACATCCGAGTTTCTACTCAGGGCATCCACGGAATATTAATTAAACTGTCAGTCTTCTATGACTGACAGTTGAATGTGAGTTGTTAAAGGTTCGTGGTCTTTTGGGAGATGCCAGTGTAATGGTAATCAAGTTTCAGGAGTCGAGCCGTGAATGGTTGCTGCCATTATTGATAGGAGTTCACGAGAATGATGTCATGGGGGTGATAATTGATTCTTATGAAAGGTAAACGAGTATACTATGCAAGTCATGTTTGGTAATGGCGAATGATTCATAATCATCTTTTCATCTTATTGTTTATTATTTATTTTAGTTGATAAATCCAATCCCCTTGGTTACTTACTTTGTTTTGCTGGACCAAATAACATATCAATTACACAGCTCTCTGTGGGAACGATCCTGTTAGATAACTGCTCGGTCGAACTCGTAAGCGTTGCTATCTCAAGCTTGTTTGTCAAGTTTGGTTACCAAAACTATAAGTCTTGATTTCTAGTCTACTTATAGCTAAGTCTCGGACTAAGATATAAAGAGTAGTTGAGCTCTAGACTCCACGGCGTTCATCATGCAAAGACGAAGAACTACTCAAGGAACTGGTGGATCTTCATCGAAAAAAAGGTATGTGGATACTTGAACTTATCTATCACTCAAAAGTCTATCTACTATATCTCATATCTTGAGACAAAAGTCGTATTGCTATATAGACTTCGATTATACACAATTGCTATTTCGAGCCGAGTTTATCTCGCTTATCTATTTCTCGAAATATGTGTTGGTAAGCTTTCGCTTTGGCCAAGTTCATCTTTACTCGTGACGAAAGTCATGTTAGTTATTTCAATCTATTGAAAATTGCTTTGATGAAAAATAGTGTGTGAATAACCACCATATAACATCCTCTAAGAATGTTTCAATGATTGATTGAAATGAGAGTTTAGAATTGTATGTGAACTCATACTTGTGTAAGTCCAAAATCCTTGAACCAAAGTATGCGTACTTTGCTTGTTCATGATGACCGGAGCTAAGTCCCCGTACCCGTGCGCGTACTGTCGAAAGTTCACATCCCATGAATTTCTTCTGGAGTTTGTGAACTGAAAACAAGCTCAGTCCGGGTACTTAAGTATGCGTACCCGTATGCGTACTTAAGTGGATTATTTTCTAAAAACAGTTTAATTCGTGAACTAAGACATTTATAAATTAAGGAATGCAATCTTTGCAAACCGTGGCTATAATGTTCATGAATCGATTTGAGTGAATCAAAACTGTTTTTGCTTCGATTATGTCTTGTATACTTCTATGAGATCTAAGCAATTGAACAACTCTCTAACTAGTTCATTTGAGTCATTTGAAATAGTTGTGGTGAAGATGAATAAGGTTGATATGAAAGTGCTCATATGGCTAACCATTGGTTAACTATTGTTGAACCAACTAGGTGTACACGTTTAAGTTCGATCTGACGGTTGAAAGATATTAGCTTGAATCTAATCAGGTTTTCATCTAACGGTGAATATTAAATGCTTTATTACTAAGGTACCGTTGATTGCAAACTCTGATTTAGAGACTATATAAAGGAGAACTCTAGTAACTGGGAAACCTAATACCCACACCTCCTGTGTGATACTAGTTGTATAAGCTAGAGTCAATTTTCCTTTAACCTTAGGTTTCTATCGAGACCCTGTAGGTTAACGACTTGAAGACTTCATTGGGACTCTGAAGCCAGACTTAACTATTTTCTTTGTAGTTGCATGATCTGATCTTGCTGTTTCTATCGTGATTGAGTACAATCGTAAGATTGGATTGAGATTAATTTCTCTGATAGGCAAGATAGAAAAGTGGTCACAAGCATCTTCGTCTCATCGTTTGTGATTCCACAGTATCTTGTTTCGCTAGTCGATTAAGATTATTGTGAGGTGATTGATATTTCTAGGTTGTTCTTCGGGAATATAAGTCTGGTATATCAATTGGTTCATGTTCACCTTGATTTATCAAAAGACGGAACAAAACGCGTAGGTATTTCTATGGGAGACAAACTTATCTATTATTGTAGACTTTTCTGTGTGATACAGATTTATTTATTAAAGTCTTCGACTTTGGGTCGTAGCAACTCTTAGTTGTGGGTGAGATCAGCTAAGGAAATCAAGTGCGTAGTATCCTGCTGGGATCAGATACGTAAGGAGCGCAACTGTACCTTGGATCAGTGTGAGATTGATTTGGGTTCAACTACAGTCCAGACCGAAGTTAGTTTATAGTAGGATAGTGTTTGTAGCGGCTTAATACAGTGTGTGTTCAATCTGGACTAGGTCCTGGGATTTTTCTAGATTTATGGTTTTCTCGTTAACAAAACTTCTGGTCTCTGTGTTCTTTTCCGCATTATATTTTGTTATATAATTGAAATATCACAGGTTGTGTGTTGTGTCGATCAATTGGTAAATTCAACCTTTGGTTGTTGATTGAAATTGATTGATCCTTGAACATTAGTCTTTGGTACCGTTCAAGTTATTTCTCTTGTATTCAATTCATACTCGCGGATTTCTATTTGTTTGAGTTGGGATTGAATCGAGAAATCGAGATATAACTCTTTGATATACTTTTTATTAAGATTGAGTCTGACTGTCTAGTTGATTCTCTTAAAAGTATATTGGAGTTAGTCCATACAGATTTCTAAGCGAAATATTGGGTGAGGTTGTTAGACCCCCACTTTTTCAACTGGTATCAGAGCAGGCAAACACGTTTAAAACCTCATAAGTCTGTTATTAAGCCAACTCAATATACACGTTTAGGTACTAAATGAATGTATATTTTATTTGTGTGTAACAAACTAAGACCATCTAACGGTGGAAAGATATTAGCTTGAATCTTAAATCAGGTTCATCTAACAGTGAATATTGATTTCTTTGTTCCAAAATTATCAAACCCTGATTTGAAAACTATATAAGGGAGAACTCTACCAACTTGGAAACCTAATCCCCACACCTCTTGTGTGATACTAGTTGCGACTAGAGTCGATTCTCCTTTAACCTAGGTTTTTCCTAAAACCATTATAGGTTAATTACTTAAAGACTTCATTGGGATTCTGAAGCCAGGCCCAACTTTTTTCTATGTAGTTGCGTGTTCTGATCTTACTTTGTTCTATTGTATTGAGTACTATATTCTCTAAGATTGCTCGAGATTTATCTCCAATAGGTAAGATATAAAAAGTAGTCACAAAGCTCTTCGTCTCATTCTTTGTGATTCCACAATAACTTGTTCTACCACCATATAGTTAAGTTATTGTGAGGTGATCGATATTACTAGGCTGTTCTTCGGGAATATAAGATCGGTGTCAATTGGTTCCTGTTCACCTTGATTTATCAAAAGACGAAACAAAAACTCGTAGGTATTTCTGTGGGAGACAGATTTATCTATTCAATAGACTTTTTCTGTGTGAGACAGATTTGTTTATCAAGTCTTCGACTTTGGGTCGTAACAACTCTTAGTTGTGGGTGAGATCGGCTAAGGGAATCAAGTGCGTAGATTCCTGCTGGGATTTAGAGGCGTAAGGAACGCGACTGTACCTTAATCAGTGTGAGATTGGTTAGGGCTCAACTACATTCCAGTCCGAAGTTAACTTGTAGTAGGCTAAAGTCTGTAACGGCTTAATACAATGTGGTGTTCAAATCTGGACTAGGTCCCGGGGTTTTTCTGCATTTGAGGTTTCCTCGTTAACAAAACTTATGGTGTCTGTGTTATTTCTTTTCCGCATTATATTTGTTTATCTAATTGAAATATCAAAGGTTGTGCTTAGTTCAATCAATTGGTAAAGCCAACCTTTGGTTGTTGATTATATTGATTGACACTTGGATATTGGTCTTTGGTACCGTTCAAGTTGTTTCTCATAATAATCAGGCTCGCGGATTTCTATCTGTTTGATTTGCTGATTACATTGAGAAACAAAGATATAACTCTTGGATATATTTTCCTTGATTGAGTCTGACTGTCTAGTTGATTCTCTTGGAATTATATTGGAGTTAGTTCATACAGATTGCCTAAACGAAATATTGGGTGTGGTTGTTAGACCCCTGCTTTTTCAGTGGGAAACCCTAAATTCTGTCGTTTCTTGAAAAATCAAAAGGGTTTCATTATTCATCTTCTTTTTTTTGATCCCGAGTCTCTCATCCAAATCAAAACTAGGGTTTCTTTCTTACATTTCTCTCATCATTTTATCTACTTCTTGTTGGTACCTAACAACGAAGCCAAAACAGGTTCAAAATTAGATTTTGATGAAACGATGAAACCACTGCCCAAAGTAACAAATCAAGCTCAAAATCATCAAATCTCTTGGATATAATCCATTGAATACCTAATCAACAAACCCATTATGAAAGAAGTAGACTCAACTGCAACATCCTATAAAACGTAACTAGGAGTGTAAAACTCCTTTTCAAAATGATAAGATTAAGAATCAACATCATCCATCATTTCATTGTGATATTTAATACTAAATTGAGCAACTCTTATCAAACATGCTTAAGTAACAATCATGTGATTTCAATTACATGCGATAATAAAAACCTAAATTAGTAAATCAATATTTTTATTATTATGAAATCTGTTGATGATGGATATAGTTATTCTCATTAATCAATTAGTATCCACACATAAGTGAAGAAAAAAAAATCATTAGAGAAGAAATTGGTGATTTGCAGTTTCAAATGAGGTTTTTTCATCCCAAAAACGATATCAATTTTGGGTGAAATTCGTTTAAGGGTTTCGATTTGAGTCTTCTGCAAATACTTCTCTTCTTAACGAAGACGACTTCCCAGAGGGAAAATGGAGAATTTTTTAATTTCTAAAAGAGAATTACAAAAGATAAATTAAAATTAGGTGGGTCAAACAGAGTGATAGACAGTTGACTGACGGTCTAGGTACCAAACCTTAATTTTTTAAATATTGGGTACCATTTCTATGTGTTGGACATTTGCCGGGTACCGACGGTTAAATAACCCTTTTTTTAGCACATATGTTTTCCAACAACAAGTTTATTTTTTCCACCAATGTATCCTAGTTTTGTTTTTCATACTAGATGAACGCTTGCACGGTGGGAGTACGACGAATTGCATTGTATTCATTCCACAATGTACGTGTACATTTTATTGTTTTATTCATTTTACCAAAGGTGGGAAATTTGTATTATCTGGTATCATTATTGCTTATGTATCAAATCATCGAAATATATGGTCAAATGAAAGTTTTGATGAATTATCAATAACAATGGACGATGCAGGGTCGTTCCTGGGGAAAATTAGCCCAGAAGTGAACTTCATTTTTTTTGCCCCCTAATTTTTTTTTCACAAATTCAACTAATAAAAGATCATCACTTGTTTTCCATATACAAATTCTAAAAATGAAACATCGTTTAATCAAATTAAAGAAACCCATTAATCATCAAGAGGTTCATTAATAATAGAAACATAAATTAGGGTAAAAAAACAACAACAGCATCAATACGTTTCATACTTATAAAAACATTCAATTATGGCACCAATTGAGTTGATCATTGTTATGGATTTTGTAAGAAAAGGCAACAAAAAAAAAAACTCGCACGTGATTTGTTGTGTGGGAACTGGGAGGAGAAAGAAGGAAACTGCAGAGGTGAAAGAAAAAAAGAGATGAAAAACTAGAAAGTTTCTTCACAAAGTTAAAGACTTAAAGTACTTGGATAATTAATTTTAAACCCTTCAGATTTATATAACTAATGATTCAGTCCTTCTTTTGACTATTATTAATGAAAACCCCTCATCACTACATGGTTTTTTGTTGCCCCTGGGATTGTGTTGCGTGCAAGTGGGGCTTTGCCTGCTTCCCTATCAGGCCCGGCCCTAGACGATGATACACTCACACATGCATGATACACCAACAGGAAGCCAGATCGGGTTAATTCAAATTCTTTACGTTGTAAAGCTTCAAATTCAACGCACCAGTTTTTCTTCTGCTCCACGTGTTATATGTCACATATGTATAACAAAAATAAGGGTACTAAAAAAAAAAAAACTAATCTCCTCGGCCTCTTTCTCTCTCTCAATATTCTTTTTCCTCTACTGTCTATTTATCAAAAAAGTTACAATTGATGATTAAGGTTTGATGCTTGTTAACAATTGAGGAAGCCGAGGACGTGAGTGTTTCTAATCTCATTATTTTCATATGGGCAGTCTCGATCAACTTGTATTTCTATCCTTCTCTCCTGAATTTGAAATAAAACTCAAAGTAAGGGTTTCCTGTGTATAATTATTTTTTTTATAACATACTTACCAAAGACCATATACCAAACCAAAACATATGAAAGATGGAAGTCCATTTTCTGTCTCAAATCCAAATTAACAACATCATCTTCTTGAACTGTTGTTTATTTATTTATTTTATTTTTTTTGGTCTTGAGTTTTCTAAAAAAAAAAAAGAAAATCTTATTGATTATGTGTTTCTATATATAAAATCAACTAAAACTTTGAATTGGTTTTACTGTGTTTGATTGACTTATAAGAGAAATAATGGAGAGATGATGACCCAGGGAAGACCGTATTCGAATTTGAGCTAATGGGTCGGACCCAGTGAAGTCCGAATTCTAAATTTCATCTTCTACACCCGATTCTATGCTACTGTAACTTTGCAACTTCATACTCTGCTTCTGTAATCGACCAAATATGACTGCAATCGACTGAATATGATCATGTTTTAAGCTAAAAATCAATGGGTTGAAATATGAAAGATTCGGTTCGATGAAATTCACAAACTCAGACAGATTTTTTTTATTTTCTTTTTGTAGTTTGGAAAAACTTGAAGAACAAATCGATCGGTTCTGGTCGAATCAATGGATTTTTTGATTAACTTTGAACATGTGATTTTTCTGTTTGATTGTGGTTGATAAAAATTTGGTAACAATTTATTTGGTTGTCATAGTATTGATCTTAATTTTATGTAATTGTGAATTCAATTTTTTCAATTTCAATTTTTTTGTACAAAAAGTGTGACGGACAAATGCATTTTAAGTCACAATATAGAACGCCTCCTAAAGTCGGCCGATAATGACCCTACAAGACATATTTTCTATTACTCAATACATATTCGATAGTACTTATCTCTTATTACTCAGTACATATTCTGTGATACATATCTCTTATTACTCAGTACATATCATTATGTATTGAAGGAAAAAATGATTTGTTGATACTTGAATACCAACAAAAATAACATGCAAGATGTTTTTACCTAATATATATATATATATATATACACGTATTGAGAAGGTTGTTTAATTACCAAGTTTTTTATCTCGAAGAACTTGCTGAATAGTTTCTATATTGTTGTCATCTTCGGAAATTTAAAACCCCTTCAAATCTTTCGAAATCCTAGAGAAAGGAATAAAAGAGAATGTGTGAGGGTGTTTTGGATATTTAAAAATACGTTTTATAAGTTCACATGTGTATGGACCTGAGATTAATGTTTCTGTTTCAAAAATATTAAAAAGGACCAAACCAACTCCAATGGGTGGATAGGCTCATAAAACTAGTGGTAACTAGTAATTATTAGAATAGAAACGTCACCTGCCATACTACCTGTCGTTACAGCGGGCTGGTTCCCACCTGGCCCGTCATTTGACTATATTGGGCAGGACGGGTGCAGGTCTTATTGTGCTTTCTAATTATTATTTTTATGCCATTTTTTTTAGAACATTAATTAGAAATGACCGCTCCAGCTCTATCAAAGGCCTTACACATATCAGGTTTCAGGCCCATGACGCCATACTTGTCAGTTTTCCTTTTTCTATTTATTGAATGAACTAGCTCATGGGAAAAAAAATATATTATCTTGTATGTGCTTTTGAGGCACATAGACTGCCTGAAAATGACATATGAATTTTCTTAGCATAGGTTTCATTCAGTTGACAATAATCTAAGAGACTATTTTATAATCAGCATTATAGAGGCTTACGGGTCTAACCAGTATTTCAAAGGCTTGCGGGTCTAAAGTCAACAAGGAAGAGAGATTATAAATCTTGGGAATCAGAGATAAGAAAGTGTGGTTCATCTCCTTAAGGATATGTTTAGGGTCAAGTGTTAGAGCACTGCTCGGTCGAACTCGCAAGTGTTGCTATCTCAAGCTTGTTTGTCAAGTTTAGGTGATCAAAATTATAAGTCTTGATTTCTAGTCTCACGGCGTTCATCGATTGAAGACGAAGATCTACTGAGGAGATCTTAGAGGAACTTCATCAACAAAAGGTATGTGGAGACTAAAACTTATCTATCACTCAAAAGTCTATTCTATTTTATCTCCTAATGAGACTAAGTCGTATAGCTATATAGACTTTTACATTATACACATTTGATATTTCGAGCCGAGTTTATCTCGCTTATCTATTTCTCGAAATACGAGTTCAAAGCTTTTTGCTTTAGCTAAACTCATCATTATTCTTGACGAGTTTAGTTGGAAACAATTTATTTGTTGGAAACTAAATATTAAGTCAAAATATGATCATGTGAAAATTTCCTTGAAACATCTTACATGATTTGTGTGAGACAGTCATTTGATGTCAACTCGGAAAGTTTCGTATTGATCATTCGATCACTTGAAAATTAATTATAAGCTAATATTTTGTGTGAGACAACTATTATCATCTTCTAAGGATGTTTGAATGATTGAAATGGGAGTTTAGGAACGATTAACCTTTGTCTGGATACAACACAGTATGCATACCAGTATGCAAACTGTTGTGGTATGAATCAGGTCCGGAAACCAAGTTTGCATACCAGTATGCGAACGGTTTTAACTGTTAAAGTCCGGGAACCAAGTTTGCATACCAGTATGCTAATGGTTCTACCTGAGTTAAGGTCTGGGACATCAGTATGCATACCCATTTGCAAATTGTTGGACAAGACCAAAGTCCGGAACTAAATTTTGTGTACCCATTTGAAAACTTAGTGGTTAAAGTTCTAAAATCGGTTAAGTATGATTCCGTACTCATGAACAAATACATTTATAAATTAAGGAATGCAATCTTTGCAAACCGTAGCTTAATGTTCATGAATTGATTTCAGTATAAGTACTTTGTACGATTACCAATCAATCCGATTTTGTTTCAATTGTTTCTTATATACTTCTATGAGATATATACAATTGAACAACTCTATGAGTAATACAATTAGATTCATTTGATTATCTTTCATGTTTGATTGATCATCATATTTGATCTAGAAGTGTTAGATGAATTTGGTTAATACAAAAGTGTTCATATGGATAACTTCAGTTTACTATTGTTGAGCCAACTCAATATACACGTTTAGGTACGGTTAACCATATATAAATGAAGGTATATTTCATTTGTGTGTAACAAGCTAAGACCATCTAACGGTGGAGAGATATTGCTTTGGTTTTAACCAAACATAGCTTGAATCTTAAATCAGGTTTTCATCTAACGGTGAATATTGATTGCTTTGTTTCTAAGCTATCAAACCCTGATTTGAAGACTATATAAGGGAGAACTCTAGTAATTGGAAAACCTTATCCCGACACTTTCATGTGTCCTAGTTGCGACTAGAGTCGATTCTCCTTTGACCTAGGTCATTCTAAAACCATTATAGGTTAACAACTAGAAGACTTCATTTGGGATTCGTGAAGCCAGACCCAACTATTTTCTCTGTAGTTGCGTGTTCTAATCTTACTTGTTCTATCATACTGAGTACTATCTTCTCTAATATTTGCTCGAGATTTATCTTCGATAGGTAAGATATAAAAATTAATCACAAAGCTCTTCGTCTCATTCTTTGTGATTCTGCAATAACTTCTTCTACTACCATATAGTTAAGTTATTGTGAGGTAATTGATATTTCTAGGATGTTCTTCGGGAATACAAAACCGGATTATCAATTGGTTCCTGTTCACCTTGATTTATCAAAAGACGGAACAAAAACTTCATAGGTACTTCTGTGAGAGACAAATTTATCTATCAGAATAGACTTTTCTGTGGGAGACAGATTTTTTTATAAGTCTTCGACTTTGGATTATAGCAACTCTTAGTTGTGGGTGAGATCAGCTAAGGGAATCAACTGCGTAGAGTCCTGCTGGGATTCAGACGCGTAAGGAACACAACTGTACCTTAATCGGTGTGAGACTTGGTTAGGGCTCAACTACATTCCAGTCCGAAGTTAAATTGTAGTAGGATAGTGTTTGTAGCGGCTTAATACAGTGTGGTGTTCAATCTGGACTAGGTCGCGGGGTTTTTCTGCATTTGCAGTTTCCTCGTTAACAAAACTTCTGGTGTCTGTGTTATTTCTTTTCCACATAGTATTTTCTATATAATTGAAATATCACAGGTTGTGCATAATTCAATCAATTGGTAAATCCAACCTTTGATTGTTGATAGAAATTGATTGACACTTGGGCATTGGTCTTTGGTACCGTTCAAGTTGTTTCTCATAATAATCAGGCTCACGGATTTCTATCTGTCTGATTTGCTGATTACATTGAGAGGCAGAGCTATAACTCTTGGATATCTTTCCTTGATTGAGTCTGACTGTCTAGTTGATTCTCTTGGAATTATATTGGAGTTAGTCCATACAGATTGTCGAACGAAATATTGGGTGTGGTTGTTAGACCCCCGCGTTTTCATCAAGGAAATATTTTTCCCATATTCCCCACGTCAACTTATATTATCTCTATCTTCTATTTGTAAAAGCCTGGCGGAAACCCTCAGACCTTGGGGATGTCCATGGATTCATTTGGTTACTTGTATCTCTAGTCTATTGAAGAGTTATGGGACTCAATAGTTTATCCTTGTCTTCTGTGGTGATACAGGTGTCAATACAATTGAAAATATTATTATTTTAAAAAGGATTAGTAGTTGTACCAATGATACTGGGGTGGGAAACAAGAAGTTCATCTAGTTGGTCCCTGTCATTAGACCATTGCCCATTGTTGAGTTTAAGAAAAATAATGTGACTAAAGTGCCTTCTTCTGTTTACGGAAATGTGATAAAAGCATGTAATTTTATCATAGCTCTTTATTTACTCCTCTCTACTCTTTTGAGCATAAAATTTCTCTTGGACTTTTTTCCAATATTCAAAATGTGTCTCAACTTGTCAAATATATTCTTGTATAATAGATGATCGACCATTCAGAATATATAGTTGGTCACTCAAATCTCCAAATTTAACATTTACTAATCTACCAATAAATATAAAAGTATAAGAGCCTCTAATGTTTGTATACTAGGAATTCCTGATAACCTCATGAGAGGTAGGATCCCTAAACCAGCATTCGAAATTTTTATAGGGAATTTTAGAATCGGTCATTAAGATAATTGGTATATGGTCTGAGCCTATAGTGTCAATATGGAGAATTTTAAAATTACCATAGTGTTGAAGCCAAGTACCATTAATCAATGTCGTATCCAATCTGGTTACAACAATGTCATTGTCGGATTGTCTAGTAGACCAACTGAATCTATTCCCCACAAACCTAAGGTCAGAACAATCAGAAAAATCAATAGTTTGTTGAATTGTTTGGAATCTTGGACATTAGGATAGGGAAATATGGATCATTCATGAGTATGCATGGTGATATCAAGATCACCAATCAATACTCGTGATAAATTAGCATTCTTCCAAATTTCTCTAATACAATCCCATTTTTGTAACCTTTCATCATTGTATATAGAACCATAAAATAAAGGTTACCAGGAACTCTAGTTTACTAGGATTAGAAGATACAATAGCATTAACCATTTTTTATGTGTTTTGAACCATTTCGAGATGAAAACCAGATTTCCACATTAGGACAATGCCCCCGGAGAGTCTAGCAGAAGGAACAACCCAATTATAAAGGTAGCTGAATCTTCTCATATACTGATTCATTTTTTGAAAACCATTCACACAAAAATATCAAATCATGATTTTAAAATTTAACTGAATTAAACAAAGTTGTTAGGGTCTAGGGAAAGGTCTTAACGAAGAAATATCTGCAAGTCTAATACTGTTTGGAGTACTCATATTTTCTTACTCTCAGGTTTTTGTCCTATGGGTTTTCCTGACGAGACTTTTAATGAGATAACAAGTAAAACGTTTTGAAAAATCTTTTCAAAAACAGTTTGAGTTTTGTGCGAGCAGTTCTTTTTTCGTCACAACGTCCTTAGGATAAAACAGTAGAGAAAAACTCTCTTTCATTCTCTCATGCACATAATGAGAGATTTTCACTCTTTCTAATCTTGCTCAGAAAGACTTGTCTATCTTTATGTTTTGAAAACTGATTTTTATAGCCCAAGCATGAATACAAAATTAATGGAAAATATATTATAAATTAAAGGTCTGGTGTGCACTTATTTTTTGTGGGTAATCATCGCTAATAATTCTCTAATACTATATTCAGTATGCACCGGAACCTCAAATGGATCCCATTCATTTCTAAGTTTTGGCAGCATGACCACTTTTAAGTAGTGCTGAACAGAAACCGAACCGATAACCGTAACCGCACCGATAACCGCATAACCGAAACGTAACCGCACCGAACCAATAATCCAACGGTCGGTGACGGTTTTCATTTTAATAACCGTTAGATCTACGGTTCGGTGTACGGTTTTACCCATAACCGCAAGATAACCGCACCGAAAAACCGATTAATAGGGACCGTCGATTAGTTTTTATCTTGATTAATCCTAGCCGTCTAGATTAAAGCCTACACCATATATATTTCGGAACCCTAATTTTTTCATAAGTTTTCATCTCGTTTCTCTTCTTCTCGGCTTTCGCTCTTCAGTCTGAAACCCCAGTCGCCTCCACCACCAGTAGAACCACCACTTTGATCTTTTAAACCACCTCCATCAAGAGCACCACCACCTCCTTGGCTCTATCTAGTAAGTAAATAGATCCCCTGTTCTATTTCTCATTCTCGTTTCGATTGATTTGTTTGTTTTTCAATTTCTAGGGTTTTTTTTTTTAATTATTCTTCTGTTAGGACTTAGAGTTTCTTTCTTCGAAATGGTTTGCTTGTTGTTTTGTGTTTATCAATCAATTTCTTTTGTCAAATCTTATTTTTCTGATTACAGTCATGGGTTTTTTATTTTAGGTTTTGGTTGAGTTGAGGGGAGGAACTCAAGAAGGAGTCTGAAAGCTATTATCATTCAGTTTGAGTTAAGGGAAGGAAGGAGTCTGATTACAGGTAACTACTAACTAGTTCAATCTTCATTTTGACTTGTTCTGTTTGATTGATGTTTTGAACTTAGGGTTTGTTATTGTGAAAATGTTTTGAAAAAGGTCAGTTGATGTAAAATGAAGTGATTTAGGATCTGTGATTTGATATGGTTGAGTACTGATATGGTTTAATGTTGAATGATGTAAATTATTTCGAAAAAGGGGTTTAAATTTTTAATGGGTGTCGAATGTTGATATGGTTGAGCACTCTGAAATTGTTGTGCAGTGGCAGTGTAATTTAAACTGAAATTGCAAGTGCTAGCTAGCTAGCACTCTGAAACTCAGGGTCACTCTGAGCTAGCACTCTGAAATTTATTTCTAATTTAAACTGAGTAACACGGCAGTGTCAAATGAAGTTTAGTTTCATTATCAAGTTCAGAACTAACTTGATTGTTTTAAGAAATATGAATGCTTGTATTAAGAAGAAGGCTGTGAAACAAGATGATTTTAGGGTTACGACTGTTTTGAAAGCTGTGAAACAAGATATGGGAAAACTTTATGATGAGTACAACAACATGTATTCAAATGCCAATGCAGAGGAAGGTGACATCATTACTTACTGTTGATCATCATTAGTTCATTACTAATATTGCTTATTTATTTTTTTTATCATCATTACTTACTATTGATTGTTCTCATGTCTTAGGTACTGGCTCAACATCTGATGTTGGTGTTGATGACATGGTTGTTTGTGTGCAAGAAGAGAACATTGAGGATATGCTTGAGTCGAGGAAGAAAAGGCGAAGAATGAATGTTCACAATACTCATCCAAAGTCAGAGCTTGAAAGGTATTTGCTTGATGACTGTGAAGCATCTACCAAGGAGTTTGATATTCTAGCATGGTGGCAGGCTAATAGTACCAAGTATAAGGTATTTGCTTAATCAACTCTTTTAATAAATTTCTTAAACTAGCATGGTGGCAGGCTAATAGTACCACGATCTTGGTGATGCTTCATTTTCTTAAACTCTTTTAATAAATTTCTCCATTTGTCAGTACACATACTTGGTGATCTCAAATTTATTAATAATCTTGTTTCTTCAGAAACCCATGTTTCTGCTCTTTTCTTTGGAGGTCTCATTTCATGACCATACCCACTATTGTCAGCTAAAACCATTTGCTGTTGTGGTTGTTTAAGGTACTATCACTAATGGCAAAGGATATTTTAGCAATACCAGTGTCCTCCGTTGCTTCGGAATCTGCATTCAGTACTGGAAAACGCATTCTTAGTCCATGGAGAAGCTCGCTATCTGCCAGGACAGTTGAAGCACTTCTCTGTACGCAAAGCTGGTTGCAGAAACCTATCTCTCTTGATTTCCTATGTGACTACGTACCTGATGACAATTCCAACATTGAAGATGGTAATGGAATCCCTTCTCTTTTGACTTGAAATTTGAATGAGTGTATCTTCTTTTATCTGTTAGTTTCTCACCTGCTGTAACAACAACAGCAACAATCATAATTCATATTCAGCCAAGTGTTTGTATTCTTCTTTGCATTCTTGTTGTTTTTCTTCTTATCTGTTAGTTTCTCTTATCTTATTTCTTCTTGTTTTTCTTGTTGCAGAAATTTTGGGGAAGGATGAAGATTAAGGAGATTGGCTTGAGAGATGGATGGACTGCAGTCTTTTAGCTTTGGTTAACTTGAGAAATGAAGATCAAATGGATGACTGCAGTCTTTTTATGTTATTGGCAACATCGTTTTCTTTTAACTTTCGTTTCATCAGACTTTGGTTATCTTTTAGACTTAAGACTTTGGCTAACTTGTTTGTGAACTTCAACTTTGGTTATCTGTAGACTATGGTTATATTATCAAGATTTAAGTATGGCATGTAGTATCGGTTTATTAAGAATTTCAGAATATATTTATATACAGGTGCAGGGTATAGGTGAAAACCGAACCGAACCGTAACCGAACAGTATCGGTGTGGTTAAAAACCGAACCGAATACTGAACAATTCGGCTACGGTTTCAATTGTGATAACCGCACCGAACACGGTTAGTTGAACGGTTTTACCTATAACCGCACCGAACCGTGTGCAGCCCTACTTTTAAGTGATCATCTCTCTCTTTCAAGGAGTCCTATAGAATTTGAGGATCTTTGCATGCCATAAACACTTTCATTTGACATACTATCTCCATAAGAGGAAGCAAATACCTGCTTGTTTTTACCACCATCTCCATACTGACATAGCAAAGATCGGACCAAACCAATGAATAGAAAAATGAGAAGTTCTAAAAATCATGAATAATAACCAATAATAGGTCTGTTATGCAATTGGATTGTCCAACGCCAGTTTTCATGGTCACATATCTGAATGAATGTAGAAGGCTCAACCACGAAGTTTTGTGGATGATAGCAGATTCATGTGTGTAAGTTCCAGAGAAGTCTATATAGCCTCAAACATGGTCCAAAGAGCTTCGTTTGAGAATGATAGCAGACCAACTTATTATTGCGACTGTTCTATAAATTACTTGATGATGATGCAGTTGATCAGCTGGATGCGAACAGTTAACATCTTGGGACAAGCTTCTTAGTTTAAAACCGGTGCTTTCAGAGATTATTGCATAAAAACCTTCGTGCAAACGGCAATTTTCACCTTTCAAAAAGAAAAACTGTATCTGAAACAGTGCCACCACCCAACCCAAAAAAAACACATCACGTGCCTATCCAAGAAACTTTTGTACTGGAATTGGAAACTAAAATACAGAATTCCTCAATACACAACATTCAGCTGTTGTATCTCTGTTGCTAGTGTAGTCAAGAAAAAGAATACGAAAATTGATCATTTTATTCATGTTTCAACTGGGTTTTGATCTTCAGACCATGTTTGGTCTTTGAGGAAGTAAGAGATTATAGAACTTATCATGCAAAAAGAAACTTTTGCCCTTGCTATCAACTGACTTTTTCCACCCACACCACCCACTGTTCACAATCTTCTTTAGATCTTCACCACCAGTATAGTGAGGATCCAATATGAGGAATGCGCAATCTCCACTTGCGTCATTATAATCAACTCCTAACAGTGTATATGCAAGAACACAACCACCTGCATCCATAGTCCGAGTTAAAAAGATTGATTAGTTACGAAGATTTAATAAAACTCTATCTAGTATATGTTAGTATGTTATGGTCACCGCAGCATAAGTCATTTCTCCAAGGTAAGCCGTACGTAATGAGACGGCAAAAGAGTTGTACTGACCAATCATTACAGGGGTTCCTTGTGTCTCGAAATGCAAGGCCAGCTCTCGGCATTTCTCAGGGAGCTCTGCTCCAGATCTCACGTTCATGATTTTGCAGCCGACCTGTCAAGAAAAGCAGGTCATAAAGCTGGGAGAAATCATGTATTTGTATGTGTTATTATTTGCAAGACCATTGAAGAGAAGGTTAACACAACTCCAAACCAATATTTAACATCCATGATTCATCTCGTATTGTGAAATGTGATGCATATCACAGAGACTCAGAGACTACCAATCATCTAATAGATCTATTCACAATATAGTTCACTTACACCAAGAAGCTTGTCCAGAACAAAGCTTAGTTCAATGGCTCCAATCCATTCACGTGAACCAATAAAAGAAGGATCTTTATCTCCAATCTCTACGAGGGCCTGTTGAATTTCCCTGAGAACAAAACAAACACCACGGTTACTGCTATTGTTTGTTTAAAATTTGATATTGAAAATTTGCAGAGAAAATGAAGGGCTCTTTCATACCTGTGAGAAGGCACTTTAGTGGAGGAGTAGTTTTGGAGTTTAAACCACGAAATGATAGTTTGCAGAGATCGGTAAGCACATCCCCAGCCCTAGCAAATGAACGTTTGGTTCAACAATAGAAAGGGAAAATATTAATTTCAAAGGCCAAAAAAGCTGTATAAACAAACAATATATGCAGACACGGCAAGCAAAACTATCACTTTGGGTTGGCAGAAATAAGATTCACAGTTAAGCGATCAGCCACTTCCAGAATAGCTAAAAGTCACGTGAAGGAAGAAATCTCAGTGTCTTACGTTGTCATCAAAGCCATCTTGAAGATAATGATAATATTCATAGGAACCCTCAACTGTAGAGATGAGACCTCCGGAAACTGCACCAGAATTTGGCAATAAAGAAAAAGTAATATTAAACTAACTACTCACACACAAAAACAAAAAGTTTCACATTTTCCCCCACGGACGAAGACTCACCTCCACTTCTTGGAACTCCAGTGTGCACATCCTTGAGCAGGTAAGAAACTGCAGGAATCATACAATAATGTTTAACTGAGTTATGCTCAAGTACATAAATGAAAATATAAGGAACTTGGTATCGGTAGAATAATCACAGGTTACCATTCTTTGTGGAATTGCTGCCCGCAGTTATGTTACCAGTGGAAACATCTAGGGCATTAACAATTCTTAGGAGAGGGCGATCCAAGGGCAATCCTAGCCTCGAGTGTAAAGCCCTTCTAATTTCAACTGCACAAAAGGTTTAACTATCAGCAGGTGAAGTATAATCAATTAATAACCTGAAATAAGTATTTGTGTCTGCTACCCTTCCCATCTGACTAGCATATGACAGAATTTAGGGTAGATGAAAGAAACCAACCCAATTTTCTTTAGTAACAACATTCATAAAAGAGATTTCAAATTCATATTTAGAATTACAATAACATAGAACTATGACGAAATCTTGTGAGAAGTTTTATTCTGGCACAAGGTATTAACTTAACGAGTTCTTTCACCAATAACACTTGTACAAGCAAGCACATGATAAACCAAAAACTGTGGGATTCCAAGACGATAGAAAAGACCAGGATACCTTGTTTCATCTCAGTCTCCCCATAGTTTAGCTCATAGATAGCTGTTATGGGATGTAACATTCCAGGAGGATAGAAGTGATATGGACATAGCTGCAATCACAAAAGATTTATCAGTTATGTATAGGAAGTATACAGAACGTCCGCTGGGAGCAACAGATGCAGCAATGGTGACCAATAGAAAAACAACAGGCAAGAGTAATGACCTTCGGGAGTCGATTTTGAAACATTAAGTAGCTACGCCTTTAACATTAACCTCCATACTTCTTAATAACATAATGTACTGATTAAATTTATGAGAGTTCTGCACAGGCTAACATTACCTCGTGATACTGAGTTAAGAGGTTGGGCATTAGAATCTTCTTCATAGCAGTCAACTGGTCAACTAATGCGGGCATAATCAACTTAGAAATTGCACAAGCCACAGGTAAGCTCTTTGCAGCATAACACAGTACTTCAATATTAAAAGCAACAACTAAAACTTCTACTTGTTCTGGAGCTGCAAAGCAAATATTATTCAATGTAAGAACGGAGCAGGACAATAGTAAGTCTATCAGAGAAGAATTGCAGTTTCGGGTTTTCGAAGGCACAGTGGTACGACTTCAACTTATCAGAAAATCAATACCTGGAAAATACTCGGCTATGGGAGCAGCGGAGTTATGCGAATTCCCAGATCGATTAAGCAGGACACTTATCTGGACTATATCTGCACTCTAACCAAACAAATTTTTACAACTACTAAATCAAATATATGATGAAAATCAGAAAGATCCAATTAATCTCTAGGAAATCATATTTACCTCAGTAGCAGACAGCAGTAAAATAGGTTTATTTTTCAAACAGAAATATGAACAAGGTAAAGCCTTTGAATCAGATTCCTCAATCACGTTCTCTGAATGTTGGACAGCTGGCAAATCTGTCTCGAAATCCAGGTCTACACCTCGAACAATGATAGACTGAGATATTGGTTCAGTGGTTCTTGTGTCCCTTCAATCATATAAACAACGTTTCGGTCTCTCAACTTTGCAGCAGCTTTGTCAATTGCCGACGTAAACATCTCTTTGGCATCTGAGAAACATAAATACTACATATAGTTCAAACAACGTGTATACAAAACAAACCGGTGCTAGGTTCACTCAATTCACGAAACATATCTGCTCAATGGATACAAAACAGCTAGACACACTAGACGTACTTAGTCATGGATCTTCGATAATGAAGGCAAATTAAAACCCAATGTCTCTAAACCAGATTACACACTATGAACTCGAAATCGTGGAACATCATAACTTTCTAAGGCAATGCAACTCGATTTACTGCATTAGCACTGCTTGTCAAGCAATGGCATTTGAGGAACATAAATATTACAAGTAGTTACAGAAAAGCGCATACACAACACATCAGTACTACCTTTACTCACTTCATGCATAATAGTTGCTCAGTGCATACCTAACAGACACATTCAACATATCACCAGTGGATTTCCAATAGTGAACGCACATGAAAATGGAATATGTCTAAGCCACACTATATTACAAGCTTGAGATCGTTAAGCATTGTAGTTTTCCAAGGAATTCGCCTCATTAGTACTGCTTGCAGAGTACATAACAAGCAATGGCATTTGAGAAACATAAATACTTCATGTCGTTAAAGGCAGGAATATACACAACACAATGCTAGTACTATCTTTACTCGCTTCATGCATAATAGTTGCTCAGCACATACAAGCAGACACATCCAACTAATTTACCAGTGGATTTATGGTAACTTTGGCAAATGCAAACCAATCATCTCTAAAGCAGACTACTTTACGAACTCGAAATCAACAAGCATTGTAATTTTCTAAGGCAGTGCAACTCATTTGCTGCAATAGTATTGCTTGCCGAATACATAAACAGATAAAAGGAAGCTAACAGAACAATAAAGCATGTCTAAGTTTGAAATTTCCATTGGAGTGCAAATTAAAACCCAGCATACGACAAATCAGACTACATTGCGAACATGTCTTATCAAACAACACCAATAAAGATTCAAAATAGTAATGTAACAGTTGTTTAAACGCAAAACCTGTAAACATTACCTGAAGGCTTGTTGACAGGAACATAAATAGGCAACTTGATACCCAACTCACACTTTAATAAACAACCTTTATCCCATATATACTTCCCGGGATTCTCTCCGTAAACAACATCACATGCTTCAATCTTGGTAACATTTTCAGATTTCGCAGCATAAAACTTAGTTTCACCAGTTGTTAAATCAGTTGAACCTCCAATAATATCAAAATTCCTTTGACGATCACCAGTACTCGAGAAATACTTTCTAAATTTTCTAACAATTTCAATAGCTTTAGATGAATTTACTTCCCAATTGTTATCCCCAATGGTAACAATTAACGCTCCGATAACTTCAAATCCTTTTAGCAATAACGTTTGCAGATCATCTGTTGTTAAATCAATCACAGTAATTAGAAGAAATTGAGAGATAAAAAAAACTTTTAAGAGAGAGTTAAATAGGGGCTCCTATTTACCTGATTCTCTGATGAGATCGGGAGAGTAAGGATCGTTAGGGTTTGAAGTATGGAGACATCTGAAGGTGGAGATGATTGTGAAAGGTGGGAAAAACGGGGATCCAATTAACCATTGAAGTATTGGTTCTTTCTTTGTGATGATTAGTTTACGACATAGAACCCTAATTTTCTTCTCTTCCTCGCATGCGTTTACCATTTTTTAGTCCTTCAGTTTACAATGCACTGCTCTTTCAGCCGTGGTGGCAAAAGTAAGCACCGTTGGAAAACATTTGCTTCGTACAAAATTCAGTTGGCTTGTCGGTTCTCTGAAACCGGTTAAACTTTTTATTTATGTCCTCCACAGTGTAGTGACATGGCCGAGATCTCCCCGTAAATTCCGGTTTCGGCAATCAAGGTTGGGAAATGTTTGATTCTGTAGAGATGGAATTCGATCAGGAATTTTGGTCGACTCGGTCGGAATTTGACGGAAAATGATCGGAAATTTCGGTTTAAGTGTATTTCTTTTATGTTTCCAGTTGAAATTTCCAGTTTGAATGAAGACTTTTTTTTCTATTTTCTTTTTTGATGATATTTCATTTATCGGTACACAACCTAATATATGTGAAAAATGTTTTATATACATACTCAACTAGCCATCGAGGCGACCGAGGTGGTCGTGAATCAAGTTAGCTCATGTGCACTCAAGTCATGTGCGTTCAAGACGGTCAGAAGACCAAGTACATCAACAAGATTTAAGTAATCTAGCTACGTAAGCTAGTTCGAGTCAATATGATTAGTGTGTTGTTATATCTCATGTTTACTGATTCTCCTATTATACCTATGAATATGTGTGAGCACACAAACCTGCGAGGGGGTCCGAACGCTCACAATCAATCATTATCATCTAAAGAGATTGTGATGATGATATCCTGGTGTTGATTCATTGGCTCAAAACCTTCGGGTTTATCATGGCCTCATCTAACAACTCCATGCGAGGCGTTTGCGCATGGGATATAAGTATTAAGGAAAACAAAACATATAAGTAAACATCCATGGAGCTAAATAAATGTAAAGTGCTGAAATATAAATAAGACCAAGGTTTACGTGGTTCAGCACTAAGGCCTACATCCACGGGGTTTGTTGTTTTACTATGTTCTTCACGGTTACATGAATAGTCGAATGACTTTTGGGTTTACATGTTTCTCTCTTCTAAGTGATTAACTTACCCTTGCAATCTCTCTCTCTCTCCTTCTCTCCCTGATTTTTCCGATCCCCTTTCCTCTTGGTGGAGATTGGGTATTTATAAGGTTAGAACGTGGGACCCATCTCTGAAGACCGTTGGAACCTTATCTTCTTGTGTCCTTGCGTCCATCACGCGGAGGTCTGTGTTTGCCCCTTGATCCCGCAGAGGCATCCTCGCTCGTTCCACAGGTTGGTCGACACGTACACTGCTCAGAGTGTTTAATGCGGGTAGTTGAGGGGTCTGCTCGTGTCAGACAAGTGTCTTCTGCCCCTGTCAGTCCGTGTCAGCTAACTTTCTCTCCACCGTTGATCTTAGATTCTCTTTTGGGGATGAGATAAAGTAACTCCTCGGGGTTTATTTGGTGTTTCGTGACGCATCATGTTTTGATGTTTTGGCCTGCATGCTTTCCACGTATCTTTTTATATACACGTGTCTGATAGT
Organism: Papaver somniferum; assembly: GCF_003573695.1. Classification (NCBI taxonomy): domain Eukaryota; kingdom Viridiplantae; phylum Streptophyta; class Magnoliopsida; order Ranunculales; family Papaveraceae; genus Papaver; species Papaver somniferum. The sequence goes on from NC_039364.1 coordinate 205,706,976, forward strand.
GAGATATATGTGTACACAATTTGCCCCTTTTCTTCGGGCTTGAATGACTAATGGGTGCCTTGAAGAAAAACTATCGTCGCATATTCTTCTCACTCCTAATAACTTCTCCTAGATACTTGGGCACGTCTTTTATTCGTGCATTAACTGCTTATGTAACGGGCACGTTTCCCATTCCTCCCTTAATTTCCTTCTCTTTCTTTCGGGTATTTTTAAGGATAGAAAGAAAATTTAATTTCATTCTTCCTAAACGCTCTCTCAGTTTTCATTCTTTTTTCAGCCCTTAAATTTTCTGTCTGTCTTCATTGAACCTGTGACCTTAAATTCTCTGTCAGTCTTCATTGCACCTGTGATCTTAAATTCTCTGTCAGTCTTCACTGGACCTGTGATCTTAAATTCTCTCCACCTTAGCATTAATCACGCCCGCTTCCCCTGTTTGTTTCTTCTACTGCTGTTTTTGCCGGTAAGTTTTTCTTTTCTTTATTTCCACTGTTTCACGCTGTGTTGATTTGTGAATTCTCTGCTACTGTTGTTCCTTGTTTGTGATGAAGAACTTCTTCTGATGCTTGCATACTAGTTTGCCCCTGTTCTTCATCTTAAATTAAGGAAGCCACTACTTCGAGGGTGTGAATTTTATGAAATTTTGAGCATGTATACTAATTTTAGGGTTTCTGCGTTATCGTGTGTGTATTTCTATGGATGTGGTTTTTTTATCTTTGGTAATGTTTTTTGATTGTGTGTAACTTGTTCTTGATTTAATTCTTTTCGCAGCCATGTCTGACCGTCCGCGGCTTACTTATCAGACTCCTGATTCTGGGCTATCGAGATCTCCTCCGCGTCGAGAGTCTCAAGATGATGTTCGTCGGAGTCGAGTTTCTTCTGGAGCGAAGGCCTCGTCCTCTAGGGAAGAGATTCCTCCGACAATTCCGTCTGGTTCCCGAAGAGTCTTCGATCGCTCAGCGGCTCGTCCTCGTGATGATACTATGAGTACACAGGCTTCGCCCCGCGCTGTTGCTTTTGACATTCCTCCTCTACGTTCGTTAGTGCCCGAGCATCATCTGCGGTCTTCTCCAACTTTTAAAGGGAAGAATACGAAGGGTGTAGCTCCTAGGGCTGAATCTTCAAAGAATCCCCCCGTGAAGAGAAAAGCTTCGGAAGCGTTCGTTAGTTCATCCGGCCCCGCCGAGGAGGATGAGGCTTCTCCCTTGATACGCAGTGTCTCGGTTAGTAGGAAAAAAGTAACCTTCAAGCATATCGATCTCGAAATATTCAAGGAAAAGCATGAGCTTCAAGCCTTCGGGGTTCGTTTCTATGCCCCTGAGGATGATATTACGTATGAGCTTATCTCCAAGTATGAGTTCGATGAATTTCATTTGTTAACGACGGTTGGAGCATTCGAAGCTGGTCTTGCTGCCGTTGTACAAATCAGGTGATTCCTTCTACTATGACGTGCTCGCTAGTCGTGAAGGCTCTTCCACCAATACTCACAGCCGTTCCGTATCCCAACTATCGGGGAATTATCTCCGCGCCCTGAAGGAATGCTATCTGCGGAGTAAGGGGGAAACGTCGATGACTTGTTACGTCCCCAATCCCATGGAGAAGGAATGGTATACTCCTGAGAATTTCAATAACTCCTTCGGTGATTACGTCAATAGTAGGAATCGCAAGCCGTGGAGTGTCAGCCTTCGGAATCTCCCTGCTCCTCGGGCGAGATTCGTCTGTTAAATGAGGTCAGCGATGCCAAGCTGAAGTATGTTCCTGGCACGGAGGCGTCTAGTCGTCGGAAACTCTTCCCCGCGCGAGAGAGGATCAAGCGCGATCATGACTACGAGTGGCACGCCACCGTTATCGAGATAGTTGGTCCGTGGGCTTACGGTTGGATTCCTGGTCCCCGCGGTTGGCGGCCTACCGAGAATAGTAAGCCGCGAGTCTCCTCCTGTTCGCTATGGAGATTTCTGTCCCTGGCGTCTGAACTTTGCGGGTATGAATTTTCCTTATGCCCTTGACGTCGTAGAGGGAGACGAGGAGGAAGGTTCCGGTGCTATACTCCCACCGAAGAATACCTCAGCTGCTCAGGTACGCGGATTCTAGCTGCGCTTCTTTTTTAGAACTTCCATCAGTCGGGAAAAATAATTCTTTTTGTGGTGTTGGTTTCAGGTGTTGAAGAAGAAAAAGATTAGGCCGAAGCAGTCTTCTACTACGTGATGGGCGAGGTTGAAGCCCAAGAAGAAGTTACTAGTCCAGTGAACGAAGAGTTTGCTGAGGATGAGATTACAGATGGGGAGGAACGTACTGGTACCCCCCTATCAATGTCGAAGAAGAGGTCTTCGCTGGTCATGCTGGTGATGAAGGAAGGAACAAAGCCGTGGTGGCTGATGACGTTGTTATCGGGGATGTTTCCGTCCCTGCTGGTGATGTCGCGGATACCCTTCCCGCTTCTCAAGAATTTTCTTTTGATCGGATGTACTCCACGGGGGAGTTCTTTGACGAAGCCCTCGATTTTCCCGAGGACTTCTCTTTACTTTCCCCCAATGATGATTGGGATGTTCTTGGTGGTGATGGTAATGGAGACGCTACTGTAGAAGATGTTGGTGCGGAGGAGCCTGCTGTGCATGTAGGCGCGGAGGAGCATGCCAACATTGTGCTGAGGGGGTCGTGTCAGAGAAGGGAAAATCTGTCATTGATGCGCCTGCTGATAATCTTCCCCAGTCGCCGACGTCTGAGGGTGAGGACGCCATCATGGATTGGTTCAAGGAAAAGAATCTTCTATTTGTCTCTCATCCCGCCCTGTTGTTGCTGGGGAAAAGGAATCAACCGCGTATACCCGTCGCATGATGGAGATGTCTTCTAAGGCGCGGGTGTCTGAAGCCTGGGGAAAAAGGTTGACTGTTCCCGAAGCTACCCTTGTGCCGGAGCCTCCTACTTCCGTTGCCGATATGATGGCCATCGCCGACGGGTATCAATATGGCTTTCCGCAGCAGCGTGTGCTGGAGGTAAATTTTCGTACATACTTCTACGTGACGATCAATGCTTCGGTGAAATAATGTTTTGTCATCTTGATGTGTAGATGATGAGGAGTGAGCATTGTAACCACGTGCTGTATCAGTTCTTCAAAGCGAAATCTCTGAAGCTCGAGGCTAAGCTTCGTCACCGAGAAAAGGAATTATCTGCGGCTGAGGTGGAAATAGAAGAACTGAAGAAAAGCCTTAAGGAGAAAGAAAAGCTGGGTGAAGCAGAGGCCGTCTTCGTTCAGAACTTGTTGCAGTGCGCGCTGAGTTAGAGCAAACTCGTAGCCAAGTTTCCACTTTCACAGGTTTGGTTCTTTTCCCTCGCCGTATGTCGTCATTCTTCTATTCTTAGTTGTTCTGTCTGAGTCTCCCCACCCTATCTCCAGTGGGTGGCGTCCCCGAGCTGATATGGCTTCGAAACGAAAGAGCTCGGCAAAAATCTCGTATTAGAGATTTGGTTGAGAAAATTAAGTGAAGCTAAGAAATGGGATGCTCGGGCTGAGGTATGGCGCGCGCGGCATGTTCAGATGGTCGACATGCAAAATCTGTACAACCATGATCGTGCTTTATTTAATGGCACACTGCTGTGGACCCGTGATAATCTGCGGGAAGCCCGTGAGCGTACTTCCTTGTTGGAATCTAGGATTCAGCTGCTGGAAGAAGAATTACAGACGGCTCGATCCATTCCTCTTTCAGGGGTCCAGGATAATATGCTCTGTCTTGCCAGAGAAAGAGATGATGCTCGTGCTGAAGTCTACGCTCTCAGCAATGCTCTTTCCGCGTCCCGTGCCGACGTAGCTCGTCGCTGAGTCTGAGAGGAATCTTGAAGTGTGCATGTACAGACTCAGCAAAGGGGTCTCAGAGATAAATAAAGAGGTCGACCACCTTCGTCATATGGACTCGATGAAGCAGGTAGAATTAGATGCCTGTCAATTTACTCTCACCAACCTTCAACTAGACTATAAGAAATTATCCGCGGAATATGACATCTTGATGAAGCGCGAGATGCGGTTGTTAATGAGTATGAAGAGGCTTCGGCTTGTGTCGAAGGTATAATCCCATTTCATCGAGTGTGACCTGTTTTTTTTCTACGCTAACTCCGTGGTGTTGTCTTTTTCAGAGCTCGAGGGACGCCTTCGCGTCACAAATGAAAAACTTGAAAAGGCTCAATCTTCCTTAGCGCAGCAGGAAGAACAGACCAATCACTTCAAGAATTTAGCAGCAACCCGCGAGGAGGCCGTTGGTGCTGCTTCTAGAGAAGTGAATCGGCTATCTTCGTTATTATCCCAAGCCCAACAGCGGACAACAGTTATTAAGCACAAGGCTCGTTGTCAATTGGCTGAGGAGACGAACAAGATGCTGGAGAGGATAGAACTTGGCCTAAGGAACGAACATGGTCTCGTGAAGAACTATCCTCGTCGTCCCGTTCCTTCTGCCTTGCCCAGCTCCTCGGGCCCCTCTTCTGGTGGGAGCGTCCCATCAAGTCTTCGGAATAATCCTGCCGATGGGGCCGCCATCTAGGTAGAGACGCAGCATTGTAGGGTCCGCGGCATCATTATCCTTACTTTTTGTAATCATGTAACAAGGATATTTTTTGCTGATATCCTGTAAAAGGAATATTTTTTGATTGTGTATCCTTGAATTTGGCCTTTCACTTCTTGTAATCACCCTTTATGAAATGAATCCTCTTCTTGATATACCTGCAATGTTGGTTTGTTTTTATTTTAAGCATTTGTGAAAAAACAAAACAAAAGTTTTTAAGTGTTTGGTGCGATACTGAAGGAAGGTACCTTCGTGATCGTCTTGAGACCTGTCACCCCGCTGGCGAATCCTGGGCCAGAGGATTCCCAGACGGTGGGGGCCGGGGCAACGTTCTAGGATATGGGATTAAAATATTTACACACCCATTCCGTCGACCCGTTGCCTTAAGATTGGTTGGGTATCTCTTTCTGCTGGGTGCCTTCCCCCTGGTCCTACACTTATGGACACTGATGGGGGAGCCCTGAGAGATTGTAGATTAACTACTTTCCCCAATATTGTCGGTAGATTCCACTGACTTGATAATTTGAAAGCTTGTTTGATTGATAAGTTGAGGCCTGCAATTCCTCTTCCAGAGATAGAAACATGTGGAGCGGTCAGGCTCCCTTCTTCTTCTGGTACACTCCAAGCAGATTCAAATCTGCGTTGCTCCTATGGGAAGTATGGTTTGAGCCACTTAGCATTCCAAGGATGTCGGAGGACCTCGCCTTTTAGATTACGAAGGTAGTAGGAACCGTTACCCGCAACGACGTGTATTATAAAAGGTCCTCCCCACGTAGGTGCTAACTTTCCCCATTTCTTTTCTTGCTGATACCGTGGGATTGTTCTCAACACATACTGTCCCTATACAAAATTCCGTAGCTTTACCTTTTTGTTGTACTCCCTTGCTAGTCTTCGTTGATAATTTTCCATCTTTTGCAATGCTACTTCCCTTCTTCCTTCCAAGTCGTCCAACCTTTCTAACATCATATCTGTTGTGAGGTTTTTCTCCCAAGCTTCGGTCTTCGTGGTTGGCATGAGGATTTCCGTAGGTATGACTGCTTCAGCTCCATAAGTTAGAAGAAACGGGGATTCCCCGGTGGCGGATCTTCGTGTTGTCCTGTATGCCCATAACACATTGTGCAGTTGTTCGCACCATCTTCCCTTATGCTCGTCTAATTGTTTTTTGAGTATAAGGGCGAGGGTCTTGTTGGTAGCTTCCGCTTGTCCGTTGCTTTGAGGGTATATGGGGGTGGACTTGTTCTTTCTTATTTTGAAAGTATCGAAGAGCATGTCTATATTTTTCCCCTGTAATTGCTTGCCGTTATCAGATACAATTTCAGCAGGTATACCAAATCTGCAAATGATGTTCTGGAATATGAAAGTAAACACATCCGCGTATCTGATCCTGGCCAAGGCCTTAGCCTACACCCATTTACTGAAGTAGTTCGTGGCTACTATCAAAAATCGTCTCTTCCCTGATCCTTCGATGAAAGGCCCGACGATGTCTACGCCCCATTTTGCAAATGGACACGGGCTATCGACGGAGTTTAACATTGTTGCCGGCGCGTGGATCTTTTTTGCGAAGCGCTGACATTCTTCACATCGTCGGGACATCCTCGCGGCATCTTGTATCATTGTCGGCCAGTAATATCCTTGCGTTTTTGCTTTGTCAGCTAGTGATCTCATGACGCTATGATTCCCCGCGTCACCATAATGGATATCATTTAGAATTCGATGCCCCTCTTTCCGGGACAAGCAGCGTAGTAATGGTCCAAGGAAGGATTTCCTATACAGGACCCCATCCCGAAGATCATATCTTCCCACTGGAGAGTATCTTCCTAGCTTGTTTCTGATCCGCAGGTAAGCTTCCTTTTTCGAGAAAGGCATGTATTGTCACCCTCCAGTCATCTTCGTTGCTGAAGTCTTCGTCTTGATTTGCTCTTGACAAGATATCCTCTTCGTCAAAGTCATTATGGATGTCTTCTCCTACCTGGTCTTCGATATTTTCTTCCACTGTATCTTGATTGGTAGCGAAGGAGAATTGAGATGCAATCGAAGGCTCGTATACCCTTGCTATTTTAATAGCTTCGGCATTTTTATCCCTCAGCATGGATGATATATATGCTAGGTGGTAGGCTTTGAAAGGGGACAAAAAATAAGAGCAAGAGGAAGCCTACATGTTATAACCGCAAGTGCACGGTGTCGGTTGTAGCTTGTGCAAATACGGGTCGAATCCACAGGGACTAGGGTGTGTAAGTTGAAGTTTCCTAAACTGTTTTCTAAGATGTGAACTAACTAAACAAGGATATGAAAACTAACAGTGAAATGAACTAACAGAATTAAACAAGACACTAACAGGACATGAAACAACAAACTAAATGAAGATGAAAGAAGTTGTGGATTAAGAAGATCAGTGAAATAAGGGGTTTGATTTCACCCTAGTTCATGCTATGCATTTTCTTATTGAAATGTTAAGCACAACTATAGTTCTTTCCAAAGTAATAGTTGTCTTTTTAAGGTACAACTAGTCAAAGGTATGTGAATTCAGCATGAAGTTGCAGCTTAAACTAAGTTCAAGTGTTCCTAAACTTGTTTAACATTCTAAGGCTTTTGTCAAACTATTACACAGCAGGGCTAGGGCAAATGAGACTATCCTAAGAACAAATCATAAGAACAAAAAATAACATAAACATGAACATGAGCTTGATGTAAATTGTAACAATCACACAATCAAATTCAATACATGTTGGAGTTCTGAACAGCTAAAATTAACAATGCATTTGAATTGAGAATCATGGAATTGAAAAGATTGATAACCCTCAAAGCTAACAGTTCATGGAAATAACAAAACTAAAAAAAACTTAAACTATTCTACTGATGCTCTGGTTAATCCAGGCATGGTTAAAATTACACCCCAAGCCCTCAATTTATACATGCAAGCATAATCCCCAAAATTCCCCAAAATTAGGGTTTCACCAAAAGTGAAATTAAAACTCACCAACTCTCTGAAAATTGATTCTGACTTCTACCCATTCTTCTTCTGACTCTCCTGATGCTACCCATGCCTCCAATTTGTGTTATTTCTCAACCTAATTTACCAAACTCACACGCCTAGGGTTTCTGAGAAGAGGCGAGTGAATTAGGTGAATTAGGTCTCTGAAATTAGAAGGGAATAGGTGATGGATGATGGGGTTGTTGGTGATTTGAGAGCTCGGTGGTGGTTGAGGCGGCAGGAAGTTGGTGGCGGAGCAGGTGGTGAAGGTGAGGCTGTTGCAGACGGAGGTGAGGGAGGTGAAGTCGATAGTTTTAGGGTTAGGGTGTGTTTGGGTTAGGGTATAGGTATTGGGTACTCGGGTGTTGAGCGGGTGTAGCAAATGTTGATGCGCAGTAAGGATGAGACGTTGGATGCGAAGATGATGGATCGATCTAACGGCGAGACGGAGGCAGATCTTGAGCGACCGTTGGATTCTAGATGCAACAATTCTGACGTTCCAGATGAGAGTTAGGTGCTATGATGTTTGACAGGAGCTTCAGAATTTGATGCACTGTGATGAAGCGACCGTTGGATGCATCTGTGGATCCAATCTGACGGCTACGAGCTTAGGCAGGCTTTGGGCTTGGGCTTGGACTTAGGTTAGAGTTTGGGCTTAGACAATTCTGAGCCCGCTTCTTCTTTAGAAACAAATTCTTCCTTCCAAGCCCACTTCTAGTTGGTCCGGCTCTTGCAAACATCATTCTTCGCTGCCTTTCTGCGGGAGTCTTTGTCGTTTCTTTGCTCTTTTCACTCCGTGAGTTAACCAGGCTTTATTTAGTACCTAAAAATGCAAAATTAATTAAGAAAAGTATTTATTCTTGAAAACAAAGAAAATACAGAATATGGGATAAAATGTAGAATTAATGCACAAAAGATGAGTTAAATGCCAAGAAAAATATATAGAAATATGCACTTTTTAGCACTCATCACTAGGGCATCCGCGTGCCTGAGGTCCCTTCTGCATAAGTGCCGGAACTTAATTGTCGGGATTTGTGATGCCAATGTTTGGACCAAGGCCATGTAAGCTGAAAGGGTGTCATCGTACACATTATACTCGAGCCCTATTTGCCGTATGACAAGCTGCGAATCACTTGTCAGCCTTACATCGGTTACCCCCATCTCTATTATTATACGTAGGGCATGTACGACAGCTTCGTATTCAACAATGTTGTTGGTATGCTCTTTGAATTCCAATCTAAGTGCCTGTATAATCCTTTCTCCAGTTGGGGTGATAATGACAATGCCTATTCCTGCTCCTTCCTTATTTTTAGATCCGTCGACAAAGACTTCCCATTGTCTTTGACTCGCAGGTTCGAGGATATCCATTGGATCCTTGATTTCTTCCTCGGCTTCTGGTATTCCCTTAATCTCTTCGTCGTTGTCAAGGGGGAGGTCTGCTAAGAAATCTGCCAAAACTTGGGACTTCTGAGAATGTTGAATTTCATGAATGATGTTGAATTGGTCCAGATGGGTGTTCCATTTGGCTATTCGGCCCACTTTTCCCGTGCTTTTGAGGACTGCTTCCAATGGTGCTTTGCATGGTACCCTGACGAGGTGAGTTAGGAAGTAGGTTCTCAGTTTTTGGGTAGCCCATACCAGTGCGAGGATGAGTTGTTCAATCTTAGTATAATTTCTTTCCGCAGAATTGAGTGTCTTGCTGACGTAATAGATAGGCTGTTCTATCTTTGTATTGGTTTTGACTAATACTGCGCTGACTGCGTCCTCCGTTGCTGCTATGTACAGTGCCAAAACCTCATCAGGGTCTGGCTTCTGCAGGATCGGGATTGAGGCTAGATGTTCTTTGATTTTTTGGAATGCTTCCTCGCATTCAGCGGTCCATTCGAACCTTCTCCCTTTTTTGAGAATATTGAAGAAATGTTTGCATTTGTCCGAAGACCGTGCAATAAATATGCCCAACGCTGCTATAGACCCATTGAGCTTCTGCACTTCCTTTAGATTCTTTGGGGACGGCATCTCTACTATGGCTTGAATCTTTGCTGGGTCTACCTCGATGCCCCTTTTTGTTACCAGATACCCGAGGAACTTCCCCGAGGTGACACCGAAAGTACATTTCTCCGGATTCACTTTCATGTGATGCTGTCTCATTGCTTCGAAGATATTCCTCAGGTCCTGGTGGTGATTTTTACGCAGCTTGCTTTTGACGAGCATGTCGTCCACGTAGACTTCTAGGGTTCCTCCAATCCATGGCTTGAAGATAGCATCGACCATCCTTTGGTATGTTGCCCCTGCGTTTCGAAGTCCGAAAGGCATTCAGGTATAGCAATAAAGGCCATGTGGGGTATAGAACGATGTGTGTGGCTGATCTTCTTCTGCCAGGGCTACTTGGTTGTAACCAGAATGTCCATCCATGAATGATAGTTCTTCGTATCCTTCTACTGCTTCTACCAGCTGGTCTATGCTCGGTAGGGGATAGATGTCCTTTGTACATGCCTTGTTGAGATTAGTAAAGTCGATGCATATTCTAACCCCTCCATTTTTCTTAGGAACAATGACCATGTTGGAGATCCAGGTAGGGTACTTGACTTCCTTGATAAATCCTGCGTCTAGTAGCTTCCGAAGTTCTGTTTCTACTGCCTCATGATACTCTGGAGCCACTTTTCGTATTTTCTGCCTGAACGGGGGAGTGCCCGGTTTGATGCGTAGTTCATGTTGGATTACTTTTGGGTCAATCCCCGGCATATCTCCTAACTTCCAGGCGAACACATCCGCATATTCCTTAAGTAATTTGGTTAAGGAATGTTCTCTTCCTTCGTCCATGATGGTCCCGATTTTGATCATCTTCGGGTCTTCTTCCGTTCCTATGTTGATTTCCTTTACGGGTTCTACTGGTGTGAACACAGGCTTCGGGTTTCCGAGGACTGGGACGCTCTTTAATTGCTATTTAGCGTGTTTCTGTTCTTCGCTGGTTGTTGAGGTACTTGTTTCCGTGCTTTGGACATTACCATCTTTCGTCAAGCCCTTTCCTGTAGTTTCCTTAAGGAACAGGTCTACGGCCTTCTCTTTCGCGGTTTCTTGATTTTTTACTCTTCGGATTTTTCGCTGCTCTTCTTGCTCATTGTTGATATGATCCTGAGTGGCCTGGCACTCTCGCGTAGTGATCCGATCTCCCTTGATCTCCATTATTCCCTCAGGTGTTGGAAATCTGAGATATTGGTGGTATTTGCCGCAACTCCTTTGAGATTATGTACCCATTTTCGTCCAATAATAGCGTTGTAGGGGGAAGGGGTGTCCACCACACTGAATCGGGTTTCCAGTTTCATGGGCCCTGCGTTAACCTGTAACACGATGTCTCCCAAAGGCTTCGTGGCTGCTCCATTGAATCCGTAGATGGTGTGATAAGAGGTCATTAACTGTTCATCATGGAGCTTCATCCATTTGAATGCATCATAGAATAGGACGTTTACAGAGATTCCCCCGTCTATGAGGATCTTTTTGAGGTTACATCCAGCTACTGGTAATGTTAGGACCAAGGGATCGTTATGGTCTTCCATATCTTCTTCGATATCCTCGGCATCGAAGATGATAGGAGATTCCATCCATTCTTCGTGTTCGTCCACCGCTATCTCATCGACCTTATATAACTCGCAGCGGTCTTCGAATTTCTTCCGTAACCTTTTTCCAATCTGCGATGTGAGTGAGGGTCCTGTGGCTTCGGAACACGAGATGGTGTTGATTGTTCGGTTTCCTTCCGGAAGTTGGACTGGTTTGGTTCGCTTGGATCTGTCCTCGGTAACATCCTTTCGTATGTAATGTTTGAGCTCTCCCGCATCAATTAATTTTTGGATCATTATTTTAAGGTTCTTGCACTTTTCGGTCTGGTGTCCGTTGAAACAGTGATATTCACAGTAATCTTTAGACTTCTCGGATCTCGGGGGATGCTTTCCCTTAGACCATGGCCACTCTAAGTTTTCCCTCCCTTTGATCTCTCGTAGGATACGAGCATAGCTAGCGTTGAGTTTCGTGTAAACTTGATCTTCGAATTTTCGGTCGCCTGTTCTTCGTTCATCCCTCCGTTCCTTCCTATCTTCGTGAGGTCTCTCCCCTGAGCAACTCCTTTTGGCCCCATTGGTTTGTTCCGCTGAATTGGTGCGGTGAGACCTCTGCGGATATGCCCTCGGGTTTTCCCGTTGAATTTCTTCAAGTCGAGCGTGCTTTTCGATAATTATTCGAAGATCTCCCTCTGTCTTGGGCACGCTCCCATGAATTTCAACAAATAGGGGACTCATTCGGTCTAAGCCCCATTTGTAGCAATTGATGCTTACCACTGGGTCCACGCTCCCTATGGCTTGGCAGATCTTGTGCCATCTGTTAGTGTACTCCCTCGTGGTTTCCTTGTAGCCAATTGCTAGTGAAAAAAGCTTATCCATCCCGGTGTTTACAGTCTTGTTGTACATGTATGTTCTTAAGAATTTCTCTGCGAGTTGGTCGTATGAGTGGATGGAGTTTGGTGGCAGATTATCAAACCATGATAACGCCGATCCCTTCAGGCTTGACGGGAAGTATCTGCAGAGTACGACGTCGTTCTGACCCCATCTAGCTAAGACACGGTTGTAGTACCGAATATGTGCAGCAGGGTCGCTGGATCCATCATAGCATTCGAACGTTGGGACAGGGCATTTCAGTGGAATAGGGGTGTTGTCCAAGCGATGAGTTAAGGGCGTGGAGTTAGCTTCTCTCATGACCTCTTCTAACCTTCCCCCGCCTTGTTTATTTTTTAATTTTCTGATCTCGGCCATCATCTCATCTCGTAGTTCCTCCATTGCGCGTTGGTGCTCTAAATTCTTCGGCTCATTACCATCTGACTCTCCATCGTCATAATCCGGGTCGGATACGCGACGTCTCCTTGTCGCGTCTTCATTAGCCGCTATGACGACTCTACAGTCTCGGTTTGGCTCTGGTGCTTTGGAGCTTGCTTCATCAAGTTGTTGGCTGGTCTTCGTGCTTAGAGCAATCCGCTCCTTTAAATCTTGATTTTCTCTGGCCAACAGGGATACAGCTTCTGCGTAAACCTGCTGGCTCTTCCTCAGTTCCTCAAGCTCAGCCATTAGTCGGTGTGATTGGTTGGACCCCTGATTGGGAGTCCCAGCGCGTGCTGCTACAGCCATTGTGCCGCCCTCCTCCATGGTCTGTACTAAAGGTGGCAGGGGTTCAGCTTCGGTTGCTGGTATTTCCAAATTGGGGTGAGCGCCCCTCTGCGGTGCTAGAGCCGCCGGTATGGTTTGATTCTGATCATTTGTTAGTGGCATTCCAAAAGTTAGAAGGTGCGCGGGTTGGAATGTTCTGGATTCATCCACCCTTTCTCTTGGTTGATTAAGTTGACTCATGGCGAAGGTATTGCTAGCCTCCGCAGCCTTCGGGACTACCGCAGCCTCCCCGTACTTTGTCGCTGCTTCTCTGAGAGCCGCCGCTGCAACTGAATTAGCGTTCATAGGTGAAGTGATTTCCGCAGTATCTTGCCTTCGATTGGTCATTTTAGCTTTATCTCCTTTCTGCTTGCTTCGGGTGATGACCGGGGTTGTCCTGGGTGTTTCTTTTGACAAAGCTTTAGATTTTCTTGCTTCCTGCGTCTTTTCCATCACGTGCCCTTTTGTTGATAATGAAATCTCGCCGAAACTTGCCTTCTTTACTCACAATACGTTCTTTCTACATAAGTTATTTCAAACAACAAAAACGGGAATATCCGCGTGAAGCGGGTTAGTTGGCGAAATACAATCTTCCAAGAGAGAATTAATACACGCAAGTTATAATATACGGGTTAAAGTTTTATTAAAGGAGATCCTTAGTATAAAAACTACGAAAATTGTAAATCCGACGGATTAAAACAATAACTCTTATCGAAGATAAAAGGTGGGTTTTTGAACATAATACAGTTAACGAATGATCTATACGGTCCGAGCTGATAAATCAGAGCAATCATATGCCAATTTAAAATGAAATCACAGGACAAGATAAATCTTTTACCGGGACGAAGTCCCTGTTTCTAGCGCCAAATTGTGAGCACACAAACCTGCGAGGGGGTCCGAACGCTCACAATCAATCATTATCATCTAAAGAGATTGTGATGATGATATCCTGGTGTTGATTCATTGGCTCAAAACCTTCGGGTTTATCATGGCCTCATCTAACAACTCCATGCGAGGCGTTTGCGCATGGGATATAAGTATTAAGGAAAACAAAACATATAAGTAAACATCCATGGAGCTAAATAAATGTAAAGTGCTGAAATATAAATAAGACCAAGGTTTACGTGGTTCAGCACTAAGGCCTACATCCACGGGGTTTGTTGTTTTACTATGTTCTTCACGGTTACATGAATAGTCGAATGACTTTTGGGTTTACATGTTTCTCTCTTCTAAGTGATTAACTTACCCTTGCAATCTCTCTCTCTCTCTCTCTCCTTCTCTCCCTGATTTTTCCGATCCCCTTTCCTCTTGGTGGAGATTGGGTATTTATAAGGTTAGAACGTGCGACCCATCTCTGAAGACCGTTGGAACCTTATCTTCTTGTGTCCTTGCGTCCATCACGCGGAGGTCTGCGTTTTCCCCTTGATCCCGCAGAGGCATCCTCGCTCGTTCCACAGGTTGGTCGACACGTACACTGCTCAGAGTGTTTAATGCGGGTAGTTGAGGGGTCTGCTCGTGTCAGACAAGTGTCTTCTGCCCCTGTCAGTCCGTGTCAGCTAACTTTATCTCCACCGTTGATCTTAGCTTCTCTTTTGGGGATGAGATAAAGTAACTCCTCAGGGTTTATTTGGTGTTTCGTGACGCATCATGTTTTGATGTTTTGGCCTGCATGCTTTCCACGTATCTTTTTATATACACGTGTCTGATAGTAAGATATATGTGTACACAATATGAATCTTAACGTAAATGTAAAAATATTTCAGAAAGTTCTGATGATAAATATAGTTTACCTTAAGGGATTTCGTGAGTAAACGTGAGACATTGGTGCCGAACCAATTTAATCTTTGTCTTTCCCATCGATGTATGATTTATATACTCTTATCATAATTAATAAAAGGTAGGTATAAAATTTGAAAATAAAATTTTGTACTTACCTCGAGATTTCACCGGAGGATTATTCCGAGATAAAGTTGTCCCAGTGATCGAAATATAAAATTGACTACATGATCCACCACTAAATCATAATTGGAAAACCTGGATCAGTACTAATCCCATGTTATCCGATTTAATATCTACACCCACATAAATCAGAATTTGCTATATAAACAGTGTTGCAAAGTTATAACTGTAATAAATTTAGACAATCCGTTTTGTTAACAATAAATTTATCTAGTTCGTTCTGGAAATTCAATTGTAGTGATTGTGATTCCTGGAATAGATTTCTCTTGGAATGTATATTCTAGACTAAATACTTAGTAGAGAAAAAACCTTTCAAAAGGTGGAAAACTATTGCTAGTTAAACATGTTTTAGCTAGCATTCCTATATACTTGGTAGAGAAATGCCAAGATTGAGATTTTAGTGTGCAGGGAGTTCTCTATTTATATTAACGAACATGCTTGGTAAACAAAGCTAGGTTCATGAACTTGTTTCCATGTTTAAGAATTGTTTTGTAACCAAGAAAGCTTAACTTCTCCATATAGATTGTTAGTGAGAAGTTTGCCTTGAATCATAGAGAAAAAATGTGCAACTGTATGTTATATGTTATGCACCAAGTAGTATTCCAAAGTACAATGGTTAAGTAGTTCCGGAACCGACAAGCATAAATTGGAGTTTAATATCACAAGACCAAAATTAGTTCGTGAATTGTCCAAAACTTCGTGAATAAGTGATCGCCTCGTAACTCAAGACACCTTTGTATTTGATGAGTTCGCGAACTGTCCAAAACAGTTTGTGTTCTTAATCACAAAAAGTCTACACAAAATTCTAAAAAACAACCAGTTCACGAACTATATAAAGAATTGATAAAATAAATTCGTGTACGCGAGTTTATCGAGATTAATTCATCAAGTCTTTATTATTTATAAGTTCAAGTTTATGAACTGAGCAAAACAATTTATGAACATAAGAACTAACTTGACGACTCCTTATTGCTTGAATCCCTCTTTGCAATGTTCATCATAATGGTAAATAATATGAGTAGATAGAATGGTAAATAATATGGGTAAATTACATAGTGAGTCTTTCATACCTTTATTGATGAAGTTTTTATTGACGTCGTTATTCTTCAATTTTCAATCTTCAAGATCGATCGGTGAATCCTGATGCTCAACTACCATAGTATATTCCAAGTATGAGAATGAATCTAGTAGACTATACATCAAGATGTAGTTTTGATCAACTACATTTGACAACAAGCTTGACATGCCAAAACTTGTGAGTTTGACCGAGCGATGATCTAACACCGTGGCTTGAATTAAACTCAGATAGAATGTCGAGAGGATCTCCTGGTATCTCAGGTGCATGTTACGTTAAGAACATTACTTCAAATTATCCTATGTAAGAATATTACTTCCTCAACAATCTAAATTGTATCACAATTACTATTGTAGCTGAAAAACATGTAGTATACGCTGGACTAAAGAAAATTGTGCACTCGAATTCTACTTGCATCTGAAGATGGACTCCAAGGTTTTATATATGAATGAATGATAAAGAAGATTTCCAATAACTTAGTATCATGGCACCTTTACCACATGCTAAACGAAATATATGACTTATTGCAAAGGGAAGGGAATTAAACTGTAGATGCACTAGCAAATTAATAGGGAGTAAATTGAAATAGTAAATCAAGACAATCAACCGGATGGCACAGAAATTCGGATGGATACTCTTCCAGCTTTTTAGTTCGATTTCTTGTAAGTGATAGAACTCCATAATAAGTTTTTTTTGTGCCACATCTGATATGCCACGTTCATTTATTGTTATTATTGCGTAAAGAGACAGATGTTTCAGTGTTTTTTTAATTGTTATGTTTTTTTGTATTATAACTAAAATATTAAAGATGACCAATCACAACTTTCCCGGTATAATATTACTTGTGCCCTAGTACAAAATTACAGAGTGATAGATCACCACATTTTGGATCCCACATTATAACCACTCATCTCAACATTATGTGCATGGATGAGATGTATGACATGTAATTAGGAAAAACAAATCACAGTTATGAATAAAAACTTATATCATTTATACTATCAAATTATTATCATGATGAAGTACACAACTTAAGCATTTAAGCGTGAATATACCATTTTAGGAAATACTAATTCCTTTAGCCAAGAAATTCTCGTCATCCACCCAAAAGTACTAGTGTCTTCCATAAACGCCCATTCTCATCCAAACTATATTAAACATGATGCTCAAGAGGTCAGGTGCTTTCTACCACGAGTATTCATGGTTGGAATGGATTGACTTTTGTCCACTATTAACCAAAGAAGCTTGTCATTTATTAAGTTATTTGTTTCCTCAAACAATGTTTATTTAGTTATCAATTGAATGTTACAGGTATTGAAATACTTACCTCGAGTCTTTGTGCTTTGAGAAGAAATCTCGTCATGATTTCACTCACCTGACGCCACCAGTGGAGATTATTTGGTGTTGGGATAAATTCTTTTTTCCTTATGGTTGAGCATATCTTTCTAGATAAAATCAGGGCACTAGATCTTCGACCTGCATCCAACTTAGAGTTTATTTTTTTAATAAATACAACTTATGAATTTTGACGCTTTTTAGCATTTTGTTCACATACTCGGTTTTATTTTTTGTGTAAAGTGTTAGCTCCAAGTCACTCCTCAATTTATAGATATTCATTTGTACAAATAGATGGTTCAACACTTGTTTATTTGATTCGATAGAAAACGTTGTTAGTGCCTTTATTATATGTTTGAATTCCCAACCCGCTGTTTGTGTATCAATAATCTTTTTTGTGTAGTATGTTATGCTATAAATTCTCCCGTGATCAAATCAAAATTTCTAACTAGAATTCTTTAGACACATATTATATTACCCACTTCGTGTTCCAAGTTGTTGCATTCTTCAATGGTATATTGTGTAAGTTGTACCTTCTTGACATTGTAAACTCACTAACTTGGACATTTTCTTACCACATGCATCTATGTTTTGAATTCCCAATCGACCACTACTTGCATATTAGAATTTTTTTGTGTAATATGTTATGATATACATTCTTTCGTGATCAAATCAAAAATTTTATCTAGAATTCTTTTAGACACATACTACATTATCCACTTCGTATATTCTGAGTCGCTGCCTTCTTTAATGTTATCCTGCATGTCATTGTACACTCACTAACTTGGACATTTTCGAACTAAATTGACAAAAGCATTGCATTTGAAACATCATATTTGTTCAATCTCTTTCTCATTATCCTTTTTGTTGCATTTTTTTATCACGAGGTGAGATTTTTTTTTTTTAAATTATGGTGGATCATTTTTTTAGGGAATATTTTGTTTGCATGAGCCTGCAATATCTTCCTAAAAGGTTGAGAGATCAAAGATATAGTTTTTTCTACTTGTTTTTATCTTCTTGTCCTCTTCCCACACCTACTTGCCAAGGACATGGTTTTTTTCCACCTTTTCTTAATTAACGAAAAATGATTTTTGGATTTCAACACTATTGAACATATTACTTGTTAAATACTCAACACCTGATAGTCTTCAAGTAATTACTTGTAAAGGTTACTTCCACATGAGAGTGCTTGGCTACGTATTTGCGGAATTTATTGCTTGATTACTTCAAGGGATGGTGTGACGATCACTTTATCACTTCAATCTATAGACAAATACTCTAAAAATAAACCTGTAAAAGTTATACTTTTACTTACCATCTTGACTTTAAGTTCTTATATGGAAAGTGTCTAATTCTATCCTTGTGAGGGAAATTATGAGGCAATGGATGCAACTTGAATCATGCCCTTGTTGCTTTTCATTTGTAAGTTTGGTATTCTAGCGCTCTGAACAATTTAAATTACGATTTCTTGACTTTATGCATAATTAGATCCTGTTGCTTAGCTTTGGAGTCACACTGACACGAAATAAAATATTTTGGCCGAGTGTCTCTTCTTATGTGGTCTATTTGGTTGAGTAGAAACCACGTCAGTTTTATCGAGACTTGGGACCCTCATATCACAACCATATGTCAGGATGTTACTCCCTTTACCCATTTAGACCCCAATTTATGAGAATCCAAAACTTAATTTTAGTCGAACCTTTTCTTAGAAGACTCACATGTCGATGGATAACATAACTCATAATAATAGGTGGAATAACGGGAGAATTGAAAGTTTATGTGGGATTTTTCTCTAAAAACTGTCCAACATAGATTTTTAATACAATTGTTGTTGTAGTCCCAAATTATTATCCAAGTCAGATTCCTAGTACGGTTGTCGTTATTGTTCCAAATATTAATTTTGGCATAAGAAGAAAAACTAATATAGATCTGGATTGCGCAAAATAAAGTTGTCTCCAAAGAATACACATGTCATTTTAAAAGATAATGCACTTAGGACTACATATTTCTTATGTTTCCAAAGATGGGAAACTATTAACATGGTATTTTTTTCTCTTTTTTTTTTGAAAAAAAAATGATGTTTTATTCCATGCATTTTGTGTGATTGTCTAGTTGGTAATGTTACGTAAAATTTATTATATGAAATTAATCATGAGAATATTGATGAGACCAGAGCTAACAAGAAACTAACAGCTATCACGCGAGTTTAAAATGAAAACGAAAATGAACCTGACAAAAATTATGGAATCTAAATGCACGCTTAGACTAAGTCTTATGAATCATTCCAGCAACCACTTATACAATGCTTCCACATAAGATGGGAAAAATGCCTAAGCCCTACGGTGTGAGAGGAAAACAAGATTTCAGCGAAACTTCAATTTTCTCCCAAGGACATTTTTCAGTAAAAATATATTTTGTTAGATTTTTTTTTCATATAAAAAGTGATACCTAGCTTTTAAACTTTTTGAAGAGAGGTTCCAATCCTCGACCAAGCTTAGCTTCCATTTACCCTTCCTCGTTTTCGGGGACAAAAAACGGGAACCATGACCAATATTTTAAAACTCGGACCGGATGTCGACCCAGTAAAATCACTGGGTCAGGGTTAACTGGTCTAACCAGTGGTTTAACCGGGGTCACTGGGTCTACCAAATATCATATAATATCAAATCCTGTTTCACATGTCGTCTAAGTTCTTCCGTCTTTGTGCGAATAGCAACTTCTTCTTGCCTCCATTGAAGCTTAACAGACCCATTATGTGTATACGTATAGTTACAATACCAGCAGACCCACTATTTGTTACACATTTGCTTGATTCCAATTTCTTGTTCGATTTCACTTCTTCAGTAATTGATTAACTTGTCTTCATATTCACGTTCTGCACATGTGTCTATACCCAGATGGATTCATTAGTTTATTAACTAGGTGAGCACCATTCCATTAATCAATTACTAGATCTGGCAGATGAAAATGATGGAGTTAAAATCAAACGGTAAAACTTATATATCTTTGAAATTGAATAGATCATGATTTTGGGTTTCCTATTTTTCTTTTAGGTCTCTCTTGAGCTTCTCGATAATTGATTTTTTCATATAGTATCCTCTATAGATCATGCTTTAAAATCTAAAAAAACCTTAATTCTTTGTCGGGGATGATTATTAATTTCTCAACTGAAATTTGAAAACTACCCCTGAAATTGATTTGCTTCGCAGAGACAGAGAAGATTAAGGGAAGAAAAAAACGGATGAACCGGGTAAAACCCGGTTGGGTCCATTGGGTCACTGATTGGACCAGACGGTTCAACTGGTTCACTGGTTTATTTAACAGATTAGTGGGTCAAAGGTGACCGAACCCTTTTTTCCTACTGGGTCAACGGTTCACCGGTCGAACCATCCGGTCCGGATTTTAAAACATTGACCATGATACCATCATCCTACTCCCCACTCCATAAGAATTAACTTTAAGGTACGTGACATACGGTGAATTTTAATTATAAACCACAAGCGCATGGCTATCGATGAAATAGTGTACAAAAGACGGGTCGATCCACTAGGACTAAAAAAATTGTTATCTCTAATTTATAATTAAAGTATAAGCTAAGAATAATAAAAAAACAATATTAATAAAACTAAGAAAATTAAATAAACTAGTAAAAAAAAGAATACCAGGGTTTTGGATTCAAATCAATCATGCAAAATACTCATTTTATCTCTAGAAAATATTCATATATATCACTCAACACAGTATCGAAGTCAATCTCATGTCTCGGAAAATGTTGCAATTAAAATAAATATATAACTTTTGTTGTAAACCCGAAATAGTTTAATCTCCTTCGCTTATAAAAAATCAATAGCCGAAGGCTATTCAAAACGGTTAAAAGAACAAAGCACTTTTAGAAGAGAAATTAATAAACAGTTAAATCCAAAATAATATTTTATTAGATAATACCTGGATTTCTCACATAACAGAATTGGCTTCCTCCTCCACCCTAGCGGAGAAATTACTCCATTATTACAAAGGAGAAGTTAAATGAATGAAATAAAAACTCTAATCTTTTGCTCAGACTCCGGACCCCCTTTTTCCATCTCCTTCCACCATTTATATGCACAAGTCTTCCAAATATTTCCACAATATTCTCTTTTAATTGGTATTGGTATAATATAAAATTATGTGATATATGTGGATTTCGAATTAATATCTCCATTTTCTTCGTTATTTATGAGATTGTATCTTCTTTCTTTCCATAGGTAGAAGATATTATATTAATCCTCCAGATGATGTCGACATAATTATCCATATGTGTGAATAAACTAGAATATGATCCGTGCCGTAACGGCCCGGATTTTTGTTTGTTGTCAAAAATTAGTTAAATTTATTTTTTTTGTACACCGACACCCCCTTCTATTTTCTTATGTTGATATTGTCATGTTTATTTTAGATGGGTCATTAAAAATTTGTTCTAGTTATATATTTCGACTTTCGCGACCAATTTGGAGGGATACATGTCCTGAAGGTTCGCGCTCGAGCAAGCGTTATGCTTTAGTCTTGGATTTGTAGTGCTTCACAGCCATGGATTAGCTCGTGGAAATTAGGTATCTCAGTATCTCATGTATGGGAAAATCTTGTTTCCGCCTGTTTTTTTTTTTTAATTTTATTCCCTTTTGCATTTTAAACCATGCATTTTCAACTAAATCAAATGCAACCTCACAATTTAGTTTGCTGGAAACCGGGCCTAGTGCTCGTGGAATCTAAATATATGCCTAAATACAGCAAGGGCCATAATGCAGGGGCTGAGCCACATGAAAGGGTGTGTGTACAGTTGCCCTCCCAGCCTACCTGGTTTTGGAGCCTAGTTTGGTTTATTTTAGCCCATTTTTGATGTTTGCACTCCCTTAAATATGTGCTTATTGGCGACTTGGCTTATCTTCCTATTTCTCAAAACCCAGTTGCGTCTCTGCCACAGTGATCGGTTTTTTTCCTCCTCTTAGCTTATCTAGCTTATCTAGATTGTAGAGAAATTTTAGCACCATAATACTTGTTCCTCCTAATCATTAGAATGCCAATTCTTTATGTTACCTTCTGGTATGCACATATGAGACCATATATTTATTCAGTTGACGTGTACGTGATCCTTTTTCGCTCAAAGGGAGTTGACTTATATCAATGTCTTACCCATTTTCATTTCTTGGTACATAGGAAGTCATTTTATTCTTATATATACATCCATGGAAATACAGTGGTTATATTTATTTATTTAATTTGTTGCTGAATAAATTCAAATTTATTTGCCGGTAGAGTTTACTTTTGGAATTGCACACATATAAGTTCAATTTAATTTCAAAGTTCACTTCCACTATGAACAGAACGTTGCTCTCTATAAGGTTGTGTGATAAGTGTTATGATTCATTATTGTTCAACTAACTATTCTAGAAGATGTTTAACTAACTATTGTTGCTTCCCTTCTTGAGCCACGTAATGAATTTCTTCTTAATTTTGAATGCATGAACTACTCACTGAGATGTCTGATTGTTACAAACATATTATAAAGTGAAAAATACAAGAACCCCCTACCATATGGGTTCAATATAGAGAAGTCCCGCCAAATGGATCATCCACTGTCAACTCCATACTTTAAGAAAATGATATTACTAGGCTCAAAAAATCAAATTTTCTTCGGATCTGGCCCATAATTAATTATTAAGAATTTTAATAATGACAACACTGCCCTTTAGTATTTATACCTAATAAAGTAGTTATAGATTCCAGTTTCATTTTTATTTTCTTTTTCACTCTCTCTCTCATCTGCTAAAGAAACAGGGCGGAGAAACCTAAATCTGGGCGGAGAATACACATTTTGTAATCGAGATTTGCAATGAATATCCATTTCAAAACCTAAATCTAAGGTTTACAACCAAATATCTTGATTATCTAAACTTAAATTCAACATCAGCAGCACTTTTTCTATGGAGATTCAGTGAAAATCAATGGAAAAGAAGTGATAATCTTCATCAACAAATAGATCTGTAGATTCGCCTACAAAATCATCAACAACAGCAAATGAATTTGAAGATTCGCATACGAATTAAACAGATAAGCTTCATTTTATCTCTAACCTTTCAATTCAATAAGTAGATTTAGTACATTGATTTTTCAGATTTATATTTCTGCAAAATCATTTTGTGATTTTGAAAACTCTTTAAAAGCTTGATTTCAGCATAAATCTCTTATTGAAATCATAATTAGAGTTAGATCTGTTATAATCTCACCTTAATCTTACTATTGAGTGTAAAATTTCGAAAAAAACGTTCAAGAAAAAATTCTAGGGTTCTTGAACAAAATTCGATAGATTTTTTAATTTTTTATCTCGATCGAAAATCGGTTTTCAGATTTGAAATCAGTGAATCATTATCTCATTTACCCATCTATTAGATATGAATTCTATATACTTTGAATTTTGAACTGATTTTTGCTCCTCTAATGTTACATGTTCTTAAAAAATGATTTTTAGTTCAATCTATATTTGCTCTGGTTGTTCAAATTTAAACAACAATATGTAGTACGATTTCAAGATTTAGATTATATATCTAATCAAAATTTTATGTCAATATCTTCTACAGAGCGTCAATTACTGGCAACGGTGCTGTCAAATCCATAGAAACTAAAGCTGAAGAATAAAGAGATATGGAAGGAAAAGTTGGATCGGAAGTGATTGTACAGGTAAAATGAATTAGGTTACTAAATTATGGCTTGTGCTTCAATTTTCAGTTCATAGCTTGTGATGGTGAAAGTTGGAGCAGGTGGTGATGCTGGTAGTGGTACTGAAGCTAGAGAGTTGTTCATTGTGCTTCAATTTTCTCATTTTGATGATTATTCGCACATGTGTAACTTTCGTCTACACATCCAAATTGCATGTGTAGCTTGCGTCTACACATCCAAAATATATGTGTAGCTTGCGTCAACACATCCAAAATGCATGTGTAACTCTCAGTTACACTAGTCATATACATGTGTAACTCTTATTTATACTATTATTGTCTGTCTATTTTGTTTATAAATGATGTTACAGTAACATAGGATGTAACTAGTTGCAACATATTGGATTTGTTTTACATTTAAAGCTTTTGGTGACTACATATTGAATATGGCCTTGAGTGCTTGTGTCTGTGTAGTTGTTGAAGCAACTGATGGTGATGGTTATGTTAATTTCAAAGAGGATGTTTTTATTTTGACCTAGGTATCCAACTCATTGAGGCTCTCCATGGTTTCAACGAAGTATGTATGTTTGCTTATGGTTATTGTTGTTGGTTGCTGCTACAATGCGTATCCATGTCTTTAAGTTTTTGTGATTATGTCCTTTCTAAGGAGTCTGTCTATGGTTTTGTTCTTCGGTCAATTGCAGCAAACATTGGCTCTTTTCTTCAAGGATCAGTTGAAGAGCATTCTCTTTTCTGTGGTAATAGGACCACCAATTGTTGCTGCAATAATCTATATAGTGCAAGTACCATGGTAGCACCTTTTGTTGTTGAGTATCATTTTTCTATGATGAATGAGTTGTTGGTATGCCTAAGAACTTTCTTTATTGGTTGGTAGACTGTAAAATTAGTTACACTAGCAACTACTAGTTATATACCTTTCAAATTATTATGTTGCATTTTCAGTTGATTAAGTGTTATTGAGTAAATTTTAATGTTTAATAATCGCAAGTAGCTATGTGTGATGTCCTTTTTTATAGTGCTAATGAAGAATATGCTATGAGTACGCAAGGCATGTGGCTGTCTAACTGCAGGTTACACAAGGCATGTGGCTGTGTAACTGCAGGTTACACAAGCCATATGGATGTGTAACTTTAGCTTACACATGTTAATTATATGTGTAACTAATGATTACACATGCATAACTATTGATTTTCTGGCTTGGTTTAGTTAAAGGTGTAACTGGGGTTTAAAATCATCAACCTTCCTGAGCTATGTTTTTTGGGTTTCATTATTTTCCTTCCACATTTCTTATATTGTTCATAGGTACTGGAAATTTTCATGGATTTATGATGTTTGTTAGAAAAAAAAGCTTCAAATTTGTTTGGATAAGATTCCAATATAGTGTGTCAGACCCTCAACAGTATTATTACATCTTTATATCATTGTATTGCCACTGTTTAAGATCCAAAACTGAAAGGGGGATGTTATCCATTGACGATGTTGTGTCTCAGTGTTTTATTCTTACGTATTGCTTGCATTTTGCTTGGTTTTTTGTATGATGGAGTGCGTTCAGTTGAATGATTAGAGGTACTGGTGCAGCTGCAGTTAAGACAGTGGTAATGGAATAGAGGAAATGAAGCTGGCTGGTGCTGAGATTTGTACTCAGTTGGTGTTGGTTGTAGTTGCAGGACATGGGTTCCGATGGAATTGATATGTGGCCAGTTATGACCTGAGTAAGAGAACTCAATATTGCAGGCTAGATGCATGTTAGGATAAACATGTGCAGAGTTGCCAATGTGTGTTGCTGTTGCAGTGGATTTGATAGGAAGTGATGTTGGTAGAGAATGATGATATGAGTCATGGTGGTAGTTGTAGCTGGTAGGATAAATGTTGTTGAAGGTGTGCACAGTGTTGTTGGACATGATGTGCAGTTACAGGTGCTCATAGTGGTCTTGGTGAAGTGCAGATGCAGTTGGAGTTGCTGGTTTAGATGCATGTTTAGGACAGGGAAGTGCAGGTGATGGTGCTTAGAGAGTGATGGCTGGTGCTATACTGAAGAATGGTTGCAGCTGCTGGAGTGCCTACCACAGCCACCACACCTGATATGACATGTGTAACTGTTGATTACACATTTCATATGCATGTGTAACTCCAAATTACACATGCATTTTTATGTGTACTAGTGAATTATTTCTTGGATTTCGCTTTCCATATCTCGTGTTTTAATTCGTTTATTGTGTTCAAACAACTAATTATTATGATTGTAGTAATTGATGAGTGAACAAATTATTGTAAATGAAAATTAAAGTAATACATGTATTTTATGATGAATAACTTGTAGATAACCTTACATATAACATGTGTAATAAAAAGTTACACATGCATATGGATGTGTAACATGTAGATACACATGCCATGCGCATGTGTAACTTCTGCTTACACATGTGTAACTGCAGAATACACATCTATGTACAAGTGTAACTTTGCATTATACATTTTATATGAATGTGTAACTTCTGGATACACATGTCATATGCATGTGTCAGTTCCGTGTACACATCCATATGTTGGTGGTGGTCGTCAGTGGTGGCGGTTGGTGATTGGCGGTGACGGTGGTGGTTGGCGGTGGTGGTGGCCGGAGGTGGCTGTCGGTGGTGGTTTAACTGGCGGTGGTGGTCAGATGTGGTTTGACGATGGTGGTTGGAGGTGGCTTGCAGTGGTGGTCGGAGGTGGTTGGTGGCGGTGGCGGCCGGAGGATGTGGTGGTCGGAGGTGGTTGGAACATCATCACATAATATTTTGATAATTTGGGCATAAATTTAAATTTTATTTAATTATGGGCTTGACAATATGCATAAAGGTATCAAGGTCTTTTAATAATTTGGGGTCTAGATTTAAACTTCTTTTAATTAAGGGCCTCATATTATGGGTTATCTATTAATTGGGCCTTAGCCCAATTTTCCCTAAAGTGAAAAATCATTGTAAACCCATTTTTTTCTATGATCCGTTTGTAGTATGAGCATCCCTGCCTTCTTTATGCTATCAGTTGTTCGGGTAGCTATCGCTATTGGAGGACCATTATACTGTATTGGGGAAAACAGTACTTCGGTGTATATTACATTTTTGACTTATATACAGATTCACTGTGCTTTTATAGATTCATTCGTTCTAGCCATGCATTCACATATATTTTTTCGGGAAAATGAAAGACAAAAAAAAGTATCACTTTTCCCGTGAAGAGATAGTATATTTTTCCTACTCAATTTTTCTTTATTAAATTTTCCAGCTATCGTGTATTTTGCATCATTTTCCATTTCATGTTACGTTGTTCATCTCTTTCTCTTTTCATCATCTAATTCAGAAGAAACAGAATTATCCATGTAAAAAAACTCCCCTAAAAGCTTTTATGGTCGAGGACCCCAATGACGGAATCATCTCCTGGATAGCCAGCTCAGGTGCGCCAGAAGCATTAATTTTAAGTCGTTTTGGTAATATATACAATAATCCAAGTCATGATGGCAGTGTCTAGGTTACCAGCTCCCATGCCTCCAAAAGGGTAAGTTATAGTGGTTACCGGTTAGATAAAGTGCCCAAAAATTTAGTCTTTGTCTCTACTTTTTTAGTTGAACTCCCTTTGTAGTTCCTTCATAATTTCCACATATACACCCGGACCTATTACTGCTTAAATCTATGTGGTTGCAATGTTGCGTGGCATCTACTGGTAGTTTTACATACTATGGTTTTCCCATTTCATATTTTATAAGGTTTTCTTTATAAAATGATGATGATGATACTCGGAATCGGCTTTAATTACAACCGAAAAATTCGAACAAAATGCAAATGCAAATTCACATCATATCTTATTAAATGAACCATGCTCATATAAATTACCCAATCAAGGACCCATCACGATCTGATCTATGAATTATACTGAGATATAATAACGGCATGAGTCAGTCGTGCTACAAAAACGGTAAGACTTTCCAGTATGGAAGTTGACCGAGCCGTTTTTTGGTTATTGTAACGGTACATTGTTTTAAAAGTTTCAAATCTCCACATGACATACGTCATCCCCAAAGCATAATACTTATTACCATCGGGTCTTACGCTGTAACTTCCGACGCTTATTATCACTCTATGGGCATACTGAACCACGTTTTTGTCTTCCATCCACTCCTTAGAAAAATCAAGGAACAACTCAAAATTCTATCTTTAAACTCCATGTCGTATATTGATCATTTGAGCTAGGGTATATTGGTTATGATAACAATGTGTTGCTTAAAAATTTGCATATCGCAATATGAACATGTGTTAATTGTCTGATTTAGACCCACAAAATCATAATCTCAGCAAGAACATTAATGCGATTACTCAATTTTCTCATCTGTGTGGTTAAAATATAACACACATGAATGCAATGATACAACACTATATTTATACTCGATTAACCATCTCCTCGTCTTAGGTCTTGCGGATTATTTTGAAAATTACTTTGAGGGGCTACATTACGAATTTATTGTAGGGACAGTATTCTGATTGACTATCTCATATAATGTTGTTGTCTGTAACAGTTGATCTTCCACCATATAATGTTGGAGGTCTCCTCTTGGGAAAGAATTAGTAAAATCAACATATTATCCTACTAGTAACCATTTTATCCTTGATAAAACTCCTTCAACATATTAAAGGAATATAATCAATCCCCCCCCCCCCCCCCCCCGAAAAAAGGAAAAAGACTGAATTTTATTTAAAATAAAAACGATTAACGTAGAGCTACTAGTAACCATTTTATCCTTGATAAAACTCCTTATTTGAGCCAACAAATCCTAGACTTTCAAGTGGCTTAAAATCTTGGTAGCAGAACCTATCAAGAAGAAAGCATGAAATCAATACTGGTAGTAAATCTTTGACAAAAGTGAACGTCCTTACAACTCAAAAAGAAATTCCTATTTGAGATCTGCATTGCATAAGACTACCCAATACATTTCCGTAATTCAAATAAGATAGCAGTGATACACAAACATATTCAACAAATTGAACGTTAAATCTCTTACGCACAACGTGTGATTCAAAAGATAGTAGAAATCACAAACCTTGATTGATTTGGTATCAGAAGGATACCCGCTTGTTTTCGCTGCATTGCCGCTACATGAAAGTTCAAATAGTTAGAGACAATGACAACTCAAAAGAAATATAAAGCGCTGCTGCAATTTAGAACACTGTGCGGTTTTATACTATTATCTCCATAAGTCAATTTTACACGGCAAAATTCACCATGCCCAGGAGCAAAAACTTAACATATCTGAATAGCACCATTAAGAAAAATCACGATTTTGTTATGCTATTTTTTATAGTAGTAAAAGGTCTTTCAACTGTTAATCATGTTTTATCAAAAAAGAAAAAAAAAACATGAACCTATCATTGCTGAAAAAGCGGGGGTCTAACAACCACACCCAATATTTCGATTAACAATCTGTATGGACTAACTCCAATATACTTTTAAGAGAATCAACTAGACAGTCAGACTCAATCTTAATAAAATCATATCAAAGAGTTATATCTCGCTTTCTCGATTCAATACTTACTCATGCAAATAGAAATCTTCCAGTCTAATTGAATACAAGAGAAATCACTTGAACGGTACCATAGACCAATGTTCAAGGATCAATCAATTCCAATCAACAACCAAAGGTTGGATTTCCTAATTGATCGATTCAACGCACAACCTGTGATATTCCAATTATATAAAAAAATATAATGCGGAAAAGAAATAACACAGACACCATAAGTTTTGTTAACAAGGAAACCGAAAAAATGCAGAAAAACCCCGGGACCTAGTCAAATTGAACACACACTGTATTAAGACGCTACAGACACTAGCCTACTACAAACTAACTTCGGTCTGGACTGTAGTTGAACCCCGATCAATATCACACTGATCCAAGGCACAGTTGCACTCCTTATGTCTCTGATCCCAGCAAGATACTACGCACTTGATTCCCTTAGCTGATCTCACCCACAACTAATAGTTTCTACGACCCAAAGCCGAAGACTTTAATAAACAAATCTGTATCACACAAAAAAGTCTACGGTAATAGATGAATCTGTCTCCCACAGAAATACCTACGAGTTTTTGTTCCGTCTTTTGATAAATCAAGGTGAACATGAACCAATTGATAACCCGGACTTATATTCCCGAAGAACGGTCTAAAATTATCAATCACCTCACAATAATCTTAATCGATTAGCGAAAGAAGATATTGTGGAATCACAAACGATGAGACGAAGGTGTTTGTGATTTCTTTTATATCTTGCCTATCGGAGAAATCAATCTCAATCCAATCTTACGATTGTACTTAGTAGGATAGAAACAACAAGATCAGATCACACAACTACAATAAAGTAGTATCGGTCTGGCTTCACAATCCCAATGAAGTCTTCAAGTAGTTAACCTACAGGGTCTCGATAGAAACCTAAGGTTAAAGTATAATCGACTCTAGCTAATACAACTAGTATCACACGGGAGGTGTGGGGATTTGGTTTCCCAGTTTCTAGAGTTCTCCCTTATATAGTCTTTCAAATCAGGGTTTGCAATCAATGTTAGCTTAGTAACAATGCATTCAATATTCACCGTTAGATGAAAACCTGATTAGATTCAAGCTAATATCTTTCAACCGTTAGATCGAAACTTATCTTGTTACACACAAATGAAATGCACGTTTATTTAGGTTTGTGTAACCGTACTCAAACATGTACATCTAGTTGGTTCAACAATAGTTAACCAAATGGTTAGCCATATGAGCACTTTCATATCAACCATATTCTTCTTTACCATAACTAGTTCAAATGACTCAAATGAACTAGTTAGAGAGTTGTTCAATTGCTTAGATCTTTATAATAGACACAATTGAAACAAAAACGATTCGATCAATTCATGAACTTTATAGCCACGGTTTGCAAACTTGCATTCCTTAGTTTATATAAGTTTAAGTTCACGAATAATCGTTTTTAGAAAATAACCAACTTAAGTACGCGTACTTAAGTACCCGGAATAAGTTTGTTTTCAATTCACAAACTCCGGCGGAAATTCTCGGGATGAGAACCTCCGACAGTACGCGGACTTGGTACGCGGACTTGGTTCGCGGACTTGGTTCGCGGACTTGGTACGCAGACTCTAGTTCCGGTTTTCCTGAGCATCAAAGTACGCATACTTTGGTTCAAGGAATAAGGACTTATACATGTATGAGTTACCTCATAATGTTTATATCCAACCATGGTTATGTAATCTAAACTCTCATTTAAATCATTGAAACATTCTTAGAGGACGTTATATGATTGTTATTCACAAACCATTTTCGTCAAAGCCATTTTCAAGTAATTGAAACATAACATGACTTTCGTCACTAGTAAAGATGAACTTGGCCAAAGCGAAAGCTTACCAACACATATTTCGAGAAATATATAAGCGAGATAAACTCGGCTCGAAATAGCAAATGTGTATAATCATAGTCTATATAGAAAAATGACTTTTGTCTCAAGATAGGAGATAGAGTAGATAGACTTTTGAGTGATAGATAAGTTCAAGTCTCCACATACCTTTTAGTCGATGAAGTTCCACCAGTTCCTTTAGTAGTTCTTTGTCTTGTATGATGATCGCCATGGAGTTCTTGAGCTCAACTACACTTTCTATCCTAGTCTGAAACTTAGCTATAAGTAGACTAGAAATCAAGACTTATAGTTTTGATCACTAACATTGACAAACATGCTTGAGATAGCAACACATGCGAGTTCGACCGAGCAGTGCTCTAACAATCTCCCCCTTTATCAATTTTAGTGACAAAACTATCAATACATATGGAATACAAAACAAATAAATAAACTTTGTAGATTCTCTTCCACATGCCTTATCTTCTTGGTTCTTCAACATTACTCGAAATCTTCGTCACTTCCAAGTACTCCAATGATTCCAAAGGTTGTAAGTTTAATATCATCGTTGTTGAAAATCCGTAGCTATAACAATGAGAAAACAAGAATTCTCGATCATTATTACCAGTGTCATAGTATTATTACACGACATCAAAGTTCAATTGTATCACAACTTCGACAACAATACTATGGTGATATGTATCACTCCCACTTAGTCAATACTCCATCTCACATGGAAACCGCTCCCCCTTACATAATGATCCGTAAACCATATGTATTTGTAGTGTGAACTACACATTAATTCTCCCCCTTTTTGTCAATAAAATTGGCAAAGGTACGAAAACTAGTGGGATCCTAATGAAATTTCCATAGAGACATTTCATGACAAAAAGAAAGCACATATCTACTTTTTAGATGCAATCATATAGCCGAATCTAAATGCTTTCATCAAGAAGTTTATAAAGATACAAGATAACTCATATAATATTCCACAGCCGCACTCCCCACAAAGATTTGGCAATTAAGCACAAGTTCAATCAAGAACTCTCCCCCATAAAATGTCATTCCCGGAAGAACAACAAGAGCGACCTTACTTTCACAAGAAAAGAAGAATTTCTTTGGACATAACAAATCACATACGAATATGAATTTGAATCCAAAAATACTCAATTAAACTAACCACACATGATTAATTTAATCGGAAATGCTAAACATAAGAGAACTTACGGAGCCGCACAGTATATACATAAAGAATATGGATCAGGGAAGATCAATACTGTGGAATAGACAAGGATTCATTCTATTTTCCATCACTATTTGCACAATGACATACAATAGACATAATCCTCGTAAACAAAAGTTCATCCTATCTTCCATCAATATTTGCATAATTACATATAATAGGCTTAAAACTTTTGTCATGTCAAAAGTTCATTCATTCTTTTATCAATACATGGATATCGACATACGAAATACTTAACTTTTGACAAGGTATGGGACAATCATAGTTCACGGACGCAAACACACATATCCCATAATTAATTTGCAATATATAAAACCATAAAGATTAATACTGCAAAAATCATCTTCCAAACAACTTTTTAGAATTTAATCAAATAAACCTAAAAAAAAAAGATGAAAACATTGGACATAGCTATGTGTAATCACAATAATGGCTATTCCAAAAACTAGTTATTCTTCCTAAAACACAAGAAATAAAATTCTCATAAGAAGATTTACTAGATGTTGAGGCCTATGAAAAATTCTTTATCGTCCCCAAACTCCTTGTCGTCAACATCCATGGGAACATATGGTTCATGAAGAAAGGAGTCAATTCCAACAAGTCTTCTAGGCTGAAGATGTCGAACCAGGGCCTTCTGAATTTCAAGAGATATCAAAACAAAATCCTTTATTTGCTAAATCTCCTTCCTTGTATCCTTTAACTCTTCAAGAACATCAGAAAACCTCTGAGAATTTGAAGGAACAGCTCTTGGCTTCTTCACATTTCTTCTTTTTCTTTTCAAAGTTGGAGGCAACGGAGATTTATCTTTTTCCTTCATGAATGATGGCTTAACAATCATATTAACATATTTTCCATCAGAAGACATGATGCTTGGAGTATCCATAAGAATATGGGTTTGTGAGAGGAAATCACAATTTAAACTCAACAAGTAGTCTTGGAAAGAGTTTCAGGGAAAGATAAAGGAATGTAGGGTTACGCAACCTTTAACAGGTTCGTGCACGCACAACTCTGAACCCTAGAAAGAGTAGAATTGTCGAGAATAACTCTCCTTTATTGATAGACAGAGATTTTCAAAAAAAAAAACTAAGAAAAGAAGGAAACAGCCTTTTCCTAAAGCCTGAGAGGTGCAAAACCTTGTCTCTTTCGATCAGGCACATGAGACAAGATACACAAAACAACAGAATCAAGTTGTGTTATAGTGAACAACAATCTGTCCACCATGTTCCTTTTGAGAGGAATCCATATACCTCTGTCTATTAAAATGATTGGACCATACTTTCTTCTATAATGGTCTTGTTTTATCCTTGGAATCTAACTTCTTAGACGAAGATAAAATCTTACATACCTCGGCGGTCTTTTGAGCAAGTTTAAGCTTGCTTGCTAATCGATTTGCTCTTCGTTGAAGTTTGTTGACATGTCTCAATTTGTGTTTGTACTTGTAACACTTTGATAGTTCATGACCTTTGAGTGAAAAATATGAGCACGTCAATATTGGATATGGTTCAGGCATCTGAGATGTGCAGGCTTCTAGACACACAGTGGTACCTGAAACATCATACACAGAGTTCCAATAGAAAGGTCAATTTTATCTTCCAGATTGGTTGAGTTTTCTTCTGAAAGAATATCAAGATTGATGTATGTATTGCTATAATTATCAAAATCAATATTTTCACAAAGAAGTGCAACACTTGATTTTTCGTCTTCATTAGAATCATAGTTGTCAGACATTTCATCAAGAGTTGCAGCAAGACCTTTGTTCCCAGTGTATTTCTTTCGATTTGGACACTCATTTGAAAAATGACCAAAACCTCTACACTTAAAGCACCGAGGCATATCCTCGTCATCAGTTTCATCATTATCCCTTTTTTTAGGAGGAACACGATTATGGGGTTTATCTGATGACTTGGATTTATATCTCGAGAACCGTTTACTTCTCTTCAAAAGAAGATCCCTAAACTGTCTTGTGATATAAGAGACTGACTTGTCAAGATCTTCATCTGATGAATCAGCCTCAGAAAGATCATCTTCAGAGATGCAAACACTTTTACTTTTATCAAGTAATTTAGTATTCTTTAGTGCTTTGAAAGCAACATCCTTACTTGACTTGGACGTATGCTCATGATCAAAGATATTTAACTTCCCAACCAGAGTATTTCTGGACAGCGTTGCGAGAATATTTCCTTCAACGATGGAATGTTTCTTAGAGTCGTATCTAGATGGCAACGATCTGAGAATTTTCATCACAATGTCCTTTTCAGGAATGGTCTTGCCCAATGCAAAAGATGCATTAACAATTTCAGACACTTTCTGATTAAACTCATCAAATGTTTCTTCATCTGCCATACGAAGGTTTTTCCAATCAGAATTTAGGTTTTGAAGCCTAGCTTCTTTCTCACTGGTATTTCCTTCAAATACGACTTCCAAGATATTTCAGGCTTCTTTAGACGGTGTGCACGTAGTCACATGGTGCTGAAGATCTGGGGTAATGGCATGTATGATAGCATTTAAGCCGTTAGAATTTTGCTTCGCAGCAAGGATTTCTTCTGGACTATATCTACCAATATCCTTAGGTATAGATACATCGCCTTCTGTATTAACCGGAGGATTATAGCCATTAACAACATGTACCCATGTTTGAAAATCACGAGCTTGAAGAAAAGCACGCATAGCGATTTTCCGCCATAAGTAGTTTGAGCCATCGAAGACTGGTGGTACGTTTATGGAGATAGAATTTCTGTCCATAGAGTCGGATCGCTACAAACACAGACTTGTAAGGTCTTTAAACGTGTTTGCCTGCTCTGATACCAATTGAAAAAGCGGGGGTCTAACAACCACACCCAATATTTCGATTAGCAATCTGTATGGACTAACTCCAATATACTTTTAAAAGAATCAACTAGACAGTCAGACTCAATCTTAATAAAAGTATATCAAAGAGTTATATCTCTCTTTCTCGATTCAATACTTACTCAAGCAAATAGAAATCTGCGAGTCTAATTGAATACAAGAGAAATCACTTGAATGGTACCAAAGACCAATGTTCAATGATCAATCAATTTTAATCAACAACCAAAGGTTGGATTTCCTAATTGATCGATTCAACGCACAACCTGTGATATTTCAATTATATAACAAAATATAATGCGGAAAAGAAATAATATAGACAACAGAAGTTTTGTTAATGAGGAAACCGCAAATGCAGAAAAACCCTGGGACCTAGTCCAGATTGAACACACACTGTATTGAGACACTATAGACACTAGCCTACTACAAACTAACTTCGGTCTGGATTGTAGTTGAACCCCAATCAATATCACACTGATCCAAGGTACAGTTGCGCTCCTTACATCTCTGATCCCAGCTGGATACTACGCACTTGATTCCCTTAGCTGATCTCACCCACAACTTTTCTACGACCCAAAGTCAAAGACTTTAATAAACAAATCTGTATCACACATAAAAGTCTACGGTAATAGATGAATATGTCTCCCACATAAATACCTACGAGTTTTTGTTCAATCTTTTGATAAATCAAGGTGAACATTAACCAATTGATAACCCAGACTTATATTCCCGAAGAACAACCTAGAATTATCAATCACTTCACAATAATCTTAATCGACTAGCGAAAGAAAATATTGTGGAATCACAAATGATGAGACGAAGGTGTTTGTGATTTCTTTTATATCTTGCCTATCGGAGAAATCAATCTCAATCCAATCTTACGATTGTACTTAGTACGATAGAAACAGCAAAATCAGTCACACAACTACAAGAAAGTAGTATCAGTCTGGCTTCACAATCCCAATGAAGTCTTCAAGTCGTCAACCTACAGGGTCTTGATAGAAACCTAAGGTTAAAGGAGAACCGACTCTAGCTAATACAATTAGTATCACACATGATGTGTGGGGATTAGGTTTCCCAGTTGCTAGAGTTCTCCCTTATATAGTCTTTCAAATCAGGGTTTGCAATCAATGTTAGCTTAGTAACAAAGCATTCAATATTCACCGTTAGATGAAAACCTGATTAGATTCAAGCTAATATCTTTCAACCGTTAGATCGAAACTTAGCTTGTTACACAAAAATGAAATGCACGTTTATTTAGGTTTGTGTAACCGTACCCAAACATGTACATCTTGTTGGTTCAACAGTAGTTAACCAAATGGTTAGCCATATGAGCACTTTCATATCAACCATATTCTTCTTTACCATAAATAGTTCAAATGACTCAAATGAACTAGTTAGAGAGTTGTTCAATTGCTTGGATCTTTATAATAGACACAATTGAAACAAAAACGATTTGATCAATTCATGAACTTTATAGCCATGGTTTGCAAACTTGCATTCCTTAGTTTATATAAGTTTAAGTTCACGAATAATCGTTTTTAGAAAATAACCAACTTAAGTACGCGGACTGGTACGCGGACTTTAGTACCCGGAATAAGTTTGTTTTCAATTCACAAACTCGAGCACAAATTCTCGGTATGAGAACCTCCAACAATACGCGGACTTGGTTCGCGGACTTGGTACGCGGACTCTAGTTCCAGTTTTCCCGAGCAGCAAAGTACGCATACTTTGGTTCAAGGAATAAGGACTTATACATGTATTAGTTACCTCACAATGTTTATATCCAACCATGGTTATATAATATAAACTCTCATTTCGATCATTGAAACATTTTAGAGGACGTTATACGATTGTTATTGACAAACCATTTTTTCGTCAAAGCCATTTTCAAGTAATTGAAACATAACATGACTTTCGTCACTAGTAAAGATGAACTTGGCCAAAGCGAAAGCTTACCAACACATATTTAGAGAAATAGATAAGCGAGATAAACTCGGCTTGAAATAGCAAATGTGTATAATCATAGTCTATATAGCAAAACGACTTTTGTCTCAAGATATGAGATAGAGTAGGTAGACTTTTGAGTGATAGATAAGTTCAAGTCCCTACATACCTTTTAGTCGATGAAGTTCCACCAGTTCCTTTAGTAGTTCTTCGTCTTGTATGATGATGGCCATGGAGTTCTTGAGCTCAACTACACTTTTTATCCTAGTCCGAGACTTAGCTATAAGTAGACTAGAAATCAAAACTTATAGTTTTGATCACTAACATTGACAAACATGCTTGATATAGAAACGCATGCGAGTTCGACCGAGCAGAGTTCTAACAATTGCCACTAACTACTTCAATCACTGGCATAACTCAAGTTCTCGTTGGGTTACACAATTTTAAGAGTGTGAACTCTTAGCCAATGAGAAACTATAGGTTAAACAAATAACTCAAGAAATGCAAATTACAATAACAAAAGGTGAAAATAATACCTATGACGTTCCATTCCAAGAATCTGTCCATCTTTTCTCAAAATTTTACCCAATTGCGAATCCACAAATGCAATCGTCCTTAAGTCGGATATCGCCAGAGAAGGATCGCGATACCTTTTACCCAGGGTCATAGTACTGTCATCTACCCCTTGAAACAATACAATGATCACCACTACTAATTTTTTGATGCTCATATGTCTTGAGCCTGAACCTACCCCAGAGCTGGAGTCATATCCTTAGCAGCACCAACCATCATCATCTCATTGAAACCTTTTCCAAATGTTGAAGCTGGAAATTGCATATTATCCTTTCTTGGATTGTTTTTTGGTGCTAATCTCATATATTTTAACCTTCTATGAAAGAACCACATTGGTAATCGCTGATCCGATAAGTCTAACTTCACAAATAACTCTGCTCTAATTGCCCCTGATAGATACGCCTCCAGTATTTACACTGGTTGAAACAAAATCACTTCAGAAGCTAAAACAAATTTAATGCATGATTTTCGTAAAAGCATTAATCGTTAGTCGATGAATGTCAAAACCAAGCAAATTTTTCAAAACTGAGAGACCACTAATGGGTACATAGAGATTTAGTGGATCACGAAAGTAACCACGTGGTGCATGTCTGCAATATACCTTCAGTACAACACTATAAAAATCTGCAATCTGTAGACATTGCTCAAACTTTAAAATGAAGCTTGCATTATCAAATTACAAACTCATACAAAAGCAAAGGTGTTTGATAAAGTATCAAACCAAGATTATGATAAGAATGAGAAATTTTATTATTGCAGGTGAATCTTTCAACTTAGAGTCATAGGAAAGAGATAAGTTTACATGAACTATTCAACTTAAAACAATCAGGGAAAATATATAAAATCAGAAATTTACATGAACATCTGTTGGGTCAAATACCCATTGCTTGGAAATTTTTTTCCCACGCTTAATCCGGTCAACCTAATGTTTCACAATATTCATAGACTGGACAAAAAAAGCTTAAAAAATTCACCCGCATCTTTTCAAACCACATAAAACCTACAAAAAATTATTAAAAAAATTGCGACTAAGAAATTGAATTAGGGCAAAAAAGAGTTACCACGAATCAAGAGTAGGTTAAAGAGAAATTATGATAAACAAATTTGTATATCAGAAGTAAAATACAGTAGTAGATAAGAAGAAGAGTCACCTTTTTCGTGGATTTTCATAGCAGGACGTTGATGTAGCCAAACAATATATTTATATGCATATCACCAACACAAATTTTGACAAACTAACAGGGGTGTATTGGAATAGGATTTACATGGATATTTAACAATCCTAAAAACTCCATAGGTATTAAATCAGGATATATAAGGAATCATTAAATATCCATGGTATTCAATTAGGATTGTTTTAGATTCCACAAATATCTTAGGTATTCAATTTACTTAAGATTTCTTAAGATAGTTAAGGAACAAGATATATATGGATTCTTATGAATATTTGTAAGCAAAATATGTATGTTATTATCTCATATCAATCTTAACCCAAACAACCACAGGAGTTTCATGAATTCTTATGGACAAATATTTTTTAGGGTTATATTTTTGGTACTCAGATTTTGACCAAAAACCTGGTTTTTGTCTAACATTTGTCCAGCCTTTGCGTTTGGTCTAAAGACCAACGTTGACCCGTGTTGAATCCGTTGAGTGGTGACGTGTATAAGTATTTGACTTGATTTATTTTATTTGCACCCTCCAAAATAATAACATATTCTTATTACATCCCCAACTCTAACCTTCGTCTTCAAATTACAGTTTCTTCAAATAACTACATCCAGAAATTGGAAAGAACATGTTGTTTCGCCTTAATTAGGTCTAAATGAGTGGGATGGTTATTGGAAAACCAAATTCAGGCCATTCTATATCTCCTCTACTGCCACCACGAATTAATCAATCCTGCAATAACAACCATCACAGACTCATAGATTCATCTTCTCTCGTTGACAATAGCAAACACAATTTCATTGTCCCTAAAACTCAATTGTAAACACCATTTCCATGATTCCTCATTCGGTAACACAACCTAAATCTTGTCCCAAAACAACACCTTTTTACTGCAACTTCAAATCGAATCAAACCCATCTTAAATCTTTGTCTCTTCTCATAATCAAATCAGATCCGAGATAAACCCATTCATTCATAATCCTAGATGAACTTCAAACCCACCAACTGAATTTCTCTTACAGTTTGAATCTCAGAGAAAAAACCACTCAATTAATTCTTCTCAACACCATAGCAGACACCATCTTCTCCACTAGTACTATCATCATCAACAGCAGTACCACTACATCATCCCTATCCATTTCACCTGAATTATCCCAATAACCCGATTCAATTCAAACATTTAACCAAAACTCAGTTAAACATAGTCATACTTCATTTTAATTCAATTAATTTCAATTATAAACCCTTATATATTTAAAGAACAGAAAACCCCCAATTTAGTTTCAATTATAAACCTTAATTTAACAGCTGAGTCAATTCAAACATGCAAATACCAATTGTAATCATTGAAACATTATGCTTCATTTAATTTGGGGAAAAAGAAGCTTCGACTTTGATTACTTACTTGATTTCACCTTAGATTTGAATCGATTTCGAAATCTCCGATTGTTTCCTAGCTAACCACCAACATCATCAATACCACTACTTACTTGATTTCACCTTTTAACTTCTCGTGCCAAAAAAAAACCCTAACTAACCATCACAAAGTAAGGGAAAAACCATGATTTTCTCCTGTTTTCTCTCAGTAGCAACAATACCTCTCTTTTTCGATTGTTTTTTTCTCTGAAATCATTTCAATGAAGAAGACGATGGGATGAAATAACAAAACAAATTATAATAAGAGGGCCACCAAAAAATTAATTAAGTCAAATACTTATACACGTCACCACTCAACGGAGTCAACGCGGGTCAACGTTGGTCTTTAGACCAAACACAAAGGCTGGACAAATGTTAGACCAAATCCAGGTTTTGTTCAAAACCTGAGTACCAAAAACCAAATAACCCTTCTTTTTTTTTATCACAACATGTTATGTTTTTCCACTACTACCACTATAAACCACCACCACACACCACCAACCAACACCAGCACAACCACCACCATCGACCACCGTTGCCACCACCAACCATCACCGCCACACGCCAACCACCACTACGCCCACCACGCCCACCGACCACCAGCAACCATCACCGCCACCACCACACCACAAGCATCAACCACCACCACCTCAACTTTTGTATTTTTTTTTAGGGAATCATCATGACCTTGGTTTTTTCAAATATATTACTAATTGGTAATATACTTCAATATTTATAAGAATCATATATCTATAAGAATCTTAAAGATTCTTTAAGAAACATTATAAATCCACTAGATTCAGATAAAACTAGTATCTAATTTTATCTAGATAAATCATGATCCAATACACCCATGTAAGCTCTGAGAAACGTGCTAAGTTACTAAACCTTGCAAGAGATTTGATGTTTTATATAGTTAAACATCCTCTCGACCTTTTCTAGTACTGCCATGCAATTGATTGCTGATATTAATAGCAGTTAAGATGTAACGGACAAAGAATAAACATTTGATGACGGACAGGAATAGAAGGAGAAAATTCCTTCTCCAAGATGATATCTATAAATTGGATATAATGGTGATGTTAATACCATTGAATGGGGAGGTTTAAGATCGTTGGATGAGGGATTAAAACGTGGGTGTATTTGCAGCCGAGATTTATCCTTGGCATTTTGAGGAACTTTGGGAGTAATAGTAGACATCGATCGACTTACAACGCTTATTTAGAGCCATCAGATTATACAAAACACATTTTTTTTTTGTAAGAATGATATGCGCCACACTTTATCCACACGCCTTTGTATGTTTACCAAACGCCTTGACATGTTTGCCACACTCCCATATCGAAATAATTAGGCTTAATGGATTCTCCATGTAATTCTTTTCGGGCTTAGCCCATTTAATCATAAATCACTTCATTTCCTCCAGTTTACTCGCAGATTTCCGCATTTTAGTCCATCGAGCTTTATTTCACCCACCCTTGTACGTTTTCGTATTATTTTCAATACCTTGTTTTCCACATATGTATTTATTATCTAAATCAAGGGGGTAAGATCATGGACAGTGACATTGACACCCAAGCTAATTACAAACGAATTTCTTGGTAGGATTGTGGCACCCATGTAAAATAGCGCAGTTCATTATTGGTTACCTTATTAACAACCGATTTGAACCGGATAGATGGTAAAGCTACAGAAAATGTACTAATTTTTAGTGACTTGAAATGAACCAGTGTGACCCAAAATTCTCTCACGACCGAGAAGTTCCTCCGTGCTCGTAAACCTATCACCGATTCACCATAACTAAAAAAAGATGCCCAGTAACCTGTAATTCGCTGCATGACTAAAAAATATATGCTTGTGATCAAAATCTGCAACATGGCCAGAGATTTATATGGTGACCCAAATCTGCTTTATAACATATGCACTGTAAAGTTTTCACACCATGATGCAAAAATAATAATCCATATGGTGATTCAAAAATCTGCAACGGAAAACACAAGAATATGTCACTATGGCCCGAAACCAAGTGATAACAAAACCGAAAAAAGCTTAGTGATCTAAAATTTACCTCATGATCACAAATTGCTTAATTTTTGTTCGATATCGGTAATTCCGCTTGAAATTCGGTGACCCATGTTTTGTGTTAAACATGATTTGTGTGATTTTTGCATTACTCGTGTTTGTCGAGCTTCACTAAAATCAAATTTGTATATCACATAGATTGAAATCATGCATCAGTTGATTATTTTTTTGATGAGTTTAATTAAGATCGTCCATTTTTATGTGATTTTACTTCCTTACTTGTTGTATCTCCCTTATAAAACATAGTTTGGGCAACTTATGCAAGTTAAAGAGCGGTCCAGATTCATTTTTGGGAAAGCTAAATCCATGGTTGTGATTTTCTTTAATTAAAAATCATTATGAGTATTTTATTAATTAGTGTCTCATTAATCTCTCATAATGAATAACTTACTAAATTTTCATCATTTAATGTCCTCTTAATTAATCTAATAAATATGTATTTTTACATTAATAGATAATTTTAATAAAAATATATCAATAGAAATTATTGGTTAGTAGTGGAAGAAATAGTGGCTGGTAGAAGCGGTGGTGGTGGAGG
Organism: Papaver somniferum; assembly: GCF_003573695.1. Taxonomy (NCBI): domain Eukaryota; kingdom Viridiplantae; phylum Streptophyta; class Magnoliopsida; order Ranunculales; family Papaveraceae; genus Papaver; species Papaver somniferum. Next base: position 205,749,978 of record NC_039364.1, read on the forward strand.
CGATAATATCAATGGTGGTGGAAAAAATAATGTTGAGGCGTGGTTTTATGGTGGTGATGTTGGTGAATAGTCGTGAACATTATTAGTTCTGTATATTTACAACACATGCAACATTGTATCGTGAAAGATGTAGTTGGTCATCACGATTGATAAAAATAGATATCATATTTTGTGAAAATATGAAAATTTGGCTACAAAAATTTGTGATTAGCCAGATTATGAAAATTTGGCTATCACAGGTCGTCGGGGTTTCAATCTACTCAAAAATATTTGGTCTAGAAATGTGAGATTTTCTCAAGAACCAATTTTTCGTCCATATTTGTTTAGACTTAGTAGAAATAGAATTTTGATTTCATCTTGATTCAAAAACGGGTTAAAATAAAATCGATTGCAGTACAACAGAGTATATAATAATAAAAAATATAATTGAATAAATTAATTAACAACCTAAGTTTGTTCAATCAGAACTTTACTCATGATGTTTGTGATTTAAAATTAGAGGTACGACAAACGGCCAACGGGAGGACGCGGCGGTTGTGGTGGAGAAATAAATGGTATTAGATGGTTTTGTAGTGGTGGCGGCGGTTGGTGAGTAGCAATAGGCTACGTTAATTTTGTGTCGCTACAAAATGAGTAACATTATAAATTAGAAGTTGTGGTTGATGGTCTTATTAATAAAATAATCTCGGCTAAAATATGTGAAAGATCAAAAAAATAAAATAAATCGAAAAATGTCATGTTATATAATTACTACAATATTCGGGCACAAGGTAAAATCAATACTCAAAAAATTACTTATTATCTGGAGGTGTCGTTATGGTAAGGGATGTACCCTAGGTATGGATACTTTTCTGCCTATTTCTTTGTATTGTATTATACAATGAAGCTTTGCTAAGTTAGGAAGATAAAGACCGGTCCTGATTTTTCCTTCAAATTGGTAAATTCACGGTTTCTGTCAATCCCATGAAAACACGTTTATTTGAGATAAATTCATTACATATTATTTTATTCCCATCTCAAACGTCAAAATCAAAATGGAAAAATTTGATCAACTGAAAATAACAAACCTGCCTTCCCATAAAACTGACTAATTGATTTGTCCCTCACATTCGGTAGGATGAGTGGGTTTGAAAACTCTAATTCCTTACTTTAGAGCAAACGAAAATCAGAAATAAAGTTGGGAAGGGAGATAGATTACGGAGAGGAAAAAACTCAAATCTAAGAGTATAGTTCCGCTCAATATTGTTTCAATTTTCTCTCAATCTTCATCCACCAAAATGTACATCTGTGACCTTAAACTACTCTGAGCTAATAACATATGATAAAATCCTTATACATATATATATATATATATATGTGAAAAATACTATAACCCCCCGCTATATGGGTTCAACATATAGAAACCCCACAAAATGGATCCTCCACTGTCAACTCCATTCTTTCAGATTTTGATATTTCTAGGATATTACTTTCAATTTTGGGGCCAGATTTTGAAATTTTACCGGAAGCTGACGTCATCAGAAAATAACAAATACCAAAACTGCCCTTTAGTATTTATACCTAATAAAACTAGTTATAGATTTCTTTTTCTTTTTCTCTCTCTCTCTCTCATCTGCTTTTTCATTCTCTCTCGGCTAAAGAAACAGGGCGGAGAATACACATTTTCTAACCGATTTTTGCAATGAAAATCGACTTCAAAACCTAAATCTAAGGTTTACAAACAAAGATCTTGATTATCTAAACCTAAATTCAACATCAACAGCACTTGTTCTAGGGAGATTTGGTGAAAATCAATTGAAAAGAAGCGATAATCATTATCAACAAATAGATCTGTAGGTTGCACGCAGAAGAAGAATAACATGGATGAAATAGTGAGATTCACCATCAAATCGAAAGAAATAGGTAATTTCTTATTCTTTTGATCCGATTTCAGAATTGTTGCATCGATCTATAATGCTTTTATCATTCTCTTCGATTTGCACTATTATTTATCGATTTTTCTTTTACGAAAATCTTTTTAGGGTTTGTAATCAACTCTGATTTGTAATTTTTTTTATGATTTTAACTGAAATTTCTCGACGAACTCGTTATCAAAGTTCAGATCTGTTAAAATCTGATCTCTATCTTGCTTTTAATATAAAAGTCTTGATAAGAAATTTCAAAATAATAGTAATTAGGTTTCTATATTGGAAATCAATGAATCTCTATATCTTAAATCTCGATTGAAAATCAGTTTTCAGATTCGAAATCAGTGAATTAGCATCTCTATTACCCATTTATTTGTTACGAATTTCATATAATTTGATTTTTCGATTCGATTCAAGTTAATATCTACTTGTATTTGTTCTTGAATGTTTGATTTTATTACAATCAAAATTTGATTTAGTCATTTGAGACACATCAGATGTATATTTTGTATAATTTGGATTTTTACCAAATCAAAGTTTATAAATTTTGTAGAATTTCTCTTTGAGATAAGTTTATGAGGATGGGGAGATTATGAAGATGGTTGAAAACAGTGAGAGAAGAAACGAGGAAGTTATAACTGAAGAATACATAGTCAATCTTCATAAACGCCTTCTTGGATGGTAACTACTCAATACATACCTTGTTATATTGTTTGAATTGAATATACTTGACTGCTGCAAAAAATATTACGTCTTATATCATCATTGTGTGTATGAGGTCAAAGTGCTGTTGGTTTTCATTTATGTTTGAAATTACTACAAAAATGCTACTTAATGTCATTTTGCATCATGTGATTCACGGTTTGATTGTGAAACTGAGTTAGTGATTCTACTCCGGTTGTTAATCCGAATGAAGTTAGTCAACCTGCGAAAAGGAGGTAGAGATTTGTTTAGAATGTTTAAAGAATTGAAGCAGTCGGTTACAAATGATTAGGGAGGTTCGAAACCTCCTGTGGTTGAAGAGGATTAGGAGTTTCTGGAGAAGAAAGAAATGTTTCGTGATTTCGAGCAACAACTGAGCAATGTATCTAAGTAGGTAATAAATACTGTGATGGTAGTATTAAGTGTTGATTTTGTTTTCCAGGATATTTTATATTTTATTCGCGTTAAATTCATTCTTTGGTGGTGCAGGTTGAAGGACTTGTGAAAGCTCAACAAGATATAGGAGAAACAATGAGTGAATTGGGTCTAGCATTCATCAAATTGATGAAATTTGAGAAGGAGGGGGCAATGTATAATTGTCAGAGAACACGAGCGGAGAATATGAAATGTGTTGCAACAGACGCTATGAAAGCAAGCAGATATTATCGAGAATTGAATTCACACTGGCAAACATCTGGTACAGTATTTTCTAACGAAACGAAGTTTGGAATGTTCTATCTAGTTGATTTGCAATTACTCAGAACTGAATGTGTACCTATAATTGAGAAGAAGGGATGTATAATGAGTAGCATCTTATTTTAAGTCAGCCTAGTTTTCCAAGAACGTAAGCACGTGCCTTCAAATTTGAAATCAGAACCTGTTAACCTTTTCATTGTGACTATTTGTGGCAAATTTATCAATTTTTTGATGGACTTGAACATTTAATCACCCTCTAGACTCTAGTTTCTTTATTTTGTTATCTATATAAACTCTTTTTAGTCCCTGATTTCGCATTTTAATACAGGACACCCTACATGAGTATCTTGGAAGATGGTTGCTGTCAGAGAATATGATAGAATCAAGGTATTATCAGTTCAGGTTCTCTAATATTAATTATCTGATGCTGACTTGATTTAATATAGAACTTACTTTCTCATAGTTCTGTTAATGACATTCATTCTTATTATGTATTTTAATTCCGAAACATTTATCATAAATAATTATATATATATATATATATATATATATATATATATATATATAATAATTAAGCTTGATATGAGCCAGATGAATGTTTTACTGGTATTGGTATTCGGTTAGATAACTTCAATTATTTATTCACATTACACAAGTAGGATGCATGTGTACCTAGAAGTTACACATGTTATATGCTTGTGTAACTCCTAATTACACAAGTAGGATGCATGTGTAACTCTGAATCCTGAGATCTCTGCAACCTGAACTCACTCATAGCAACAGAAGCTCTCGTAAAACATCTGTGAATTGATATTGAAGTTTAATGAACTCATATAATTCATTATCTTCTTAAGCTTTTTTGATTGATACATCTCTTTAATCTTGTTGGTTTCTTATGTTTTCTGAATTTTGTAGCCTACTGCGTGGTCGCAGCGAATCTGAAGACAAGTTCCAGTTGCATTTCTATAACGTGTCAAGGATTGACTTCAACAAGAGATATAGATGAGTCAAGGCTGCAATTGATGTTGCACACAACCTTAACAAGTAGTTTGGGTAATTCTTTCAAAATTTACCTGTCAATAGGAAACAATAACGTTAATAATTGTGTATCTCTAAAGTCATGAATTTGAGTACTGCTAAGTATATGGATGTGTAACCGCAGATTACACTAGGCAAGTGGATATGTAACTTCTTATTACACAAGCCATATAGATGTGTAACTACCGTTTACACAAGCCATTGCATGTGTACCTGCTAAGTATATTTTTGTTTTACGTTTCAAGTGTGTAGATTTTGTGTCCTGGTTTGTGAATTTGGATTTATTGGGCTTAAGTAGTAACGTAATATACCTAAGATGGATTTACGTAACTGATGGAAGTGGAGATTCGGAATGGCACAAATCTTCATGGATCTTCCAAGGATTCACACTAGTGTTATGGCCACTTGGTGTGCAAGGGAGTGGGTTAATTTTTACAGTTCTCTATGTTCTATATTTTCTAAAGCTTGTGTATTATCTGAAAATTTAACTTTTAACTTATAGGTTAGTACTTGAGTTTTGCATCATTTGATGCGTTGTGAGGGGTGCAACACTAATGGTTAAAGTTTTCTGTCATATATTCTTGGCGTGACCTTTTTGTTTCATTGAAAGATTTAGGAAAGAGGTCTGAAATAAAGAAGAAAGTGATATGAAGACACCGATTGGTAAGTTTGATGGAGCAACTGCACAAACAACATAATACGTTAGTCTGTGATCATGGAGTCGGTATGTAACTTATAGATGTGTAACTTCTAGTTACACAAGATAAATAGATGTGTAATTTTTAGTTACACATGCTAATCAGATGTATAACTTCTAGTTACACAAGCTAAATAGATGTGTAATTTTTAGTTACACATGCTAATTATATGTGTAACTTTTACTTACACATACTGATTTTGATGTAGTTTTTTAGAGAAGTTTTATCTTGATTTCGTTATCTTGATTTCAAATTTGTTAACTTTTGCTTGTTGACCAAAATCTGAACTTACTTTTTGTTCTTGAATGATTATTTCAGCTTGTATTTCTAGTTCAGCTACTTCATTCCCCTCTTACAATAGTGATGGTGGTAGATCTTACTTGATCTGTTAAGGTATTGAACCTTAATTCTTTTATCAGTTCTTCACTGCTTGTTATATTTCATGATTGCAGACCTATTTTATACAGATAATCAATTTTTGATTGGTGAAAATATGAGATTTTACTTGTATGGTTATCTTTCTTATGCTCATGCATTTCCTTCTTTCATATAATGATGTTTCCATGTTTCTTAGATTGTTGAATCAAAGCTTGGATTTTACTTACTATACAGAATGAGCACTGTTATAACAATTATGGTCAAATATTTTACTATATAGAAGGGTATATATGTTTGTGCATCGACACGTCGACTGACATGGTAAACACAGGTTCAATAAAGTTAGGGTTAGGTTCATGTTACGAACATTCTTATGTTTTGTGATTTCTCCTTTAGCTAGTTCGATCTAACTAGGCTGCAAAAATGTCAAAATTCTAAAATTGTGTAACTGCTAGTTACATGTGGTAATTATATGTGTAAAACTTAAGATTTGTATATCTTATGTCATGCATTCATATTTTTTTATGTTCTGGTCTGATACTTGAATACCAGTCAGTCTTTCCATGCATAAATATTGATTTATCCATCTTTTTACAGGTTACCCTCTCTGAGCAGATGAGTTTGGAGGTATGATTGCGTAAGACTTGAGATAACAGAGAAGAATATGAAGATCAATTGGTGTTTTGGATTGGTGTGTCAATCTGCAGGTGTTGATTATTAATATTACCCTCAATTACACTAGACAGATGCATGTGTAACTCTCAATTACACTAGATAGATGTATATGTAACTCTCGATTACACTAGACAGATGCGTGTGTAAATTCTAGTTACACATGCTAAAAAATTGTTGTAAATGAATGTTAAAGTAATACATGTATTTTTTTTATGTTCTCTTTTTGATGTCTATTTTTTGCATATATATACAAGTGTAACTTTGCATTACACATGCCATAAGGATGTGTAACTTCTGGATACACATGCCATATGCATGTGTAACTTATGTTTACACATTCGCACTGTACTTTAATAATTCCGGGCCTAGATTTAATAATTTTGGGCCTAGATTTAAATTTTATTTAATTATGGGCTTGGCAATATTCATAAGGGTATCAAGGTCTTTTAATAATTCGGGGCCTAGATTTAAACTTCTTTTAATTAAGGGCCTCATATTATGGGTTACTCATGGGTAGGGCCTGAGCCTAATTTTTCCTATATATATATATATATTATATTGTTTCATGTATGATTTTTTGGAATTTCTATCATTTTCTTGAATATCATTTGTTATATTGTATATTTAGCTAAAGCATACACTTTCAAAGATAACCTTATTGATTACAATAACCTCATGGTTGAAATTTAGAGGTGCCTGTATTTTGTGATTAGTCAGTTTATGAAAATTTGGCTATCACATGTCGTCGGGGTTTCATTTATTCACGACTTTTTTGTCTAGGTTTAGAACATTAGAGGAAATAAAATTTTGATTTCATCTTGATAGATAAACTTAGAGAGAAACTTATAAGGTTACTCAGATTACACATTATAATTTGACAATAGATTGGTATTTACAAAATAATCTTATGTGTATACAAAAGCCTCTGTTCTCCGGACTTATGTTTCAAAGTACTGAATAATTTAACTAGAAGTTATTTTTAATAAATAATCTAACATGATTATACGTAATTTATATAACACCCTTGACGTTCTGGAAAGATAAAGAGTGGTTAAGATTTGTTCAGGGAAAAGCTAAATCAACAGTTGTGGTGGTCAACCTAGCAATTCTAAAAAAAACATCAAAAAATATTATCACTATATATCCAACAAAAAATTACAACGGTTAAAACTGACATATTCTTCTTTTACTTATTATGAAGAGCGTGCCGTTACGGCATGGGTGAAGTTCTAGTACCTTCATAAATCTAACAGTGTTTTTTTTTTTTTGCTGACTCGGCATTCTGACTCGCGATCTGAGTCAGGTAATAAAATGCCCTGACTCAAAACATCTCCAATAGAAGGTGGAAGATTTATTTTTAATGACTCGTAGGATTTTGGACCTTCATTTTAACTGAACTCATCTTCAACGGTAGATCCTACAAAATAGGAAGGATGAAATACTAGTTTTTGAAGAAAGTGTTATCTAGACCTCCGGGATGACCTCCATGTCATATTTTTAATTTTTAATAATTAATTAAAATACAATCAAACGGTTAAGATTTTGGCACATGGGATTTTCTAAAGGTCAAACCTCTATATTATTGGAGATAGTTTATTAATTATGGGATCCTATATTTAATATCTGTGCAAATCTTCTTGAACAATGGTCTTAATAAAATTTCCACCTGCAATTTCTAAATCACAAATTTTTGAATTGAATGAGTCAGATCTAATTAAAAAAAAAAACATATTGAGTCAGAACCAGACGAGTCAGATCATTTAAATAAAAAAAAAACAACATGCAGTAAGTCCCGTTTGAATATTAGGGCCTGTTACACATGTCATAAGTCGGGTTTAAAGTAGTAGACTGCTTTACGAGTGGGCATATATTACTGGGTGAACGAGTGGGCAAATATATTACTGCAGGGTACGTGTGGAGTGCTGATCAGATGTATATAGAAGAAGACTTAAGATATGAGAAGAAAATAGATCAGCAATCTGGATCAATCTTAAAGAGTCATAGAAGAACAAGAGAGTTCCTGGGGTCAATCCTTTGTTAAACAGTATACCACCACTGGTACGGCTGATTTATTATAATTTATACTTCAATAAATACTTGAGTTTCATCGGAAGCATTCTCACTTGCGGGTTAGTTTAGTTTTTGTTATGTCAAAAAATTTCTCTTCACTTTCTACTGAATATCATGTTCAACAGCCGAAAGACGTATTTAGATAAGGAGAAATTATAGTACCGACTAGGACCCGTGTATACGGTCACTATCAAAACCAACGCGGAACAAAATTAAAAAGAAAAATACGACCGATAAATTCAGTTTATCAGCATCCGATAATTTCAATAATCGGTTACAAGGCGGTTTTATCGCAAAAGGGTTTCTTCTTCTTTCTCCCTCTTTTTCGTTATAAATAGTTGCTTCTTCTACTTGAGAAAGAAAACAGAGCATTCACTGAAATTTCTAATCCAAATATAATTTGTGTGGGTTTCTTTACAGAAAAAAGATGGGAGAAGTAGTTGTGATAGAGAAAGAAGAGAGTAAAATCAACAAGGATGTTGTGGAGTTAATATGTTCTGTTAAGAACTATGATTGGGGAAGAATTGGTGAAAATTCACAAGTTGCTAGATTGTATTCACTGAATTCTGGTTTAGAAAAAATTGATGGAAACATACCCTACGCAGAGTTTTGGATGGGTACTCATGATTCTGGCCCTTCTTTTGTTCGTAGTAATACTGAAAGTGATGATGAAAAAGTGGGTTTAAGTTCGGAGACTTCGAATAATAGTAAGACCTTGAAATCATGGATTTCTGAAAACCCTCACGTTCTCGGTGATAAAGTTGTCCAAAAGTGGGGAGCTGATCTTCCTTTCTTGTTTAAGGTAAAATTTCCCTTCTTAATTCTAATACAGTATAATTAAGGTTTTCTCTCAGAATATTTGATATGGAACTTCTAAAATACAGAGGACGTGGTACTAATAAGTCTGTTTAAAATTATTACAGGTGCTATCAGTATCAAAAGCATTGTCAATACAAGCACACCCAGACAAAGAATTGGCCAAGGTACTGCATGAATCAAATCCAAGTGATTACAGAGATGATAATCATAAACCAGAGATGGCATTAGCTATTACTCCTTTTGAAGCTTTATGTGGCTTTATCACTCTTCAAGTAAGTCTATTTCACTTTATCTCCTTCTGAAGATTTCTTTATGTTATACTTTCTTTTTTGAAAATATGTCAACCCATGGAACCTGGAATATATTTCGGTATCTAAACTAAGATCAGAACCAGAACCAGAACCAGATTTGATTGCTGTTGAAACTTGGAATTAATATTCCTATTTTTGGTTATAGATAAATTGTTATAAATAAATGAAAATTGTTTGGGTGCACAAAGTTGGTACTAGGTAGTTAAGTCTAACTTTGTGATTCTTTTTGCTCTTGGCAGTTTTATGATATTTTAGAATTGAAATTACCAGGCCTCCAAGGTTTAGGTTAGGGATATAGTGTCAAGATTGTGAGTGAGGTTGGTAGAATTTCTTAGTCACATAACACTAAATTGGAATTATCAGGCCTCAAGGCATCAGGGCCGTAGCAAAGATCTTAGGGGCCCTAGGCGAACATACTGAAACAGAGGCCTATGTAAGCAAAACAAATCTTTTTTTTTGGCGATCTGATATAAAATTATTACAGACCAACAAAATTAATGTTATCTAACATCTCAATCTCAATAGATAACAGCTAACCCATTCAACCTTTCTTATGACATAAATAATTCTTGATTAACTTCATCTTCAAAAAACTTTATTCGGCCAAAGCAACTGTAACTGGAATTGTCAATAAAATTCGGTATGATATAAACTCATTCGGGTAGTAACCTTCCATATCTTTTAAGAAATTCAATACTTCGATTGCTTTACCGGTTTCGCAGGCAGATAACTTTTTAAAACTTTCAATTCCACATATAAGCCATGCCCATTAATATCGGAACCCATACCACTCTTGCATTTTGTCCTTAATGTTTGATCACCTCAAGAATCAAAAGACACAAAACCTATTCACAAACATGCCAGTTTGTATGTCCATGTCAGTTAACTAACATTGAAATTTAACAATCACCATTTGACAACAATAAGAACACAACATATATAAACTAATTCTAAAGAGTAAAAACTTAAAAAATCTGAACCACGGTCAACCTTAAAGGCTAATGGCCTAAAGCAAGATAACTAAACAAGAATAAGAATTGAAAAGCAAATGCTAACTGAATAAAAAACTCAAAAAAAAAAAAAAAAAGACAATTTGAATGGAATCAGAATTTGACAATACATAAAATCAATTGTTCCCCTAAATTGCAATACAATGATCACTCGTCATATTCAGAATTGTTAAATAAGGGATCGGTCAGAGGAAACCCTAGAACTTCCATAAAGAGAGATAAGAGATAATAGAAAAAGAGGAGAGCAAGGTGTTGTAGTAAAAAACGATGCCATTATACCTTTTCTTATCAAAAAGGAGTATTCCGTGATCTTGTAATCACAGTCGACACACAAAACAGATAATCAATAATTTAAAACTTACCCTATAACAAAAAGAAAAACAGAAAAAAAATTGGGGGACCCCTAAGATTTGGGGGCCCTAGGCCGTCGCCTAGCTGGCCTATAGCCAGCGACGGCCCTGCAAGGCATGATACTGTCTCTGATGATTTGGTCTATCACAAAGTTGGATTCTTTCGTAGTTTCATGTGGGCGCATGAGGCCACATAGTGAAAGTTGAAAATCTGAAAAAAAAATGATCTAGATCTCGATCCTAATAGCATAATAGCATAACACCACAGCGAAGGTGGTGTACACCTTGATTCTAACATGGGGGATTGTGGATTAGCACTCCATCTAGGAATAACCAAATCTGAAACATAACACATATACTACTTTTATTTCTAAACTGCCTAAAATCCTAAATGAGGCATAAATAAAGCAATATGCTTTCGTAAACACTGCTCAATATTGAAGCTGGGGGGTAACACCCCTCTCGTGGGTTGTAGCACACAATTTTAAGTCCAGGTCAACTGTGTTTAAAACTTGCCAACGACAATTCCTCTTTTGCTTTTGTTCCTTTGTGTAAAATTTTTTTCATTAAAAGATACTTGGTCCCAGAAATCCTTTAGACTGGGCCACATTTTAAGTTCTTAACGTGTTTCAGTGGGAACGGTTAAGCAGACTTCTGTTGCAAAATGCTGACGCGCATTAAACACTCAGATCACTTCAGGTTAACATGTAGGATCTCAATGAGGTTCTTCCCCAAAGCAAAAATTAGCACTTGTTCATGTTGGTTTACTTACTAGTCTTCCATTAGTAGACTTTAGTAGATGACTACACATTGAGTGCATGAGTACAGTGGAAAATATATCACTTGGTCTTATTTGTTGTTCCATTTCATAAAAAACTTGGGGTTGGAGATGTATGAACTACAGACACATTTGTTCAACTATCTTTATTACATATAGTTGGGTATTAGTCTTGGCTTAAATTGAATCACTTCTTTCAATCAAACTGTTCAGTTCCTCTGCAAGTTGATGTTTTTCTAACATGTATGTGTAGTATCATTCGATGTATCTTTCTCACATTTGTTGCTCTGTTATTGCAGTCATGATGTTAGTTTCTACGCAGTTCTCTTCTCTTTTTTGTTAATGTTTCCTTGAAGTAAGATCATTGTAATTGCTTTTATCTGCACCACTTATCTGCCATCTCAGTTGACAAGTTTATTGCATTTTATTATAATGCAGGAACTTAAGGATGTTCTTCTAAGTGTTCCTGAGATTATTGAACTGGTAGGTAGTGTTGCTGCGGAACTACTGTTGGCTGCGAAGGAAGAAGATGGGGAGGAGAAAACAAAACCACTTCTGAGATCTATCTTTACTATACTCATGTCAGCTAGTAAAGATTTAGTTTCAGAAATGGTATCTAAAATGAAGGATCGTGTCACTGTGGAATCTAAGGTATTTATTATTACTGCATGCATATGTTACAAATCTTTATTTCCTTAGTACTAGGAAATCAACGTTTAATCTATAGTTTGTTATAACCTTTTGGAGCTAATACACCTTTCAACGTGAGCAATTCACTTTCAAGATCCACGGTAAGAGGAGATTAATCCTCTTGAAAAACTAGCAGGCTAAATAGTTCTATTTCAGAAGTAGCTTTTCAAACAGAAATTGTGAGCTGGTGGTTAATTTCCGCTTCACACAAATCCCGTTGAAGTCCTACAGTTTCCTTTTGCAATGATTAGGCTTTTTAAAGGAAATAAAAAAGATATTTATAATCTTGATTCGATCCTTGTCTGCAAAATTTAACCTTATCAGAAAGTGTAAGGGTTAGAATAAAGAGTGGTCCTTTATCTGAAAAAATTCTGGGTTTTGCGACTTAAAAATTTTGTAGACTTACAAAAGTTATTTCTGTTTCTTAGATAGTTAAATATTAGTTTTATGTTTGTTATTTGACATTTACTTATTGGTAACAGGTGAAACAACTGACGGAGAAGGAACAACTAGTTTTACGACTTGAAAAACAATATCCAGCTGATGTTGGTGTTATTTCAGCCTTCTTTCTGAATTACGTTAAGCTCAACCCTGGCGAAGCATTATATCTAGATGCAAATGAACCACATGCATATATTTTTGGTGAATGTGTTGAATGCATGGCTACTTCAGATAATGTTGTTCGCGCGGGTCTTACCCCAAAATATCGAGATGTGAAAACACTTTGCTCCATGCTCACTTACAAGCAGGTACCCCAGTCTATACTAATGTACTGTGTGTCAAACTTAAGAAACCTCTATATAAGTATGCTTTTCAACAAGAAATCTAACTAAATCTACTGGCATTAGATGAATGTGTTTAGGAAGTAGATAAGTAGTTTATGTGAGTTGGTTGAATCAGTAACCTCTGGTACTATTGCAGGGCCTTCCGGAAATTCTACGTGGGGTTCCTTTGAATCAATATACCAAGAGATACACACCGCCGTTCGATGAATTCGAGGTTGATTTTTGCCTTCTTCCTGAAGGAGAATCAGTAATGTTTCCCGAGGTTGAAGGACCATCTATATTCTTATTCACAACTGGAGACGGGACTCTGCATACATTTAGCTTGACGTCAGCTGCTGAGGATGTGATTAGAGATGGTTTAGTTCTTTTTGTTCCTTCTGGTACAAAGATTGTTATTTCTGCATTGTCCGCAACAGGTTTACAATTATATAGAGCTGGAGTAAACAAGAGGTTCTTCCTTTCTAATGGATGCCCTTGATTAGCACAGTTATGGTCTTGTGTGGGTTCCTTCTGATGATCTATGAAGGTAAAAGAAGAGTTGTAAACTCCAATTTATTTTTAAGAGCTCTAGTAATGCTATACTAGAAGTTGGTAGTGAAACTATTATATATATATATATATATATATATCGGTTGTGCTTGGAAAATACACAGGACGAAGCGTTTTTTAGTGATAGTGATCCCGTTGTTTATGACAATGGTCGTGTTTCCCTCAGAGAGGGGTTTACAGGAAGATGTCAGAAGAGGAGCTAAGAAAATTACCTCTTAGGCTGGGTCTAACCATCTCCAAGATCCAAGATAAAGCACTGTGGAAGTGTTGTTTATCTCCAAGATAAAGCACTGTGGAAGTGTTGTTTATCCCGCTACAGTTGCCTTGCTTCCCAGAGAGTACTGCGTGTGGCTTGGATCCAAGATGGAAGTAACCCGGGCACGCGGTTTGAAACTGCGTGTGGGAAAAACAAGATACAAGTAATCCGGGCACGCGATTTGAAACTGCGTGTGGGAAAAACAAAAACAAGATACGCGGTTACAAACTGCGTATCAAAGAATATTTTAGGAAAATATACCTTCCCACGCGGTTGCTAACAGCGTGCCACGCTGTTAATAACAACGCTGAGTCAATATACGTTGACTGGTCAACACGGTTTGTCTTTTTCTTTCTCCCCTGTTTTGCTCTATGCATGTTGTATCGTTTCAGGCACCAAGAAACCAAATGACAATTAACAAATGCAGTCTGTTTAATTTCCTGTTGGTAACTCCGCATTGGTTTTATTAATCGACGTACAAGATAACTCCGCATTGGTTTTATTAATCGACGTACAAGAGCTGCTTTGTTGGCTTTGCAAAATTGTGAGCTCGATCTTCCAACTTGGATAAACTCGATGCCTTGTCTTTTTTCGCTTTCTCTTCTGTTTTGCCGGATGCATGTTGGGTGTATCGTTTCCTGCACCAAGAAAGCCAATTAACAATTAACTAATAGTGTTTGTTTAATTTCTTCTTAGTAACCCCGCTAATCAGCAACTAAAATCAATGAACATTACTTTTTTAGTGCACCAAAGCTTAGATTATACCGAATGAATAGTGACCGACTCCTCTATTCAATTTCCCAACTAACTCTCTACAGATTTTGCTTCTATTCAGATAAAAAGATAAACATCTATGGTCATTTAATTACCGGAAGATATAAACAATAACAATGGACCGGTCAAAACGGTCAATCCGCAGTTAGAAAGGGCGCATTTGAATTTTCCAGTGAAACGCTGTTTCTAAGTGCATGCCGCGCAAACTTGAATCTTGAATTACGATTAGACCCAGCATTAGTGTTATAGAGGACAAACTTGCTTCATAACAAACTTCTCTAGGACTCCTCTTAACAATTGTAATGCAGTTGATAATGAGGATTTATCAAAAACTCATAGAAATCGAGCACAAAATACTGCAAAATTAAAAACAAAAACTATCCATCACAATAATCAACATAAGACATAAAACAACTATAGTACTACAAACCTACCTTATTTTTCATAAAGAAGAAACCAAAATCTTAATCAAGCACTCTCCACTCGAGATCCGAACATTGCTAGCTTAACAAAATAATTTAACCTAAGATCTCAAGACAACAAAAAAAATAAAAGACCAAGCATGCCAAATAGAAACCAACATCAATCCCTTCCTTCTTTTCTCAGTACCTGTAGTGAGCTGCATCCCTTCCTTCTTTTCTCAGTACCTGTAGTGAGCTGGCTTGTATGGTCCTTCAATAGGAATACTGATGTAGTCAGACTGATCCTTGGTGAGCTTGGTGAGCTTAGCTCCAAGCTTTCCAAGATGGAGAGCTGCAACTTTCTCATCAAGATGCTTAGGCAAAACGTAAACCTTCTTCGCATACTTTCCACTCTTTCTCTCATTCCACAATTCCAACTGAGCAATGACCTGGTTGGTGAACGAGCATGACATGACAAAACTAGGGTGTCCAGTGGCAC
The DNA here is from genome assembly GCF_003573695.1 of Papaver somniferum. Taxonomy (NCBI): domain Eukaryota; kingdom Viridiplantae; phylum Streptophyta; class Magnoliopsida; order Ranunculales; family Papaveraceae; genus Papaver; species Papaver somniferum. Next base: position 205,765,364 of record NC_039364.1, read on the forward strand.
ATCCCAAGTTCATCAAACGACCCTCAGCAAGAATGATGATTCCACTTTTAGTGTCAGGGAATACCCACCTGTCAGTCTGGGGCTTAATTGTGATCCTCTGAACACCGGGGAATGTCTCAAGACCAGCCATATCAATCTCATTATCGAAATGTCCGATGTTGCAGACGATGGCATTGTTCTTCATCTTCCTCATGTGAGAAAGCATGATAATGTCTTTGTTCCCAGTGGTGGTGACAAAGATATCAGCCTTATCTACGACATCTTCAAGGGTCTGAACTGGGATACCTTCCATGAGGGCTTGAAGGGCACAGATTGGATCAATCTCGGTGGTAATGACCTGGGCACCAGCTTGCTTGAGAGCAGAAGCACATCCCTTTCCAACATCTCCGTATCCGGCAACAACAGCGATCTTACCAGCAATCATTACATCAGTGGCTCTCATGAGACCATCAGGAAGTGAGTGACGGCATCCATAAAGGTTATCGAACTACATTCAAAATAATAGTAAAATGTGAGACCTGGTATGCTAGGTTACATGATTATTCAAATTTACAAGATCTACCAATAAAGGACATCTATTGAGGACTTCCTTCACAAAATCTACAGACCCAGGGTTATCAAACAACATTTACAGTCATACTGACATGTTGGACTACACTGCATGATTATTCAAATTCAGAAAATCCACAACAAGGACATAAATTAAGAATCCTGTAAAACCTGAAGTAATAAGAGCACTCAGCAACATATCTGAACCCAAACACTCCCTAATTATTAAACTTCAGATCGAAAACAACAAAACTGCACCTAACAAATCTAAACGCCTTGGTTCATATTACTATTTAAAAATCAAACTTCTCCTTAATAAAATCGAAAGTCCACCTTATCTCAATTCTGTAACTCTTAACACGGTATCACAATCTACAGATCTATTAAGCAACATGGTTATCAATCAGTCCATAATCTCACAAGTACAAAAACCCTTCTTAAACCCTAATCTCAAGTAAACCGTAAAATTTCAAACAGAAAACAACCACAAAAGGATAATTCATGATTTAAGCTTAGAAAACTGAACTGTAAACCACAGATCCAGAAAAAATCTTAAAAATAATAAGATTAAAGAAAGTAAATATACCTTGCTCTTGGTGACGGAGTCGTTAACATTGATAGCAGGGAACAACAAAGTACCATTCTCCATCATCTGGTATAATCTCTTAACACCAGTGGTGGTCTCCTCAGAAACACCAACTAATCTCTCCTTCATCTTACTGTACTTCTTAGGATCTTCTTTCAATCCTTCTTTAATAATGCTCAATACAATCTGAAACTCAGGATTCTCGGTGCTAGTAGGATCAGGCACTTTCCCAGTTTTCTCAAACTCCTCTTCAGCTTTAACACCTTCATGGATCAAAAGTGTTACATCACCACCATCATCAACAATCAAATCTGGACCACCACCTGGACCCCAATCTAGAGATCTCTCGGTACACCACCAGTACTCTTGTAGAGTCTCTCCTTTCCAGGCGAAAACAGCAGCTGAGTCACGTGCGATGACAGCGGCGGCATGATCTTGAGTTGAGAAAATGTTACATGAACACCAACGAACTTCAGCACCGAGTGCAGTTAAAGTTTCGATCAGGACGGCGGTTTGAATGGTCATGTGAAGTGATCCGGTGATCCTGGCTCCTTTGAATGGTTGTGATGGACCGAATTCAGTTCTGCAAGACATCAATCCGGGCATCTCAACTTCAGCAAGCTCGATTTCGAGTCTACCGAAATCGGCTTGTGACATATCTTTGACCTTGTATTCACGGCCTGATGAGGTTTTCTCTACTACAAGAGCCATGACTGAAGATCAAGTTTCAGATCTGAACTGAAGAAACGAGTGAGGAAGAAGAAGATTCAGTTTCTCTCTCTAGGAATTTTAGAGTGAGAAAATGGAGAGGAGATGAATGGAAGAAAGATTTTGTTTATATAGGAAGAGATAATGATTTTGTGGTTGGTGATGGCTATTCTTAGCCGTTCGATTATTTGTGGGACCAAAGATCGAGTGTTTGATGAAAAGGATTGTTCATTGAATGCTAATCTAGGGTTTGGGTTGTGGGGTTTAAAAAAATGTATATACAACTGTTGGATTCTTTTTTTAACGGTCCAGAATTAATTGGATCGAAAGTGGTCTCAATTGGTGCCCGTACGAAACGGATCTTAAATATCTGTGTGGACCCATTAGTTGAATTTTGATTGCGTGTATTAAGAAAGTACGAATCTCTGTGTGTTATTGTTAGGTGAAGTCAAGATCTTGGTGATGAAGGGTATGGATATACTGATATGCAACGTGTTAACATCTGAAATGAGTTTGAAAGGAATTAAATGATCTCGTTAAACAAATGATTAAGATGTTTATCGGCGAATTACCGTAGAAATTATAGGACTTAGTATGACAAATAACATCTATTGGACCTAATAGCCTAGGAGCGAGCTGCTGTCTTCTCCACATGCGTTATCACGTGGATCACGTGACTGACTGGTAATACTTGCACCACTTAGAGTGGGACCAAAGCCCAGGAATGTAGATCTCGGGTGACAGTATGTCGACATCGTGGAGTAAAATAGATAGTAGATCTGTAATACGAAGGAATATTACATGAAAATAATATGCTTGCTTTGTATGAACAAAAATGAAAGGTATCCTTTCAAAAAAAAAAAGAAATGAAAGGTAGGACCGTAGGAGTAGGACGCTCAAAATCACTGGACCAGAGTCCAGACCACTGGTGATGTTATTCATGTCACATATGAGCCGAAGACTAGTATGACAAGGGCTCCAAGTCCTGTAGCACCTTAGAGTAACTGTAGTCATGAGCTGCCAAATCGCCAAGTTATATTTGGACTTTTTATTTTTTATTTTTTGCTTTTGCATTTCATAAGCACTGGTGGAAATGTTATATCCAAATGGGTTTTATAACTCTAATTCTTAGGTTTAATAAGAATTTCATGAAGCGGTATTTCTAACCGCATACCATAAGAGCATCCTGTCTCAAATGTAAATAATAGCGGGAACCCTACCTAACAAACGTCCAAATGTAGACGCTAATTTTAACTGCGCCTAGACGCAGACGCTAGTTATTATAATGGCGTTTTAGCCATATTTGGTGATAGCTAAATTCAGGTGCCACATTTGGCTTAACAATTTAGCTATTTAGTGGAGTGCAAATTTGTGCACCCCTTTAAAATCGGGATGAACATTCCGGCCTTCCTAGTTAGTCGAAATTCTCAAGCGGTTTTCCAGTTTCCGATTTTTCTTTTTTATTTGCTCCTCATACTATTTTGTTCATTTTTTTTTCTTTCTATTTACACCATTTTTTCCCTCTTCCCTGGGTTTATTCCGTTTTTAATATTTTTACCAGAGAAAGCGAAACTCCTAAAATTCTAATCAAATCAAGAACACCGAACTAAATCACCACCATTGTTTTATATATAGACCATTGTCAACTAATGGAAGGAGGAAAGTTAAGGTCGAACAGTTATGGTTTTTTTCCCTATTCTAAAATCAATATTTTGATTTGATTATCACAATCAATCACAACAATATTTAGATTTGAATTTTGATCATTAACTTGGGTTAGATTTGATTTTCCTTATTTTCACTTGGGTTAGATTTGATTTTGATTATTATCAGTGGGGGTTTGATTACCACGGACAACATTTTGATTTTTGATTATCATTAGCCGTATTTTGCTTTGATTTAGCTGATGGTGTTTCATTATTATAATCGGGGAGGTTTTTTTTTTGATGTAAACACGAATTATATTAATCAAGAAATATAGCACAACATGTTTAAGATCTCATTTTTATCAAAAACATTGGAAATAACACTAGATTTTAAAACCTTGTGCTGGATATGAGAGAACCTGTGCCGAAGATGCTTTACTCGAGCTTCTTTTTCTATGTGGTCCGCCGCAGAGTTAAATTTCCTGTTTATATACTTTACCCGGGCTTGTGGAAGTTTCTTCAGTATTGAGTTCACTTCTTGTATTGTGTTATCCGCACTCCAATGAGAGTTTTTGCAAGATTTGTTGGTCGTCTCCGCCAAAGTTTTGCAGTCTGTTACTATTGAGACAATGGATAATATATTTTTACTTAACCATGAAGATGTCTTTAGCAAAGCTTTTGATTCTGCATGAAAAGCTGAGGAGGCCCACTCCGAACCAGTTCAATATACATAAATGTTTCGTTGTCCACAGAATAAAGTAAGAAGGCATATCCCATGGTCGAATCCTCTTTTTTGAAAGCCGCATCAATAAATATTATCCAATCCGAAGGTATGTCCGACAATTTCTCTTTAGGGTTATTTCTTTTTTCTATCTTGATTAATTTTTCGATCCTTGCCTGAGTATTCTGGTTCAGAAATTTCTTGTTTTGCTCCATAAGGTGAATCCGGTTCGGGTTTATTTTCTCAAAAACTACCGAGCATCTGTGCTTCCAAATGAACCAGGATATAGTAGCTATTTTATCCGATAGCTGAGTGAGATCTTGGTCCGTGATCCACTCTTTTATCCAATTTTCTATGGAATGCGAAGTAATTCTAGTGTTCGCCGTTTCTAGAGAAAGACCAAACCAAATTGCTCTTGCAAAGGGGCAAGAGCGAAAAAGATGTTTTTCTGATTCTTGCTCTTGAGAATCACACATTGGACACTCAGTGTTTATGTCTGAATCATGCGCCCCGAGTCTAGAGTTAGTTGGAAGAGCTTTTTGAGCTAATTTCCAGATGAATAATTTTATTCTTGGGATTACCTGGATTTTCCATATTTTTTGCCAGGGAAAGGAGATTAATGAATTACTCTCCTGATCTCGGTTTATGAGAAAGTTATAAACATTTTTTGCCGAAAAAGTACATGAAGGATGGTGTTGCCATCTGATTTTTTTCTTGTTCTTGTCTTCTTGGAGTAATAGCTAAGATCTTCGCTTTTATTTCTGGATCAAAATAAGCATCGAGTTTTTCTTGGTCCCAAGTACCCTCTGGAGTGGTCAACTCATTTACCCTCTGTGGAACCTGGTTTTGAATGTTAATTGGCTTCTGAATGATTTCTATGCTAGGAACCTATTTGTCTTCCCAAATTTTTGTGGAAGCTCGATTTTTTACTTTCCATATAAAATTTCCTTTAATGAGATCCAGACCTTATTTTATACTAATCCAAATCCGAGATAATTTGGAAGATCTAGAGAATTCTAGAGGATGAGAGTTTGGGAAATATTTTGCTTTGAGAAGTTGAGCCCAAAGTTGATCTTGCTCTGAGATGAGACGGCTAGCTAGTTTAGCAAGGAGAGCTATCTTAAACTGGTGTGGGTTCTTGATTCCAAGACCTCCTTGGGAAATAGGCTTGCAGATGTTGGCCCAAGCTCTAATATATCCTCCTCTGCTTTTGGGCTTGTCTTTTTTCTACCAGAAATCTCTTTGGATTTTATCCATCTGATCTAGCGTTTCTTTAGGAAGAGCTAGCACCTGCATTTGGTAAGTTGGATAACCTTGAAGAATGGATTTTATTAGAACTATTCTGCCAGCTTGAGAGAGCAATTTAGATTTCCAACTTTGAAGAGTAGCATAGTATTTTTGTAACAAAGGTTCTAAATTTTCTTTTCTATTTTTATCGAAGAAGAGAGGAGTTCCCGGATATCTATCATTTTTTGTCATTAATGGAACTTTTTGAATTCTCGCAATGATTTTCGCATGTTTCAGATGAATTTTAGGACTGAGGTAGATACCAGATTTCTGTAGGTTGACCATCTGTCCCGTAGTCTCTCCGAATATTGCATTGAATGAATAAGCTCGTGGGTGATGATAATGTTGTCAGTGATTTGTCTCCCTGGCAGAAAAGATGATTGATTTGGGGAAATTATCTTGTTTAGGATTGGCTTTAACCGGTTTGCTAGAATCTTGGACATGATCTTGTAAATTGCATTACTCAGGCTGATGGGTCTGAAATCTGATGGGGTTTGTGGAGTGGATGTTTTAGGTATCAGAGTTACGAAGGAATAGTTCAAATCCGGATTTAGGTTTCCGGTTTTAAAAAATTATTGAATTGCCTGAATTATATCCTGACCCATTATATCCCAATTAGCTTTGAAGAAGCCTGGTTGAAACCTGTCTGGACCTGGCGCTCCCCACTGGTTCATGTTGGAAATTTTCTTCCAAATTTATTCTTTTGATGGGATAATTATTAGTGAAGAATTTTCCTCATCAGAAACGCAAGGATCAATAAAGCTTGATAAATCTTCTACCAAGTTGTTGTTACTTGAGGATCATATTTGAGTGAAGTGGTTGATCAAGAGGGTATTGATTTGGTCTCTATCTAAAATCCACAGTCCGGATGGTTCTCTAAGAGAGTTTATAGCATTGATTCTTTTCCTGTTGGTAGCTGTAGCATGGAAATACTGTGTGTTCTGGTCGTATTCTTTAAAAAAATTATCTCTTGATATTTGGTGATAGTATATTTTGTACCATTTTCCTAGCTCAGCTTGGAGATTTCTTATTTTTTCTAAATTTTCGAAATATTTTTCAGCTCTATGTAGGCTTTCAATCCTATTATTCAAGAATTTTATATTTTTATGAATGTTTCCATACATGATATTAGTTATTCAATTAGATGACCCACCTAATGTGACTTGACATTTAGCAACTCCACCTCTTTCACATCTAATATCATGACGACGTCGTATGACCCACGCGATCTCAGTAATATATTAACCATAAAAAAACTATTACTACCTCCATTTTTGGAAAAGATATACAATCACTTTTCTAAAAACCGGGGGAGATTTTTTCCCTATAAAAGAAAGTAAACATGAACTTTTTAAGCTTATGTAAACGTACCCTATGAGTTGCGGTAACTTTTGCTTCTTTTAAGACTTTAAGCCTTAAACTTTGAGTTAGTTGAATCCCATACTAAAAATTACCTAATTAAAGAAATGTTATGTGTTGTTAAGTAAAACTATCTCACTGACAGCTGACATAACACAAGATATAAGCTCAATTAACCTGATGAGAAGATTTTATACTCAATCGAAAACTGATATAGTTTTTGGGGTTATTATCCTGAAGAACTAGAAAAGTAAAGGTGTTAGAGCATTGCTAGGTTAAACCCACCAAGTATTGGTATATCAAGTTTGTTCCTGAAATGGTGAGGGTACCGGGTAGCCTATCTTTTTGTATCAACCTTACTGACACACCTTGTATAATTCTACCAAAACAATAATGACCAAGAAATTACTTCGGAAGACATAACTTGGTATACAGTATAAGAGAACTAACTATGGGATCATACCAAGTGGATTAACGTACAAGTGCAATTACTTAATTATAACTATAACAATAATTATAATGCATAAAATAAAGTAATGCATAAAATAAATTAACATCATGATGCACAAGATTTTGTTAACGAGTAAAATTGCCTCGCAGAAAAACGCCGACACCTAGTCTAGTTTTGAATACTCTCATAGTTAAGTCGCTCCACAATTTGACTACCACAACTTCGTGTAATTGAGACCAAATAAACTCCTCCTAAGTACTCATTTCTTTCTGAATCCCAGCGCCTATAACCAATATGGTCTATGCACGTAAATCCCAAGGCAGAGTCCACTATCTTGAGTTGCTTCACATGCTGTAAAAACTTCTGCTCTCAACTCCATTAGATCACAACTCGAAACAACAAAGGAATAAATATGTTTCAGCAACCAACTCACTTATCAGTCTCTCAAATCAAGGTTTTGATCAGAAACAAAGTAGAGTAAAGGATCTTCCGTTTATTCAATATAAACTCCTTTGTCCATAAATCAAATCGAGACAAGGATCATCGAAATAATTAATCTCAGTGAACAAGCTCAGCCCAATCAAATTTACGAGGAGAAGCAACTAGATATTTTATTCGATCTTTACAACAAGTCATAAGCCTATCGAAATAAGCTTCTTGTTTGGATCTCGGATACTTAAGTGTGCAAGAAAAATCACAAAGATCAGAAACCATAAACAAAAGACTTCAATCTTCAAAGTAAACTATACTAGGAGAAGCAACTAGATAGTTAATTCGATCTTTACAACAAGTCATAAGTCTATCAAAATAAGCTTCTTGTTTGGATCCCAGAGAATCAAGTGAGCAAGAAGAATCAGAGCATAGCTCGGTTGAACCCACCAAGCGTTGGTATGTCAAGTTTGGTTGTCATATTTTAGTGAGCCAAAACTCATTTAAAGAGTCGCTTGATTATGTACTAGAGTCAACTTCGTTTAGGTTAGCTTGAAAGTATTCGGATATGAGACATCACAAGTATTACGAAGACTTGAAGAAGTGAAGAAGTAAGGAGCTACAACGACAACATCATCCTTCCACTTGAGGTTAGTGATATTTGACTTGAACTGTTTCATTTCCTAACGTATCTTTCAAGTCGTGCATATTGAAAACATAACTGCGAAGCATGAATGATTATACTCTAGTTAGACATATTATTAAGGAATACAATACGAGGTTTATTGCTTAACCGTTAAACTTTTTATATAAGATATCGACATAATCATTTGAATGCTACTGTGATTATGTATGGGTATGAGGTGAATATTTCATCCTAGGAAACAATGTTTTACATTTGTTTAAAGGAAGTAAATTCATGAACTTGTTTTGTGAATCGAAAGGGAAATCGCTAGGCTTATTGGTATTGTTATTCATTGCATATATTTTGAACTACCAATATGTGTGATTAGTATAAACGCTCATGACATGTATATGTTCTTGGTAAAACTATTCACAAGGTCTGACTTTTGTAATGGTATGACTTTTATTAGTGAAACCGATCTTAAGTAATCACCTGAGATGGTATGATCGATTTGTTGTTATTGGTATGACCAACTCTAGGCAAAGGTAAACCGATCCTAGTAAGAGGTGCAACCAATCACAAAGGGGAGTCGATCCTTGTAAGAGGTGCAGCAAGTTTAGATATTGGAAACCGATCCTATGAACATGTGCAACACGTTTTTAGACATTGGGAACCGATCCTATGGACATATGCAACAAATACCAGTTACATACCATATATATGTGGGAACTAATCCTAGTACCTAGTCAACCGAATTTCCGGAAAGCTAGTGTGACTAAATCCAGTACCCACATGGTGGTAAAACCCAAGCTTGTTTTGGTAGAACCGTGAAACCCATGTTTGGTGATTGAGTATTCTTAATCAATCACACGGTTCTTGGAAGTCAGATGAACCAATTCTAAACTTGTTTGGAAGTGTGGCAAATCGGTTTCAAGATCGTAAGTATGAAAGAGGACTTACAAAGTTAAGATGTCGACATACTTTGAACATATGCAGTAACGCTTATCTTTTATTGTTCAAAGATATTCCTTAATAGCTAAAGGAAAAAATCCCGGATCGAAAAATAAATTGAGAATCTTTTATTTAAGGTTTTTAATTTTATTTTTGGAAAATGAAAATTAGTAATGTGCATTTACTAGTTGGAGATTTTCTAAGATATTTTCGGTCAATGTTTGGACAAAGCATTTCCAAGAATTATGGAAACCGAATTTGGAAATATATTGCATATCTTGAGAATATTTTCGGTTTTGGAAATTCCTTGGTGTCCAAACTTCCTTGGTCTATAAATATCAAAGTTTGCATTTCGAGCAAACTAATCCTCAGAGCCAGCAAAACTACCTAGTTGTGTTGTTACTGGTGGAGCCGTCTATTCGGAGAGGAAAGTAACCTAATTAGGCGAAATCTCTTACGGCCGCTCGGTTTAAAGACTTCTTTGGGATTGAGAAGCTCTATTAGTACCGTTGGTGGGAAACTAGATAATTGCGGTTTATTATTAGTTTTCGATTGATTTGATTGACTAACAGTTATTGAACTTTGATTGCACCTAGTTTGTTTATGCTTGAGAATCTTCTCTTCTGATATAAGATTCACTCAAACTAGATCGAAGTTTCGACGGGGATATTTAGACTGTTTGTAGATCTAAAGACGTCTTGTGATAATCCATTGTTAACAGACTCCGTTCTGTGTGTGATTGATCACAAGAGATTCAAGTTGATTGTGTGCAAGTGTTTATTGAAGATCTAAGAAGATTTGAAAACAAAGAAGACTTTGAAGATTTCTGATTTGGGTTTATAATTCTTTGTGTGCACAATACTTGTTTCGGTTAAAGAGGATCCAACTATAATCGGTTTATCCTTGTGGTAGATTGGATTGATTAGTTGAGTAGATTGGCATCAATACAATTCTTTGTGATTCAAAGTATTGATTGCAAAATCTTGACAATTACTTTGGTAGTTGTTATTAGATAGATCTAAGAACCTGACAAAGGAGTTTATTGGGATAAACGGATGATCCTTTTGTCGAACTCACATCACTTGGTTGAAAAGAGTTGTTACCAAACAGATTTGTTGTTCCTTTACTGTTTGGAATACGAACCAAAAGAATTGTTCCAAGTATGTGACTTATTACAAGTTGGAGGTGTGGGAATACAGACGAAACTAGGTGAACTATAGGTTTAGTTGCTTGGTCTCAACTATACGAAGTTGGTTTGATTTTGTATAGTGGCTTAATCCTGAGAGTATTCAATTATGGACAAGGTCCCGGGGTTTTTCTGCATTTGCGGTTTCCTCGTTAACAAAATATTGTTGTGTCTTTTACTTTTCTATTTCCGCAATTATAATTGTTTTTATTATAATTAGAAGTAAAATACACAAACGTTAATTCCTATTTACTTGATAGTAATCCTATTGTGTTTGGTTAAGTCCGAACCTTTTATCAAGTAAACATACTTCATTGTTGCATTGTATCGATATCGTATCCATAGATGATCATACGAAGTGTGAATCGATTAGTTGTATTGTCTCGACTCAGTCAATAGACAATCACTTTCGAAGAAAGGACTTATAGGTGGAAAAGTTTTAGATTGGGGTATATTTGAGTACCCTCGTATTTTCAATTGGTATCAGAGCGGGTAAACACGAAAAGATCTAACAATCTGTGTTTGGTGCGATCCAACCTATAAGAAAATGAATCTAATGAGTGATTCAGTTAACATGATGACATGATTAGATGACTCAAAGTTGTTTGAATAAAAAACAAACACTGAAATTGTTGAGTCGCTTCGATCCAAAGAAGTTTGGGCATTCGACGAATGTCGCTTATATCTTAATCTCACAGAAGATGCTTCCAGCAAAATCGACAGAAAATTATCTGAATTTGCGGAAATGGAAAAGCAACTTTCTGACTTAAAAATGAGATTAAGATATATGAGCAAAAGGAAGATGAGTCACTATCTAAAACACTCAAGATCCTTGAAGACTCTAGTAGAGTTCAAAATGAGGTTAATGAGTTCCTCAAAGAACCGAACAAATCAAAGAAAACTAATAATTCTAAAGGAAATCATCTCATTCATGAGTATTTAATGAATTATACCTCAGAAGAATCTGATATCCTTCAAGATGACTCTGTCTATAACACTTCAGAAGAATTCTCTCTTGAAGATTATAATAACTCAGATATAGATTGTGAGCCTACTAAAACTGGTCTTAACTTGTCCAGTGAAATCTTATTGACTGGTAACTTCATGTCAACGCCTAGTTTGTCCAAATTGTCAAAACCTGGACAACTTGTTATTGGTCAAAGGACCGGTCTTTGGATATCCCTTATCAAGTTTTGGTACATGGTGTTTGGTCCTATTTGGATCCGGATCCACATCCAAATATAAGATAGAGTTGGTGATAAAAACAAAGAAATATGGGACTATCTCTTTCTCTATCATCTTCGATTTCAAAGAAACCTCTACAGCATACAAGGGTTCGAAAGTTTCTCACTTGTGATTTTTGCATGTTCGATTCAAGTGGAAATTTTTGCTTCAATCAATCCTAAGTTGCAACAAGAACAAAAGGTCTCTCTCAAATCACTCCAATTCAACTCGAGCAAGGAGAATCAACATTCAACAGGGCATATCGATTGTAAGTGGCTCTCTACTACTTTTGTTGATTCAATGGCTAATAGGGGTAGAAAGAATTCCAATGTTGGAGAAAGTTCAAATAGGAATAATATGCTCTACACTACTGTAGATGGGGAAAAACGATTTGCTGGTTTTTAAGGAATTGAGGAGACGACCTTACGAAGGAGACTCCTCGAACCGAGCGAAATGTTAAACCTCACACAGATGCACCGCTGCAAAGGGGGTGCTTTAGATTCGAGAGATCAATCTGTAGTACTCCGGCCTAAATCAAGACAATGACCGTTCCAGAGTAAATTCGATCACAAGAGAGGATGGGTTGATCTGTAGGAGGGAAGCTGGAAAATGTGTGGAATCAATGGTAATCAAAGATTGTGGGTGTATGAATTCTGAATATGATAAGCTCTGAATGATTGAAATTGCTCAATTGAGAGTAGTTGCTCAATTGATGAGTTGATGATCTCGTGTTGTCGATGAGACGTGAGATTGATGATACTGTTGATGCTGATCCAATCATGATTCAGAGACTTATTTATATTGCTGGAATTTTAGACACCATGATTCCATGAAGTGTGACAGTTGATGGAATCAAGGAGTGGGGAAGTGGAGATCGTGTTTGAAACCAGTTGCTCAACGTGTGGAGACTTGGTCGATTTTCCACCCACTACCTCGTGAATTTCTTCAACTGATTGCACGACTTGCTCACATTCCATCGTGTGTTTGAACACACGTGATGTAGACCGCCAGACCAAAACCCTAAGTGATATCCCCCCAAGTGACACGATTGACGTCTCGTGGTTTGTTAGTCAATTGATGATTTCGTGGTTTGATGGGACGATGATTCCATGTAGTTGCTGAGTTGAACATGATGTTCTGAAACTCATGAATTGAACATGTCATGAGACAGAGGTATAGTTCTTACGATGAAGTGAGCAAGTATTTCTCATTCGATGGATCGTTGAATATTGATTGTTGAACCAATATTCCTTGGTTTGAGCAAATATTTATCATCTGAGCAAGTGTTGTTCATCTTATGGGTTATTGGCAGCGTACCAAAAATATTAATTAGAATACTGGTCGTTGAACCGAGCATAATTAATAAAATTAATGACCATGAGGTCGTCGTAAAATTATTAAGGTTGGAATCTGGAATGATGATCCTTGGATTCAGAAACCCTAATTTGATCAATTGATGATCAATTCATGGTTCGTCAGAAGTTTAACCATGGGACGAAGGAGGGAGCGACTACATGGGACTGTGTATCAACCATGTAGTGTCCATATGCTCACGTGAGCAAATACAAAGAACTCCTGAAGAGTTGACGATTTGTTGATGAAAGAATGATTAAATGCTGGTTTAATCATTTATTCGAAAATGCTCGTCTGAGCCTTAGGTGAGAAAACCTAATTAATTATGACGGAGTTAGGGACCGACCATAGGGTCATGAAACCGGCCCTGGGTTGTCACGTGACCGCCTGACGACCACTTCATGAAAATCCAAAGTGTTTGGAAGAGTTTTGGACCTAATACGAGCAAATGTGCAAATTAGGTCAAAACTGTGAAAATTGATGGGACCGGCTTCCGTGAGCCGAAAAGCCAATTTTGGTCGGTCAAGATAGCGTGCTCATGTCCCCAAGGTGTCCGCGTCTCAGTCCTGAGAATTTTGATATTTTCTGGCGTGCAATTGAGCATCCATTAGAGAAAATATGCCAAAATTAGGGTTTCGACGAAACTGAGGAAAACACCATGAGATGATGAAAAATAATTATAAAATAAGGAATGAGGAGGCGTGGGACCGCCAAGGTCAAGGCATGGTCGGCCGGTCGTGACCACGGTTCCGTGGTGCCTTTTTCTTAATTTTATAATATTTTGGTGATTTTATGAAAAATTCATGAATTTTGAGAAATTTGATGAATTTTAGGGAGTTTCCATGAATTGAAGGAGTTTTCATGAGTTCAAGGAAGCAAAAAATATTAAAATAATAAAAACAAGGGCGTGTGGGACCGTGGAAGGCATGGCCGGCCGGCTTGGGCCGGTCCCACGAGTTTCCCTAATTTTTCTGTATTTTTCATGTATTTTTGATGAATTGAGGGAATTTTTCCTAATTGAGAGAAACACCATGAAATCAAGGAATTTGATGAATTCAAGGAAAACTAATAATAAAATAAAGGGGCGTGTGGGACCGGCTAGGGCATGGCCGGCCGTCCAAGGCCCGGTCCCACAAGTTTTCATAATTTATTTTATTTTATTATTATTTGATGATTTGTGCAAAAATACCATGAAATCAAGGAGTTTTTCATGAAATTAGAGAAATAATAATAATAATAAAATAATAAGGAACCGTGGGGTGTGAGGCCGGTTGGGACCAAGGCATGGCCGGTTGGCCAATTGTCACGCCCCATACTCCTTTCCTTAGTTTTATATTATTTTTTATGGATTTATGGAAGTACCATGAAACCGAGGAGTTTCCTCGAGACGAAGGAGATTTGATAAAATGAGAGAATTTTCATCAAATCATGGAAAATAATAAAAATGCGTTAAAAATATAAAACTGGCGTAGGATTGACCACGACACGGTCGGTCGGTCGTGTGTCCGTGCTCCCAGCACCCTGGTCAATATTTTTAATTATTTATTATTTTCTTCTCTATTTTGCATAGGTTCATCGTTTCGTTGTATTTTTGAAATACTCGTTCGTGCGGTGACTGTTAATGTATCGTCGTTGAATACACCTTCACCATTTGAATTAGGGCTTACTTAGAGGTAGCTCAGACGCCCAGTTGTTGATTATTTATTACTAATTGTGGAATTCGGTGGAGAATAATTCACAAAACTTAGTAATAAGATGTTTATTATTAATTCATAAGATCAGCTGAGGATTCGACTACGAATTCAGAATAATAAAGTGAGCATTACCATTCCATGGGATCGTAGATTCGACCATAGAATCGGAGTAATTAAGATTTATCTACTACCATTTATGAGACCAGTTGTGGATTCGATCATGAAATCGGAGTAATGAGATAATATAGTTATTGCTATTCTATGAGATCAAGCCGTGGATTCGATCATAGAATCAGAACAATTGTTATTGCCATTCCATGAGACCAGTCGTGGATTCAACCATGAAATAAGAGCAATTGTTATTGCCATTCCATGGGACCAGTCGTGGATTCGACCATGGAATAGGAGCAATAATAGATTATTCTGGGAATTCAGTACTGAATGTCACGGCAGAATTAATCTTAATTAGGAATAATTAACTTTATGGCTCTATACTAGCAGAGCAAGCTATCTAGGAGCATTAATTATCCCGATATGAGCTTGTCGGTAAGTCATATACTTTATATAGTCAGGGTAAACTTGTTGTTTGTTCCTAAAGACGTTATCGCTCTATACTAGCAGAGCAAGCTGTCTAGGAGCCGTCTATCTCGTGATACTATATAGAAATAATCACTGAAAGTATTCAGTATTCATGAAATATGCCGTTGTCCAGTCGTGAGACTACATATCTACATGTACTCTGAGAGAAAGTACTCTCCGTTGAGAATTCAATGAGAGACCCGTGTCTCGATACTCACGCCTGATTGCTGAATCAGAGCTTCGTATAATTATGAGTTTATGATTTTAGCCTTTGTCGAAAATCCACCATCTACAACTACTAGGAATATCACTTATGAAAACATGCATAGTCTTACCTATGATGTTGGTTCTCAACATTATTTTGTGAATGATGAATGTCTTGTGAAATTCGGTTCAATCAAAGAACCCATCATGGAAATGATCTTTGTCAAAGTTTCAGATAGAAATTATGTAAACTTTGTGAAAAATTGCGAATGGGGTATTATCCATGAAAGCTCTTTCAAGGCTACTTCGGACCTTGTAAAGCTTTTTTATGCTAATATGCATGAGATGAACTTTGAATGATGTACGTTTTGTACTATGATTGGTACAAGATCATTTGAGGTTAACAAACAAGTAAATTCGGAATAGATTCTATATCCGTACCTGAATACCATCTTACCATGTTCGGATGAAAGATATAGAGTTGACAACAATACTATCTCGTCAGTAATTGGTGGAGCATGGTCAGGTAACTCCCTTCTTATTCACAATATTGAATTTCATCTCAAAGTTTTTGGAAAACTAGCTTGTGCAAACCTGTGTCCTAGCAATATGCATAAGACCAAGTGGACTAGAGGTGTTGCTGAACTTAGAAATCATTTTTTTTTGATTTATGTGGTTTAATGATCAGACAAATGATCACAATTCGAAGAGGTAAAAGAAGAACTCCTGGTTTAGCTTGTTTGATTACAAGAATATGCATCTCTTTTGGAATTTTCCGGCCAAACGCCAGGGAAAAAATTCCGAAAAAAATTAGGAGAAGGAATTCTCAACAAAATGAGAGGACAAGTGTTCAATGCTCCTCCTCCTATAAGAGTTGAAGGAGACCCACAAACTCTTATAAGAAGACTACAGAGGAAGAATGATTGCATTTTCGATCTATTTGATCATGATACAAACATACATCCAGATCTTACTGAAGCCTTGAGTGGCATCTCAGAAAAGTATCAAGATACTTCTTCGGAAGAAGATACTGACGTGGACATCTCAGATTAGCTTTTACAACTGTTACTGTATAATATTATGTATATTACTGTAGGCTTGTCTGGTGAACAATCTTTAAAATTGTGTTCTGGTTTTATGTGTAAAAGTATGATGTTTTTAGTATTTTAATTTCAGTACTATAAAAATTATCATTGCTATGAATGTGTATGGGATGTTTGATTTCGATTTTCTGACCTTAATATTCGATCTCATATGTTGTGAACACTTATGGTTTGGGTGACTTTTTAGTTTAGCAGGATTAAGTTCTAGCCAATGTTGGTAGGCTTTATCAAAGGATCATGAGGGGTTCTGATTGAAACAATATGTTGAATTGTTTGGTTTATCATAAAAGCATATGTGTTTCGGGGTTTTCAATTTTTGATTGCAATAGTTAAAAACTGGTTTTCAACCTTTCTCTGGTAAAGGTTGGTTGTTGTTATTCTTTTGTCTTGCATAAGGATGACGATATAATGATATTTCGGTATCAATTCTTCCTAGAAAGAAGATGCAAACATATTGGAGAAGAGGATGCGAAATTTGAGGTAACGACTTTGTTAGTTAATCGTTTTACTGTTTAAGAAAAGCCTGATTTTATTGCTTTTGCTTAACAAAATTTCGGCACAATTGATGTTTTATTCCATTTTTTTGTGTATGGATGTGTGTGTGATTCAATTGTTTCCGTTTAAGAAAAACTATTGTTATCTTGCTTTATTGTTTGGTATCAATTGTTTAGGCTTACAAAATTTCGGTGCAATTGCGGTGCTTTAATGTCTATGTTGTTTCAATTGCTTCTAGTTGAGGTGAATAATTATGCAAGTTGATTTATTTGGTTTGTATGAATTTTTTATGGCTTAACGAAAGAAAAGGTTTTTGGGATGAATTGTTTAGTCCAATTTGATTCCGGATAAGAGAAACTAAGTTAATTCTAATCTTAGTTAGACTTATCAAAGTGGAGGTTTCGGTTATTCAAGTCTAATCGAATGCCGTAACAAGAACTGCTAGTTAACTAACCTAGTACTTGTCTTGTTTAAAAGTGAAAGGTCTAAGTTATATGAATAATTAGAAACTGATGAGAAAAATAGAGTTATCTTTATTTTGATCTTATCGAACAAGAAAATACAATCGGTTTAGCAAAGGAACTAAGGTGCTTAGTCGATTTTTGGTTTGCTAAACTATTAGGGAAAATTGCTTCGGGAAATTGTTTCCTTGGTAACATATCAAAACAAAATTACTTTGTGGTTTCGGTTTTGATATTGGTTATCAAAAATGGTGTGCGGAACCCTCGTGCTTAACTCTATAGGTTTGCAAGTCTTGTAAGATTTGTAAGATCCTTTCGGTTTGTCCTTTATTTGTTCGTACCTTTGTCATTTTGTGACAAAAAGGGGGAGAAATATATGGAGTAAACAAGTGATATTTATATTGATTGGTGTCACTAAGGGAAAGGACATTGGTGCTTAAACGTTTTATCTAACGAAAGAGTAAACCATAGACTAAGGGGGAGTAGCATATCATATGATACTTGTAGTTATATGGACTACAAAGGAATAACAAAGACGTGCGGATTGAAAAAATCTACCTATATTACCTTTAGGGGGAGTATTAGCTTTATTATTATAATTTCAACAGAAGCATTTATGGATTGAATGTATACAGGTTATTGTGCTGTTAAATGCGGGAATCAAGCGTATGTGTAATGAATTCTTGTAATTTGTTTATCCATATAATGTAAGAGTTCTGTCACTAAAATTGACAAAGGGGGAGATTGTTAGAGCATAGCTCGGTTGAACCCACCAAGCGTTGGTATGTCAAGTTTGGTTGTCATATTTTAGTGAGCCAAAACTCATTTAAAGAGTCGCTTGATTATGTACTAGAGTCAACTTCGTATATGTTAGCTTGAAAGTATTAGGATATGAGACATTACAAGTATTACGAAGACTTCAATAAGTGAAGAAGTAAGGAGCTACAACGACAACATCATCCTTCCACTTGAGGTTAGTGATATTTGACTTGAACTGTTTCATTCCCTAACGTATCTTTCAAGTCGTGCATATTGAAAACATAACTGCGAAGCATGAATGATTACACTCTAGTTAGACATAATATTAAGGAATACAATACGAGGTTTATTGCTTAACCGTTAAAATTTGTATATAAGTGTTTGTGAGTAAAAACTGTTTCTGCTGGTTTTGGTAAATTTGGGTGTGTGGATGAGAAAAAAATCTAAACCTAAAACAAATGCACTGCACGGGAGTACTTTAGATTCGAGAGATCAATAAATGGCCGTTCCAGTCTTGCTTCGGTCACAAAGTGAAGGAGGAGGGTTGGTCTTAGGGAGGGAAGCGAAGAAGGTGTTGAGACCAGAATGGTTAATTCTGAAGGTGGCTATTTTATGACTTGTATCAGAATTTGGAACTGGCTTGTGGAATGAAATCTATCAGTTTTTTGGTGTTTTTCTGGATACTGTGTTGTTCTAACCAAAACTTGTTGTTTGGTAGAAAATAGGTAAACCCTATTTATACAAGTCATATTGAACGCACCCTGATCTCGTAGAAAGTGGGAGTGATTGAGTAATGCAGAAGTGGGATTATGTGTAAATGCCATAGACCACGTTCCCACCATGGAGGAAACTGGTCAGTTTACACCCACTACTTCTTACCGCCACTAACTGCCCTGCTTTCTGACACTTTCTTATAATGGGCGTGTTGCACGCCGCACGCTGTAAACCGCCGGACCAATACCCTGATGAGCATCCCCATTTTGTGACATGTTTGATGTCTCGAGTGTTTTCATGGAAAACATGTAGCAGGTTGCTATGTGTAGCAAGTCAAAGTCAGGAGACTTGCCACAGGAGAATAGCACGTGATGTTGTTTGGCTTTTCTTAGTTGGTCGCCCAAAACTTGCCACAGGCCTGTCAATTTTGTGGCGAATTCGGACGGCTGAGATCATAACTCATGAGAAAGGATGGTCATTGATTATGGCCACATTCTGTTGGCGCATGATGACAGCACAGTGGTGTCATTGGCACATTCCAGTGGCATAGTGGCGCCTGGCGTAGCCGTGGCAGCTATTTTGGCATATTGGTGTTAGACCCAAATATGGCTCTGGCAAATTTTCCATGTTGCTATATCAAACTTAAGGCCTTAGGAGAATTACTTGACTTAGTTGGCGTGGCAAGTTTAGCTAAATTAGGGTTTGTCATATCGAAACCCTAATTAGCGTACGACATGGCCGCGACACGGTAGCACTTTATGCAATCGGTGCCATGGCCACATCAAAGGAACTATGGCAGGCCATAATATGGGAATAACCACAAGGCGCAAGGATGGCCACGGGTGATTATAGAATGACGCCATTTTTAAGGTTCGACGGGTCCCACATGGCTCGTGGCATGTTATAGGTCCAAAGTAGCGTAATTGGGTCACGACTGGAAATTAGGGTTTTGACTAATGCCACTAAGGCAGAGCCGTTTAGAATACCCTAATTGGAATATGGTATGGCGTTTGGCCACGAACAAGGAGTGGGTTAGCACGTTGGCGCGCTATTTATGGCATGTTGACACGATTGGCATGCTACTGCGGCAAAGTGGCACGTTTGGCATGTTCGGCATGCTACTGCGGTAAAGTGGCACGTTTGGCATGTTCGGCATGCCAATTAGTGTATTTGCGCTGCATGGCATGTTTGGCATGCCACTAGCACGCCGGAGCGAAATGGAACATTTGGCATGTTTGGCATGCCAATTAGCATGTTGGCGCGGCTTTTGGGGAGCCAATTTGGCATCCTGACCATCTGGTGTAACTTTGCCTCTTTTAATAATGTGGCAGGTTTAAAGCGACCTGATTGGTCGAACAAGAGGGGCCGGCCAAGCATGGATGTGGCAACACTTCTGATGTGCGTGTGGCGGATTTAAAGCGACCTGATTGGTCGATGGAAATAGGGCCGGCAAGTATGGGCCCAGCCACAACTCATGTGCGTGTGGCGGGTTTAAGGCAACCTGATTGGTCGACAGGAAATAGGGGCCGGTTGAGCAACATGGGGTGTGGCCACTTGCAAGTGGCGCCGGCTGGCCTATGGCATGGCCACACCTTCCTTTGTTGTTGTTCCTATTCCGCGACTCCTTTTATTAATTGTTTTCTGATTTTAGGTGGGATTTTTCACCTACTAATCCATGGCGGATTAATTACCTAGTCCGCCTAGACTTAATTTCGACAGGCAAGGTCTAATATACTGCGCAGGGAGCAAAAACCTTAATTTTTGCAAATTAGTCAGGGTAATATCTGAATCTTGTGAATTATCACAAAATTGATTGAATTCTATGTGTTGACACAAAGTTCTTTAAGTTCATTGCCAGAGAGCAATATGCTTTCCGATTAAATACTTTATGCAAGGACCTTAACCTTGATACTTGGAAATTCGTGCTACTCTGCTGCGAGTGAACACAAGTTGTCATGCCATATCAACATTAAGGGTTCAGCCGGGGAACATAGCACAGAAAGCATTCAAAGAAACTTATATTAACTGAGTAATACAGGCAAGGTGCCAAAATTTACAGAATATCTGGGATTGTTGCTACATGCACCATTCTGGATAAATTTCATGTGAATATATGTTGCTCAATAAGTGCGCTAGTGAAGAGGTTGAACACTCATTACTTTTCATGGCTCCGCTTCTTTGCAGAATGATGGCACGAGTTTTACAATTTTAACCCTGAACTAAAAACCACCATCAACATTAAGTCCCCTCTTAGCACGTAACAGTGGCATTGTTGCGGGGTAAGCATGAGATGGTGACAAACGAGGATATAGAACCGAAAGGACAAGGCATAAGGAGATTACCAGGAAAATTTCATTGGCCTTTGGTAACGGGCCCGAGCGGCCGGTGATCTTGTACTGGCGTGCTGTTCGTCCAGGAAGCTTTGGCGTTAGGGAGAGTTGGCGCCAGTTTGGCTACGGAACTCGGCATCACGGAGCATTGGCGCTAGCTTGGCCGTAGAGCTTTGCGTCCTGAAGCGTTGGAGGCTTGGGTCATTGGCGTACTCCCGGCTCGGATACGGTGCTGATGGCATAGAGTGTGGTGCTGGCTTGGCCGTGGAGATTGGCGCCATGAAATGTTGGCATCACGGGCCAAGCTGCCTTTTTCCGTGCATGGCCCAAAAAGAAACCTTCTTCTACTCAAACTCTAAAAGCGCTATGTATATAAAAGGCGTTGCCCATCTTCTCTATTTAGTATTGTTGGCTTTGTTTCCGTGTCTTCGTGCTAGCAGCAAAGGTGCATTATTCGTGAGCGGATTGGTGGAAGAAACAACAGCAGTAAAAAGTAGGCGAGCATATTGCAGGTACGTATTCCAACGTTTCTCCCTTTTATTTGCTCTTCCTTATCGATGTAAACCCTAGCCATAGGTACGCCTTCCATGAACTCATAAAAATACTCCAATATGAATGATTCCTCTTTGCCAGTAACATTGTAGTAGCGTTAGCCACAACATTAATCGCAACAAAGCCAATGCAAAGCAAGCATGTATGGGAAGGTGGCCGTCGTTGATTCCTTCTCTCGCGAAACCTAGCTTTAGTTTTTTATTTGGCCGTGAACACTATTCCCGCGGCAAGACATAGTTTGGCCAAGAGCATATTTTTCGTGGAAAGTACTCGTTTGAGCGAGCATCAGTCCCCATTCCTTTCGGCCGTGAATGCCATGACATATGGCCAAGGAAAACTTCCCGTATAAAATTTGTTGTTGAATCTTGATTATTGTACCCAGATTTTGAGAAAATCTCCATGTGTGGTTCTCTTCAAAGTAGTAACTTTTCCGTTTTTTGCTCCATTGTAGTTACTTTGAAAGTGAAAGCAAAATAAGGAATTTTGTTAAGATGTCACCTGAAAGCATTTCCGCCGCCGCATCGAGAAATGCTAATAACTCCAAGACGAATGCGGATGATGAGTTCTTTACAAAGTCTGCTACAGTTACAAGGACCCATCCCAAATTCGTGGCAACCCTTTTGACTGATTCAGAGAATGAAGAAGAAGTCCAATAAGTCTATCCAGGGCGTATAATGAGGTTTTGCCTTCAGAAGAAAGAGTATCTGGATTCTCCTATAGACTTCAAAATCTGCCATAGTCCATTACACTCTTATGATAAATGGATGAAATTCATGATAAGCCGAGACCATGTAAGAGCTAATATGACTGGGGCGCAAATCGTGAATGTTGTCATGGCATCTGCGACACTTCAAATCAGAAAAGATGTTGCAGGCTTGATTACTTTCATCTCCAGATGGTGTCCGGAAACTCACACGACTATATGTAGATGGGGTGAGATGACCATTTCTTTGGAAATCATAGCCGTTCTGTTAAGTTTTCCAAAAACTGGGAAACTTGATGTCGTCTTGTCTGAGGAAGAAGAAGAAATGCATGCCACTTTGGTCACGAAATCAACGGGATATGTTCGTAAGGATTATGAAGAAAAGTGTTTCTATAACTGGTGGGTGTCTGAATGGTTCCCTGATGAGCCGGAATCGGATCAGGTGCTAGATGATACACTCCATGTTGCTGCACTTTTAGCTCTGTGGTTATCCAGAGACATTTTTGATGATGGCTCTGGCAAGAAGGACATAAGGCAGAAGCTCATCAAATTTTCTATCAAACTAGCGAAAGGCGTTGCTCTTCCCATCGACAGTTTGTTCCTCGGCTCTTTGTACACCCATCTGGATCACTTAGTAGCGGACATGTATATCTCTAATGGGTACATGAAAGTAGACTCGTACATCCATATCGCCTTTCTCCAAGCATGGTTGTGGGAGCATTTCAAAAATTACGCTCCTAACCCGAAAACCTCATTTCCTGATACATATGGCGGCTCTAGGATACTCCGTTGGTTGGAGAGGCGTCCAAGACCTGGCTCAAAGCTCATTGATTTTCTTGACAATGCGCATGCAGTTAACTTTCGTCCTTGGGCTCCGGTCCACGCCTCCATAGTTCAACCAGACACTTTTGCTTCCGCCTCGAATGTGACATTGCACTATGCTGACGGAAATATGAGCATTGGAGAAACTGTGTTCTTGCGAAGTTGCATACCTGGGTATGTGCCATCTTTTTTCAGAGGGTCTTGTGAAGTATTCCCTTACAACATTGACAAGGCTGCTCGACATATGGGCTTTGATCAGGGAGTCATATTCCGCCGCCCACTGACAACTCCAGATGAATTGCTACCCGCCGTTCTTGATAACAACGTCTTTGCACCAGATAAAAGCCTTCCTTTCTTGCTCTCAGAACGAAGACCGGTGACGACTCCCAAATATAATGTCTTTTGGCAGGATGAGTTTCTTGATATTCATCAATTCGTCCAGGATGTTGTGATAAATCCACGCGGCAAGCCCTCCTCTAAGATTTTAGCAAAGCACCCCTTGTTGAGGGAGCCTTCCCCGATTAAGAGGAAATCTCCTAGTTCAAATGGGAACAATCCCCAGAAAAGAGAGCAAAGATAAAAAGTCGTGCAGGTGGCTTCCGATCGGATTCGACGGCTCTCGTGACCTTTAGTTCTTCCAACATGCAAGTACGTATGATCTTCTTCTTGACTTGGCCGAACTGTGTAAATATTCTGAATTGTCGCCACTGAAAATCTCTTCCCCTTTTGACTCAGGGTCTTGACAAGATAGACGCCTTCACCAGACTTGCATGTGGCCAGAAAATGGAACCTTCTGAAGAAAAATCTGGCGATACTGAGCCTCTTGACAGTGAAGAGGAAAGCGAAGAAGAACAAAGCTCAAGATCAGATGGTGACGGGAAAAATACTTCAGAGCGTAGCGACGAGTCTTCTTCTAGTCCCATTGGGCCCGCAGATGAGTCGGTGAGTTTCCCACACGTTTTCCTCTTGGACTATTTATTTATACAGAATAAATATCCAACTGGTGATATTTACAGGAAGAAGCCGCTTCTGAAAATAACCTTGAGATGGAGATTCACGGCAATTAAGATGTAGATGTGTCTCAAATCATGGAAACCGTACCCGCTGGCAATCTGGAGATGGAGATCGATCGTCGTGAGGATGCTGCAGAGTCCCCAATGGCGAAAAAACGTTGTCGTGACGACGGGCGTGATTGTTCCCAAAGAATCTTTGTTGGTCGCACATCCAGCTGCAGGTGTCGTTTTCGATCCTCCATTTGAGGCTCCTTTTGAGGGTCATGTGCTGATTGGACGATTCAGCGTGCCAGTGAAGTATGCGGAGCTATATACTGAGATATGGAGGAAGTATGGGCACATCGCCACAACCAGGAAGGTTGATAGTCGCTTTGCATTGGTTAAGCGTGTGGAGGAAACCTTATCTTCAATCCATGACATGTGCAGTGTGACTGGACACACTTTTTCTAGAGATGTAATCAAAAGCTGGGAATTCCATCGGGACATGTGTGTGAATTTCGAGTTTAACGCCTCCTGGTTCTGTGAAGGATTTTCCAAAATCCAAAAACTGCAAACTGAGATGGTTGGAGTTCCTTCCGAGGATTTTATTAACCAACAGGAGGCGGAAATCGAGATGTTATCCCAGGAGTTGAAGTTGAAGCAGGATGCTCTTCAAAACATGAAGGATGCTTTCTCCAAGAAGAATGGGTTGTTGTTGGACAATTTCCCTTGAATGCTTTTATTTTTCTGAACCTCCTGTTTAGGTTTTTTTTTTTTTTTGAAAGGCAATAGATGCATGTTTTATGGTTTGATTTTCTGGTTTTTGGATTGATATATGGTTGTTTTATAAGGATTTTCTGAATTGGTTTATTCTTGGAATGGTATGAAATTTTAGGACAATTGGGTTATTGGATTTTGTTGTCAATATGGAACTGACGTCTGTGTCATATTTGTAGCACATTCAAAACGTCAGTTGCGCAAACAATATTCAACTAACCTTACCCGCTTAAGGTTCTTCCAATAGATTAAATTTTCAGGATGTAAATCCAAATTTATTGTGTGACACTGTCCCGGCCGCGAGAAGTCCCCAGTCGTCCTATATTATCCGTGTAACACATTTACGTCGACCTGCGGCGAGGCGAAGAGTCTCTAGTCCCCAGGCGCAATTCCCCTGAATCTATCTTTCTTTGGACAATGCGCTTCAGAGCATTGCATTCACTGGTAGGATGATGGATAAATCTGTGATAATGGCAATATCTTAAATCTATCTTTCTTTGGACAATGCGCTTCAGAGCATTGCATTCACTGGTAGGATGATGGATAAATCTGTGATAATGGCAATATCTTGAATCTAGCATCTCTTGATTAGTTGGTGGGCACCATACTGAGGGTAGTTGGACCACCCCCTCTTGCACCCAAATTTTCAGTAACTCCAAGACTCTGTTGACATGCAACAGGAAGCGTGGATATTCTGGGTCTGGCTTCTCTTGCATCAACGGTTGTGGTGGGAGTTCTGGTGGGTTTTGGCATAAAGCTCTTTTCGAGGGCGGAATTGATGCTTGAGTGATATAGTTTTAAAAGTGGTAGTAAAGTTCGTTCAACTCGGACTCGATAAGATTGGGTTCTAGACTTAAAGTAAAAATAGAAAATATATATACAAAAGGTTTGTCACAATGTCGAGAGAGACTGAGACTCAGGATTCCACCAAATTCCATTCATGCGACTCAAATAATAATTCCAATCAATTATAGTTCAAATAATAAAAATATGGACTCCTGTTCTTTGCCAAAAATAGATTTTTGAAAATCAATGACTGTAAATCAAAAGCATGATGTATCAAAAATACATAGACCAAGCATACACCATCAAACGAAATCACACCCATTCAAAAAAAATCATAAATCGATTAAAAATCAATGCAAATAGTCATAAAAGAATTATTAGAATTACCACATGCGTGAAATAGGGCTTCCTCCGTCATCCCAGTGTTTGGGTTTAGCTCCTCATATCAAAAACAGGCTCAAAAGAATAAATCATGGCTCAAAAGTTGTTTTTATTGAAGAGATGATATGATTCAGTGAATATGCAACGGCGTACTGGCGTTACAGAGTTCACTGTTACAGGAGGTGTGGCTAACTGAAGATAAATGTGGTTGTCCAGCTGTTACAAAGAGAATACTGTAGCAGTGTTGCGAATTTGAGACGTTGCTCTTAGTTGCAACGCTTGTTCTTCAGCAGCAGCAGCAGCAGCAAAGACATGCTTCCTGTAATCTCTGATTCTCGCCTCCTGAGCTCTCCTATCGACCCCAAACTCCTCGTTCCTTATCTAGGGTACCTAAGCATCCTATTTATACACAAAAGGGTCATTGAATCTTTCCCAAATCGCATCAAAATTCTTCTTTCCTTCCTTGGAAGTCACGACAATAATTCC
The DNA here is from genome assembly GCF_003573695.1 of Papaver somniferum. NCBI lineage: Eukaryota > Viridiplantae > Streptophyta > Magnoliopsida > Ranunculales > Papaveraceae > Papaver > Papaver somniferum. The sequence goes on from NC_039364.1 coordinate 205,792,277, forward strand.
TTCCATAAATTGTTTCACGCGTTCCTGAGCCTTCCCACTTATCTCAAACTCTTCCTTAGATAGAATATGTACCTTTGGAACGAATTTCTTGCCTTTAATCTCTTTGAATATCCAGAAACAAACCCAACAGGACCGTGTTTCCTTATTTGCTCTGTTTCCTTTTTCCGGACATTCCAGCCCAATTAGATCGATAAAAACACATGTATTAAACCTGTTTTGCTCTATCAAGTCCAGCCCAATTGATTTCCAGTGTTGAATCTCCCTGAAACAACTCCAAAAATCGATTCCAAATTTTCCAGGCGTGAACTCATTTTTTCCCGCCAATTTTCTAATTTGAAACGTGAAGAAGGAATTCCCCCTATCCTGTGCTGTTCTCCCTTTAGCAGCTGCCTGGAAATAGGTTACCCCTTAGTAATTAGGTTACCCCTTATCCAAAGTGAGAGTCCAAATAGAAAATATCCTCCCAGGTGCCTTTAACAACTTTTCGAGCCAATTTCGCCGCAAAAGCTTATTTCTCCAAAAACACCTACAAAGAGATAAAATACCGAAATAAGTACAAAAATGGGTACTAACAATATACACAATAGAGATGAAAATAGACACATAAATGCGTCTATCAAATACCCCCAAACTTATTATTGCTAGTCCCGAGCAAATCAAAACTACAAAATAAAATCCTAACTCACTGTCGCAGGCATCGTCTATTGCATTTAGCGTATGCAATAAGCCTTTAAACCGCTAAGTGTCCCTAGTGGCCGAGTTATAGTCTCGGGAGGGCTTACCAGAGATATACCCACAAAATCTTTACTCCAGACCCTAGCTATCTACGCAGAACCTTGGAAGGCACTAAAGAATCTCCTTGGTTGGCATACTTATTGACTACAGGAGGAAGTACCCTGATGCGAAATTCCAATTGATGTACACGAGTTTGCACTCAAGCATACTAAAATTCATATATAAGTGACAGAGCCCTACTCAGATAGTTGCACTATGGACATCATATTCGGAGTCAAAACTAATCACATGGATAGATCAAGAAGATGGATATAGAAAAACATAGATGGTTTTGATGTTTACTAAGTAAACGGCGTTTCCCATATCTGTCTGAAGGCCTCCGCCAAAATGAACCTATCCTAATGGATTGAGATATTAGTCTGACTAATATCAACACACTGGCATATACAAGGGAACCAGTGAACGATAACCTAACTCTAGGTCAACACAACTGGCATATACAAGGGTACCAGTGGTCGACTTTATTGAATTTATTCCTTTTGGTCAAATGGTATGGTCTCAATTTTTTTTTTCATAATAATTTTTTTTTCAACTTTTTGGTAACTACCATTTATTTTTTATTATATTTTTTTTTTTGTATCTCAATCACTCTAATTCACCCTAGCATTGGTAACAACTTGAATCGTGGGCCCCACCTATCACTTAGAGAAACATAGTTTAAAAACAAAATAAAAATAGAAGTGAAAAGGACTCAACGAGATATGGTGAAACTATCATGTTATTTCTAAGACCTGAGCTCTGTGCTTTTATGAATAGACTCTTTAGATGTTTCCATCTAATCAGATTGGTTCCTCAACTCCTATAACCAAAATTCTTCCATCCACTTAGATTGGTTAGTGCCATCCTTAATAAACATAAATTTCTAGGTTCTGGAGTTTATTTATTCATACTGCAACTAAAAAGTTTCTCCCATACCCCCAAACTTAAATCTAACATTGTCCTCAATGTTCTAAAGATAAATTAAAAGCACGAACAAGGAGAAACTGTTACCATTTGAAGCAAAAGAGACAAGGAAAGATATTACCGTGTCGCATGAATGTTGGGTTACCTCCAAAGAAGTGCTAAGTTTAAAGTCTTCATCCAGACTAAGAAAGGATTAGTCACCTCATAGAATCATACAGTAATAGCCGAAATTTCTGTGGGTCATCAAAACCAAATAGAGCTATCACAAATAAAAGGATTCTGCAACCTGTCAAGAAAATAAACATATAAAGCACACCCTTGTCTAGTTTCCTGTTTAAGACAACTACATCTATCTGTGGTTCAGGTTCAGGTTCTATAACTGGGTCCAAATAAAATATTTTCATGGGTTGGAATTCCTCAAACTAAGATCCGGTTCAGGTATTAGAGTCTGAAGAAACTCAAGTAAAAACTTAAAAGCACATAATAATAACCTGAATAATTGTGGATCCTTAAAGTCAATCAGTTTTGAATCACACAGCTGACCACAATGAGAGTGGTGGTCTATCTTAAGCAAATGTGTCAGTTCTATTTTCCAAAAGTACTTAGGCTTAGTCTCAAAACTTAATATTCGACACATTTGAAAATCTTTCATTCCCACATTTGGAAGAAAAGTATTTGGTGGGAAAACAAAGTCGATCTTATTATCATAGCCTGGTCTAACCTCATCAACCATAGGATGGGTTTCTAACAACTGAACTTCCTTATGGACATCACTAGGTTCAGGAAAACGTGTATGAAGATAATCTTGTAAAATGGTTGAGGCACATATGTCAAGTCCCAAGTGAGGGACCTTTCTAATAGTTAAAGCACATGGAGAATGATAATCACCCCCAAACTTAGAGTTTTCAGTGTCTCTAGAAAGACTAGTCACAACTTCCCTAATTTCAAGGTCATTAGATTCCTGAAAATGGTCAATTGATTCTTCTAAGTATGGTTCATCCTCACTCATCTCTACGAGTTCACTTTCTTTGTCTAAGACTAATGTTTCTAAACCGCTAGACTCTAAAACAATATTCTCAGAAAAAACTCGTTCCTCTAAACCATCGTTGGCTTCGTAATCATAAGGAAATACTACATCGTCTAAAACGGGAGTATCTCTAATCAAATCCTCGTCCTTTTGAATAGGTGAATAATTATTAAAATTATTTGGATTTGAACTAAAAATAATATTATTATTAAGCTCAACTGGAGTAACAAATTCCTGATCGATATGCCTACTTATTTCAAATTCTTCATCAACACTATCCTCATCATAATCATCATTATAATAACATGGAAATGGTTGAACCTCATCTAAACAAGCAGTGTTACTAATTTTATCCTCGTCGTCTTTATTATGAAAATTACTATCCTCAGTTTCAAGGGTATTATTGGAAACACTGTATTGGAAATTAAGATTATTTCGAGCAATTCTTTCGTTCGTCTCAGCTATCAGCTTGAAGGATTCCTCTATAGAAAGTTCTCTTTCGTCATAAACTAAGTTATTCATCTCAGCGAACTTACGTGTCGACTCCTCTAATTTCCTGAGAGACTCTTATAGAAAAGGAATAGGAACTGAATGATCATATAAAGGACTACTTTTCAAAAGTTTGATTGTATCCTCTAAAGACGAAGAACTAGTATTATAATCTTCTTGCTCGTAAGACTTATGCACATGCGGATAGTAATTGGGCTCACTATGGTATGAACCATAACCTTGAAAACGTTGGCGTTCCCAAACACTATTCTCACTATGGTCATAATACTGATGATGTCCATATTCAAATTCGGGTCTATATTCATTGTATTGGCTTCTATCATACCAGTTCGACATTCTTAATTGCAAGGAAATTCTACACAATCACAAACAAGGCCGACTCGACTTCACCAAAGCAAACCTAAAGATTTCTAGCAAACAAAAAGCATGATGGCTCCACTTAGATTGTTTCTAGACTAGCTTCTATCTCTCGAAGGGGAATTCGTTACAATTTGAGCAAACCCCTCTGGATCAATCCGAGCTAATGTGAGATGAAACTGAGGCGAGGGAAGCTCAGTGGAGCTTTGATACCCAAGGCCTCACCGGTTACAAGGCGGCGCAGTCACGCATTCAACTCACAGAAACCGTCAAGAACTTCGAAGTATGCTCAAAGAGTAACCAATATTCTTCGAACGACTTTCCTATTAAGCTCGTTACCCTATAGGTCTCGTTCTAGTCAAAATTTTAGGCTTAGGTTCGCGTTTGGTTTTGTGTTCCTAAGGCGGGCAAGAAGAGAACGGTGATGAAATCCGAACCCTTATCTTGTATGGCCAGTCCTTGCCCTTTACTAGGAATTAAAAGAAACCGTATTCAAGTCCTCAGTATATATTCACCTTAAGGAATACAGTAAACCCGCTGACAGGGGATTCGCAGGTGTTTCGAAAAACTTACCTCCCGTACCAGACGGGCGAAGAACCGCTGAAGTCGACTCGGGCCACAACTCCTATGTTATGTACGAACCCGAGGGGCCGAGGTGATATCGTAATCACCGTCCTTCCCTGCACACAGTTTGTATTTAAACCAACCCTTCCTTAGGGTTTAAAAATAATAATGTCCAAAGTCCAATGTCCAAGTGTCCAAGAAAAGAAAAAATTACAAAAATAGTAAACCCTAATACAGTTCTCTCTCTTTTTTTCTTTTTTTTTTAATAAAGAAAAATAAACAAACCCTAAAAAAAATATCTAAAAAGAAATTGTCTTCTTTTCCATTCTTTTTGCTTTAATCTTTTGCTCCAAGTCTTTATGCTTTAAGTTCCAATCTTTACGAAATCACCAAACTCCTTGGCTCAATTCGCTTTATGATCCAAAACCTGTAGACAAAAGACAAATGCCAAAAAACGTAAAAAAGAACAAAAATAATAAAAACCTAAAAAATAAAAAAAATAAAAGAAAACTAAGTCTAAAAACCCTAAAAGAAAATCCGCGTCGGCGGCGCCAAAAATTGATGTAATTTTAAAAGTGGTAGTAAAGTTCGTTCAACTCGGACTCGATAAGATTGGGTTCTAGACTTAAAATAAAAATAGAAATTATATATACAAAAGGTTTGTCACAATGTCGAGAGAGACTGAGACTCAGGATTCCACCAAATTCTATTCATGCGACTCAAATAATAATTCCAATCAATTATAGTTCAAATAATAAAAATATGGACTCTTGTTCTTTGTCAAAAATAGATTTTTGAAAAGCAATGACTGTAAATCAAAAGCATGATGTATCAAAAATACATAGACCAAGCATACACCATCAAACGAAATCACACCCATTCAATAAAAATCATAAATCGATTAAAAATCAATGCAAATAGTCATAAAAGAATTATTAGAATTACCACATGCGTGAAATAGGGCTTCCTCCGTCATCCCAGTGTTTGGTTTTAGCTCCTCATATCAAAAACAGGCTCAAAGGAATAAATCATGGCTCAAAAGTTGTTTTTATTGAAGAGATGATATGATTCAGTGAATATGCAACGACGTACTGGCGTTACAGAGTTCACTGTTACAGGAGGTGTGGCTAACTGAAGATAAATGTGGCTGTTCAGCTGTTACAAAGAGGATATTGTAGCAGTGTTGCGAATTTGAGACGCTGTTCTTAGTTGCAACGCTTGTTCTTCAGCAGCAGCAGCAACAAAGACAGGCTTCCTGTAATCTCTGATTCTCGCCTCCTGAGCTCTCCTATCGACCCCAAACTCCTCATTCCTTATCTAGGGTACCTAAGCATCCTATTTATACACAAAAGGGTCATTGAATCTTTCCCAAATCGCATCAAAATTCTTCTTTCCTTCCTTGGCAGTCACGACAATAATTCCTTCCATAAATTGTTTCACGCGTTTCTGAGCCTTCCCACTTATCTCAAACTCTTCCTTAGGTAGAATATGTACCTTTGGAACGAATTTCTTTCCTTTAATCTCTTTGAATATCCAGAAACAAACCCAACAGGACCGTGTTTCCTTATTTGCTCTGTTTCCTTTTTCCGGCCATTCCAGCCCAATTAGATCGATAAAAACGCATGTATTAAACCTGTTTTGCTCTATCAAGTCCATCCCAATTGATTTCCAGTGTTGAATCTCCCTGAAATAACTCCAAAAATCGAGTCCAAATTTGCCAGGCGTGAACTCATTTTTTCCCGCTAATTTCTAATTTGAAAAGTGAAGAAGGAATTCCCCCTATCCTGTGATGTTCTCCCTTTAGCAGCTGCCTGGAAATAGGTTACCCCTTAGTAATTAGGTTACCCCTCATCCAAAGTGAGAGTCCGAATAACAAATGTCCTCCCAGGTGCCTTTAACAACTTTTCGAGCCAATTTCGCCGCAAAAGCTTATTTCTCCAAAAACACCTACAAACAGATAAAATACCAAAATAAGTACAAAAATGGGTACTAACAATATACACAATAGAGATAAACATAGACACATAAATGCGTCTATCATTGAGCGATCATGAATTCATGAGCGGACAGTTTACTTCCACCATATTGCTGAAGGGTAATTTCTCTTGAGGGGTCTGTGTCAGTGGCGGCGACATGAGATTGCTGGGCTGGGTATTGCTCGTTCCCATAAGCGTCTTGGCAGATTTCCCCTTCTTCCGGCGCCTCTCTCGTAAGTAAAGCAGCCGTGGTCGCGGACTATTGGACGACTCTTTGAACCTCCGCGAGAGTTTGGAGATAAATGTTTTCCAACAAAGCTTCATAGTTCGGATCTTTACCCTTGTCCTATAGATGTTGTGACACACTTGGAAAGTCTCCTTACTTGGTCTTGTGAAACTATCTTAGCTCCCTGTCGTCGGCAGAATGCAATTGGCTGCTCTTCTGCTCTTGTATGAATGGCTACGTGATAAGTCTGCATCTTCATTGGTAGGAGTATGAGCCTTAGCCAAAGACTGAACTTCGTTCGTATTATCCTTGAAATTTGTGAGATCCTTCTGACAGGTACCCGCTGATTCTTTCCACAATCGACTTATCATACTCTTCAGGATACGAAGCGTCTCGTTTTTCCGTCTGATAATATCGACTTGGTTTGCAGCCATATCTTCTAGCATTCTTATCACACCTTCCATGGTTTTTGGCTTCTGGATGTTCATTGCTTTTGAAATGTTCGAATAACCATGATACACCTAGGAAATTGGAATCTTTGACTGAAATGAGTTTTAGTTAATGATTGGATTAAGCCTAAGACCAATTGGGATGGAAATGAAATTGAGAATTGAATTTGATATTGCAACCGAGAGATTAATCTCCCACCGTGGTCGCCAATTGTTTGTGGGTAAAAATTGTTTCTGCTGGTTTTGGTAAATTTGGGTGTGTGGATGAGAAACAAATCTAAACCTAAAACAAATGCACTGCACGGGAGTACTTTAGATTCAAGAGATCAATCTGTACAATCCTGGCCTAAACCAAGAAATGGCCGTTCCAGTCTTGCTTCGGTCAAAAAGTGAAGGAGAAGGGTTGGTCTTAGGGAGGGAAACAAAGAAGGTGTTGAGACCAGAATGGTCAATTCTGAAGGTGTGGCTATTTTATGACTTGTATCAGAATTTGGAACTGGCTTGTAGAATGAAAGCTATCAGTTCTTTGGTGTTTTTCTGGATACTGTGTTGTTCTAACCAAAACTTGTTGTTTGGTCGAAAATAGGTAAACCTATTTATACAAGTCATATTGAACGCACCCTTATCTCGTAGAAAGTGGGAGTGATTGAGTAATGGAGAAGTGGGATTATGTGTAAATGCCAGAGACCAAGTTCCCACCATGGAGGAAACTGGTCAGTTTACACCCACTACTTCTTACCGCCACTAACTGCCTTGCTTTTTACCACTTTCTTATAATGGGCGTGTTGCACGCCGCATGCTGTAAACTGCCAGACCAATACCCTGATGATCATCCCCCAGTTTGTGACATGTTTGATGTCTCGAGTGTTTTCATGGAAAAATGTAGCAGGTTGCTATGTGTGGCAAGTAAAAGTCAGGAGACTTGCCACAGGAGAATAACACGTGATGCTATTTGGCTTGTCTTAGTTGGTCGCCCAAAACTTTCCACATGCCTGTCAATTATGTGGCGAATTCGGACGCCGGAGATCGTAACTCATGAGAAAGGATGGCCATTGATTATGACCACATTCTGTTGGCGCCTGATGAAAGCACAGTGGCATCATTGGCACATGCCAGTGGCATATAGCAGCATGCCAGTGGCATAGTGGCGCCTGGCGCAGCCATGGCAGCTATTTTGGTATATAGGTGTTAGACCCAAATATGGCTCTGGCAACATTGGCCCTGTTGCTATATCAAACTTAAGGCCTTAGTAGAATTACTTGACTTAGTTAGTGTGGCAGCTTTAGCTAAATTAGGGTTTGGCATATCGAAACCTTAATTATCGTACGACATGGCCGCGACACGGTGGCGCTTTATGCAATCGGTGCCATGGCCACATCAAAGGAACTATGGTAGGCCATAATATGGGAATAACCACAAGGCGAAAAGATGGTCATGGGTGATTATAGAATGGCGCCATTTTTAAGGTTTGGCGGGTCCCACATGGCTCGTGGCATGTTGTAGGGCCAAAGTAGCATAATTGGGCCATGACTGGAAATTAGGGTTTTGACTAATGCCACTAAGGCGGAGCCGTTTAGAATACCCTAATTGGAATATGGTATGGCGTTTGGCCACGAACAAGGAGTGGGTTAGCACGTTGGCGCGCTATTTATGGCAGGTTGACACGATTGGCATGCTACTGCGGCAAAGTGGCACGTTTGGCATGTTCGGCATGCTACTGCGGTAAAGTGGCACGTTTGGCATGTTCGGCATGCCAATTAGTGTATTTGAGCTGCATGGCATGTTTGGCATGCCACTAGCACGCCGGAGCAAAATGGCACGTTTGGCATGCCAATTAGCATGTTGGCGCGGCTTTTGGGGAGCCAATTTTGCATCCTGACCATCTGGTGTAACTTTGCCTCTTTTAATACTGTGGCAGGTTTAAAGCGACCTGATTGGTCGAACAAGAGGGGCCGGCCAAG